>NW_027187380.1:25379748-25463698 GCF_028583685.1 Petaurus breviceps papuanus | reverse complement strand
AAATTTTACAACGGGGGGGTGGTTTTCAGGGGCGTGCTTTAAAAAAGATCCAGAGGGGGGAACCCACCGCCCACCCCACCGTGTCCTCTCCCCCCCCACCCCCCTCTTCTACGTGCAGCTGTACGATCTGATCGCTCAGCTGCACTCCCCCCCCCGCCCCAGGCACTTTGGTGGTGAAGAGCACCAGGCCTGGAGTCAGGAAGATCTGAGTTCAAATGCAGCTTCAGAGGCTTATTAGTTGTGTGACCTTGGGCAATTCACTTAAGGGATTCAATCCCTATTTGCATCAGTTCTTCATCTGTAAAATGGGGACACTCTGGAGAAGGAAATCATTCTAGTATCTTCTCCAGGAAAATGCAGAGTCAGACATGACTAAGCAACAACATACTCTTCCTAGATTAGGAGTCAAGAGGTCCAGGTTCTATAGGCTTGGTCACTGTGTGTGACCCCAGACAAGTCACTTCATGTCTCTGAAGCTCAGCCACCTTCTCTCTGATATGAGGAAGAGCATAGACTAAAGTAGCAGCCCTCAAAAGTTTTGGTCTCAGAACCCTTTTGGACTACAAAAGTTACTGAGGATCCCCTCTCCACAAAACTATGTGGGTTATATCTATGGATGTTTAGTGTATTAGAAATTAAAATGTCATAGTATTATTGTGAAATTAATGGAAAAACTTCACAGACCTCCCTGAAAAGGTCTCAGAGACCCCCAGGGGTCCTTGGACCACACCTTGAGAACTGCTGGACTAAACTACCATCTGGAGTTCAGGATAACTCTAAACAATCTCTAATTTTCTGATAAAGTGACAGCTTGGTTTCAGTTCACAATTTCTAATAAGCTAAACAAATGGCTGTTAACTTCTCTATAAAGAGTCTTTTATGTGTGCAAACCAAAGGGGCAATTGTCCTGGATGGATTTGGGGAGTGATCAAGGATGGGACAGCTCCAAGTCCACATACATCTCTCTCCCTTCTTCCCTGACTTGGGGTTGGGGGAGTGACTTGAGACAGATCCTCAGCTCTCTCTGAAGCCACTCCTGAGGGCTGATGCTTTGTCCTTAGCCATATACCTGGTCCTACCATAGTGGTGATAAGGCCAAGGCCTGACCCATCCCAAAGTTCAGGTACAGAAATGAAGCTGTTCCCTCTTCCCCAAATGTTCCACAGTCCTTCTGGACAGCCAAAGGTGAGCCTTCAGGCCTCAGCAGGTGGTGGGCTTTTCCCCTCCCCTCAGTTATTCAGATCATCTGCAGATCTTCCTTCTTCAGTTCTGCAGGTGACAAGCCAGCAAGCCTGTCTATTTGGAAGAACCTGTTCCTTGGCTGTCTCTTCCCAGACGTCCATCCACTCATCCCTTTTCTTGGAATGGTGGAAAGGTGGTGATAGGAAGAGATTATTCTGATTCCTGGGTGAGGGAGGGTGAAGGGTGCTTGCAGGCATCCCTCTCCCTGTAGAAGCTGCTATATCTGAATTCTCTTCACCTACGCTCCAAGTCCTTAAGGGCAAGCAGAAGAAGGCAGGACCCGTTCCTCCTAGGGGTTCAGGTAAAGACGGACCAGCAGAATGCCCTGTTTTCCTGCTCCTCTTCTGCTATCTGATGCTCCCCTGCTTGTCCTTACCTTTCCTCTGTCTCTCACCAATCATGCCCCACCGGGAGCCCTCAGTTCCAGGGGCTCAGGCTAGTGTTAGCAGCTTGGTATTATTATCACAGTACTCCAAAGGTTCAGAAGCCTCCACGGCCACTACTTAAATTCACATTTCTAGGTAAAGGAGACTGGATGTGTGGAGCCAGAACTGTGTGTCCTGGGGAGGGGGGCAGTGGTTCAGAGTGGAGGGACTCAAGAGAACCCCTGCCCTCACTCACAAAGCCAGGGAGGGCAGCAAGTACTTCTATAGACAGGTCATCTGAAGGCATAGCTTGCAGCCGGTGGTACTCTGAGACACTCTCCCTTCCCCCAACATCCCCCTCCTCCCTAGCTCCCCACCCACCACCCCTCCCATCCTGCCTGTTTCACTTTCCCTAGTCCAATCCTGATACTTCTGGGGAAGTGTCCATGGCACAAAAAGCTTAAAAAACCCCTGTTACAGAACTAATCCTGAGAGTCTAAACCTGGATTACCTCATGAATACAGGGGCCTTCCCTGGAGAGGCATTGCTTTAAGGTCCTAGTGCTTGTGTCTATCTATGAATAGTGATGTCCTACCCCTCTCCAGTCTTTTTTCTGAGCCAGCCCTTTTCAGCCAACCCTGCGACTGCATCCTAGACGAAGGAGAGAAATGTTTCCTCAACTGCGCATGACTTCTCTGGCCTCCCTCCTTTCATTCTTGACCAGTCCCTTCTCCATGCACCCCCATTCCCCAACACGCAGCTCCTGGCTTCAGGCATCCAGGCCCCCAAATAAGGAGAAAGAAGATGCTGACAGAATTAGAACAATAACATGAAAAAAAGGAAACCAGATTAGACTGGAGGAACTGGTCTTCTCCAGAGCTTCAGGGCAGGAGAGAGCCAAGGAGACCAATTTTTAGAGTAGAGAATTTTACTCACAATAGTAGCATTTCTGGGACAGCTGAAATATGATTCTTGATCAAGTTAGCTACAGGGCAGGAGAAACCTAGGATTTATCTAATCACACCCCTGGAGTCAAAATATAAGCATAAAGAACAGAACCTTAGGCCTGTGGGAGACTACTAGGTGGTGTAGTAAAGTACTGGCCTTGAAGTCAGGAACATCTGAGTTCAAATCCTACCTTAGACTGTGACCTCTGACAAGTCACTTAATTTCCCTTAGCATCAATATACTCATCTGTAAAATAGGAATAACAATATCTACCTCCTAGAGTTGTTATGAAGATCAAATGAGACAATATAGGTAAAATGCTTTACAACCGTAGAAAGCTACACAAATACTGGCTGTTAATGATGAGTGGGACGGGACTGAAGGGGCACCAAACACACAAATTGGGCCCAGGGAAGATGAGGGATAGAATCCCCCCTCCACTCCAGGAATAAAAATTCTCACATAATAAACTTAATACACAAAACACATTTATATAGCTATAATGGGGCTTGCCTTTGGAGCATGCTCAGATGGCACTCCAAAGGCAAACCTCATTATTTAGTAATTAATTTTTTTGCTTCCTTTTTATTTTTAGTTCCAAATTCTCTCCCTCCCTCCCCCCTTCCCCTACCCATTGAGAAGGTAAGAAACACAATATGCTTATATTATTATATTATATAGCAATTAAAAGTTTAGCCAAATGCTCCATGTACATTTCCTCATTTGAGCCTCACAGTGGCTCTAAATGGTGTCATGCAAATATTTTTATCTTCATTTTACAGGCGAAGTAGACTTGGGTCAAGTGACTTGGGCACAGCTAGCAGACCTGTAGTTAAACCCAGGTCTCTTGACCCTGGATGTCTTCCACATCATGCCTGCTACGAGATTGCTCCCTTGAAATCACCTGGGGCAGGTAGGTGGTGCAGTCCGACCTCAGACACTTGACACTTATCTGTGTGACCTTAGGCAAGTCACTTAACCCCAGTTGCCTTGCCTTCTCCCCTCCAAAAAAGAAAAAAAAGAAATCACCTCTCTCCTCCTTTCCCCCATCTCATTTTCCATCTTTCTCCAACCCATTAGAAACCCTTGTGTTAGGGCAGAGTTTGCGCAGAGCTCCTTGATGGCAGGGACTGGGTTTTTTTTTGTTTGGTTTGGTTGCTTTTTGTGCCTTTCTTTGTATCTTAAGCACTTAGTACAGGACCTGGCAAGTAGGAGAACTGAATAAATGCCTGTTGGCTGACTGAGGGGCTGACTAAACTGAAACCATTGTGCGTGTGTGTGCGTGTGTGTGTGTGTGGGGGGGGGGAAGAAACAGGGAGGTTCGTTCAAAGCAATGGCCAGAAATTATTGGATATTTTTTAATTGAGCAGAAGCATATGCTCCCTCCCTCCTGTAAGAAAAGTTCAAATTAATCAACAAAAGCAAGAATTAGTTTGCTCCCAACTGACAGTGAATGCAATACAATGATAATCTAAAGCAGTACAAATAATGGAAGGGAAGATGGAAAAAGGGAAAATAAGAGAGAGGATAGATTCTCTGTAGGATTAGTCATAAGCAAAACAAACTTCAAGGTAGGAATTGGGAAACTGCAAAGAAAGGACAAGAAACTTAATAAAGAAGGAGCAGAAATTTTAAAAAGGGAAAAATTATACAGAATAGGATAGAGCAAATACACAATTAATGATTACAAATAAGAATGTTCACGGAATGAATCTGAGTTCATCAGAACTTAAATTAACAGAAATAAACCTCAGAAATTGGAGAGGATAGCAGAAAGGATTAGAAAGGAGAATCCAACACTATTTTGCTTACAATAAAAACATATGGAGCTTAAGAATTCACATTAGTAAAAATGGGAGGTTGGAGCAAAATCTATTATGTTGACCTAAAAAAAGTTAGGGTAGTAATCATAATTTCAGACAAGACCACAGCAAAACTAGACAACTTGCAAAAGATAAATGGAGAAGCTAAATTTTGCTAAAAAGTTACACAGACAACAAATTAATTTTAATACTCAATATATGTCTACTGAATAGCATAGTATTTAAATAATTAAAGGAAAAAATAAACAGGCAAAATAAACAGTAAAACTGTAATTATAAGGGATCTCAATATATTTCTCAGATAAATCTAAATAAAAGTAAAAAAGAAAGAAGTTAAGCACAGGAATGGAATTTTATGCATTAGATCTAGTAGACTTCTGGTGATTATTGAATGGTAATGAAAAAGAGTATTCATATATCAGATTATATGACGCCTTCATAAAAGTTGAAAAATCTCACAAAGAAATGGAAAAATGCAGTTATATTAAACCCATTTATTTCTAAGCACAATGCAATAAGTTACATTAAATAAAGTTGCCATTGAATAAAGGATTTAGTCTCTATCAACTAGAGACTAAATAAAATAATCCTAAGGAATTGGCAGATGAAAGAGAAAAAAAATCAGACAAAAGATAGTTAATTTCATTAAAGACAATGACAACAATGAGACAATATAGCAAAATTTTGATGGAATCAGTCAAAACAATCTTTAGGGGAACTTTATCTCTCTAAATAGTTTCATCAACAAAAGAGAAAAATAATAGATCAATGAATTGGGCATGTAACTAAAAAAAAAAACTCTGAAAACCTAACAAAATGTAAAAGCTCAATTAAATATGAAAATAGAAATTCAGAAAACCAAAGAAGACATTATAAAATGGAAAGCAAGAACAATTGAAGCAATAAATTAAACTAGGGACTATTTTTAAAAGTAGACAAATCATTTGTAATTTGGTTTAAAAAGAAGAAAAACAAATAACCAATATAAAAAAATTGTGAATCCACAATAAATGTAGAAGAAATAAAGAACATTTTTTGAAATTACTTTGTCCAACTAACTATATGGCAAATCAAACTGACAATAAGGTAGAGAGAAGAATATTTACCAAAATGTAAAGTAACCAGATTGATAGAATAAGAAAAAGACAATTTATACAACCTAGTCTCAGAAAGAAAATCTCAAAGGGAAAAAAAAATCTCCTTGGCTAGATGGATCCATAAACAAATTCTATCAAATATTCAAAGAACAATGCATTCCAATCACACAAAAACTCTTAGCAAAAGTAAATATCATACTAAATTACTCTGCTGACACAAATATGATCTTGATACTTAAACCAAGCAAAATCTAAACAAGTAAAGAAGACTATAGGCCAATATCCTGTTCAATCAATGTTCACACTGATGCAAAATATTTTAGTGAAATATTAGCAGAAAAGACTGCAGCAACAGATCAAAAAATTATACACTATGACCAGATTGGATTTATGTCAGAAATTTCGGGTTGGTTTAATATCAAGAAAATTATAAACATAATTGACTATATTAATAACAAGAATAACAAAAATCTTGATCAACTCAATAGGAAAAAAAGCTTTTGACAAAATACACTGTCCATTTCTGTTTAAAAACAAGTACTAGAAATCAGGAATAAATGGACCTTGCCTTAACATATACATATATACACATATACACAGTTATACATATACACACATGTATACATATACATATGTATGTGTGTGTGTATTTAGGGTGTCCCTAAAGTCTGGACACAGGAAATCTCATTAACTATGCATATTTTCAAAAATGAAATGAATGAAATTTTCAAGAACATTTTATTTAATTAGCATAAATTTTAGCCATGATAATTTCATATGGAATAAAAGCTTTCATTAGCTATTGGGGACTATTTTCCATATTCATTAGATTAATTTAATTTAATTAATGAGATTTCCCATGTGTCTTCTTTGAAATCTCACTTATGCTAACCAAGAGCCAACATTGTATGTAATGGGGATAAAGCAGAGGCTTTTCCAATAACATCAGAGATGAAGTAAGGATGCCCATTATCACTACCTCTATTCGAAGTAGTGCTGGATATGCTAGCCATAACAATAAGACAAAACAAGGAAATTCAGGGAATAAGCACAGGCAAAGAAGAAACAAAAGTATTGCCTTTTACAAATGATTTGATGGCATAGTTAGAGAACCCTAGAGCATCAACTAAAATTTTGATTTAAACAATTAAGATACATGAATTACCTACACTTTTATTTAATACCAGTAAAACTAAGTAAGAAGAAATAAAGAAATTCCATTTAAATAACTACAGGATGTATAAAATTTTTGAGAGTCTACATATCAAGATACACATACGAACTATAATAATGTAACTTCAATACACTGTTTACAGAAAAAAGTACCGATTTAAATAATTGGAGAAATATTCATTGTTTACAGGTAAGCCAAACCAATATAATAATAAAGATATGAGGTACATTAACTTCTTAATTCAGTGTTTTTAGAACTAGACAAATAATAACAAAATTCATCTAGAGGAGCAAGAGATTAGGAATCCTGAGGTAAATAATGAAAAAAAGTGAAAAGAATGGGGGCCTAGCAGTACCATATCTCAAAGTTATACTATAAGGCAATAATTATAAAAAAAAAAATTAGTACTACTTAAAAGACAAATAGAGATCACTCAATGGAAAAGATTGTGTATACAACATACAGAAGCAAATGAACCTAGTAGTCTAATGTTAGATAATTACAAAGACCCCAGCTACTGGGATAGGTACTACTAGGGAAACTAGACAGCAGTCCAGTAGAAATTGAGTTTAGACTAACATGTTATACTTCAGACCAAGATAAGCTCCAAATGGATAAATGAACTAGATACAAAAGGGTATATCATTAACAAATTAGAAGAACAAAGAAGAAATTACCATTCAGATCTAGAGATAAGGGAAGACCTCTTCAAGGTCTATTCATGATCAAAGGAGGGATAGAGAGGATCACTGAAGATGATAGTGGACAATTTTGTTTACACACAATTAAAAAGGTTGTGTGTGTGTGTGTGTGTGTTTTATATATATAATCAAATCCAGTACAGCTAAGGTTAGAAGGAAAATAAATAACTGGGTGGAAAAATCTTGGTAGCAAGTTTCTCTGATAAAGGTTTCATTTCCAAGATACATAAGAATGGATTCAAATTTACAAGAACAAGAGCAATTCCTGAATTAAGTGGCCATAGAATATGAACAGGAGTTCTCAAGGGAATCCAAGCTATCTTTAAACCTTAGAAAAAATGCTCCATGTCATTAATAATTAGGGAAATACAAATTAAAACAATTCTGAAGTTCCACTTCACACCCATCAGACTGGCAAAGATGACATTAAAGAAATGAGAGCTGTTTGAGGGGTTGTGGAAAAATGGGTACACTGATACACTCTTGGAGCTATGACTTGGTTCAACCATCCTGAAAGGTCATTTGAAACTGTCCCCAGCTCCCCCAAATTCATTAAATTGTGCATGCCTATGATCTAGGAATGCCACTACTTAGGCCTATACTTCCCAAGACATCAAAGAAAGAGGAAAAGGTATTATGTATACAAAAATATTTATAGGGATTTTTGTGGTGGCAAAGAACTGGAAACTAAGGGGGTTCCTACACATTGGAAAATGCCTGAACAAATGCTCATATATGCATATAATGGAGTACTATTGTGTTGTTCTTGTTGGTGGTAGCTTTTCATTTTCAAAGAGGACCAGTGACATCATGGGTGATGTATTGTGCATGAATTGAACTTAAGTGAAGCAGAGTTGTACAAAATTGTCAGCCTCACTCTCTCTTCTTGAGTTATCAAAGTCCCATTGCAGGACAAAAGTCAAGATGACTGGCAATGACTCAGGTTTCACTGGATGACCTTGGTGTCTTCAGTGCCTGAGCAAGCTCTAAGCGCCCCATAGCACCTGCTTCAGCTGCCTTCATGGCCATTGAAACAAATTGTTCTCAGCTGCTCATTCTGGGGAAGGTCTTCACATGGTTAGTGTAGACATCCCCCTAACTCATTGACAGGTTTGAGACCTGTCAGTTACCCTCAACCTGATTTAACCTATCTTCTGAGACCATTTACTGGGGTGTGACCACTGCACATGCAACATACCTTTGAAGCCACAGGTGAGAGCTGGGTGAAGGTGGATACCAAAGACTTTTCAGGGCTACCCATCCTATTGTGTTGTAAGAAGGGAAGAAAGAGATGGTTTCACAGAAACCTGACATGACATGTCTGAACTGATTCAAAGTGAAGTGAGAAGAACCAAAAAAAACCAATTTATACTACAAAATCAATATTGCAAAATCGAACAAGTCTAAAAGTTTTAAGATGTTGTGATTCTAGAAGACTGATGATGAAGAACGCTACTTATCTCCCAACAAAGAAGTGATGACCTACTATACAGAATAAATTAAGCATTTTTGAACATGGCTAATGTGGAAATTTACTTTGACTATGAGGTTTTGTATTTTTTTTTTAATTTTCCATTTAGGTAGAGTGAGAGGGAGAAAAAAATAAATGATAATTTTTAAAATTATAAAATTAAAAAAATTTATTAGAAGCAAACTAAAGTGAAAATGAATTGACATAAGATAAAGACAAGTTATTGTAAATAGCTAAACGTTACTGGAGAAGGAAATGGCAAACACTCCAGAATCTTTGCGAAGAAAATCCCATATGATTTCACAAAGAGTTAGATATGATTGAAATGACTGAAAAACAACAAAAAAACAGCTTACCCATTGCAGCTCCTTGAATGAATCTGTCTTTTATTTGTCAAGTACTTTATTGACTGTGAACACTGCTGTAGCAGTCAGAGTAATACAGCCATCATTTGTCTGTTTACCAGATAACTAGTACAAAGTCTCAGAACCAGATTGTGTGTGGTGGAAGGAAACAAATAAATTTCCCTAAAGAACTTTAAGTCTTAATACATTATAGTTCTTGATATTACAAAGGTGCTGATGAAAATGGTAGATGAAGGAAAGTCATCAGGGACTCCATGTTCTTCTTGTTTGACTTGTATGAGGCAAGAGATTGTCCCAGACATCACTTCAGCTTCCTCAAAGAAAGCTTTTCCTTGATAACCCTCCCTTTTAGTCATAATACAAAGTATGTGTCTTCCACCCATAATATGGAATGCTAACTATGGAGCTATGCTATCCTACCACAACCCAATTTTCACATAAATATAATTATAGCATTTAATCAGTCAATATGATTTTATTAACTGTCTACTACGTGCCAAGAACTGTGCTAAGCATGGAAGATATAGAGGTAAAAGATAGTCCCTTCTCTAAAGAAACTTGCAATTTAATGGGGAGACAACATGCAAATAATTATGTACATGCAAGCTATATATGGGATAAATTAGGGATAAACAACAAAGGGAAAGCATTTGTGGAGTGTTTTCCTTATAGTTCTTTTTTAAAAAAAATTATTTTATTCAGAACTTAAGAAATAAAACAAGCATTTCCATAACATAGTATAATAGAAATAAAAAATGATGACATGAAACTGCAAATTTATTATGTACAACTTGCTATTCCTTTTAAATATGTAATAAGATTATCATCTTACAGTACTTTTTCAACTGTACAAGTCTCAGACATACTTTTATCTGTTCTCAAGCAGGTTGAAAGTACTATTAATGTAGGCAGTATGATATCTAAGACTGGGCTGGGAGTTGGGTGACCTGACTTCTAGGCTAAATTCTGTCACTAGCTGACTGTGACCATGGGCAAGCCCCACCCAACATCCCTGAGACACTGGTTCCTACTCTTTAAAATGAAGGGGTGGAATATGTGATCTTGGAGATCCTTTAAGCTTCCAAACTATGTGAACCTTTCTGACACACAAGTAATCTTCAGGTACCACATTTACTTAAGTAATGTTGCCTAACTTCTGTCCCTTTCTCTTTCTTTTGAGGAATAATCCTCCTTCCTGCCTTCCCCTTGCCCTCAATAAGCAACACAGATATTGTAATCCTGGCAGTCATGGTTACAGAAATGGTCCTTTTGGAAAGCTACCACAATTGAAGCATGGGGACCTTAGCTGGGACAGACAAGAGCAATTTGCCCTCATTTTAATTTCCTTCCTTTCCATCTTTAGGTTTAAAGTATGTGTTGAATATTTAAAAAAAAACCCAAGGGCTTTTAAAAAATCAGTACAAAACCCTCAAATTAATATTCTGATCCAGGAAGATAGACTGCCTTTTTAATGAAAAAGTTAGAGGTTTGAATAATAAATTTACAAAATAATATTTTTGATATGTTTCCCAATTTAAAAACCTCCTGCCTTGCAAATAAAATAAAAGAAAGCAAAGGCAATCTTATTAACCACTTGACTAGTCTATAGAAGCAATTCTCATTTTACTTCAAAGACTTAGATATTTCTAAATATGAATATATATAAAGAACTCATTTGTCATGGACAAAAAGGATACATTTGGTCTTACTCTATCTGTAAAAAAAATTAATAGACTAGTCTGGTCACAGAAAGTTTGAAATAAGCATTTGAATTGAACCTGAAAATCTTATTATGTTTTGGTTATGGTTGAACAAAGAGTTCTCTGTTTTATTAGACAAAGTAATACAAATTTTGCTACTATTCACATCTTAGCATGAAATGAGGCTTTTTGCTATAGATGTTATAAAGACAAAATAGCAATCATAATTAGTGGTTAAAAAAGACTTGTGGGTAGCAATACAATCAATGACACCACATTTTGAGAAAATTTATGCTGAAAGCAAGCCCACCCAACACATTTTTATTATCATCAGTGTATAGTATAAATACAAAATTTAAATTTACTAATCAATAAATATATGTATATCTTATTTTATTGCATATTTAAGATTTGTGTTATAATAAAATTATAATTTATTCTTAATCTTATTTAAACAAAGTGTCAGCTAGGAACTTTATATACATAAATTTTTAGGAAAACTGGGGAGCTTGATAGTGTTTTTGTAAAAAAAAAAAAGGTGGGTATAATTACATATAATTTGTTAACTACTAATATGGGGAAAGGCCCCGCTGGGTTCATAGGATTATAGTATAGCATTTATAAGCTCTGGGTGACCTTATCTAAACCCCCACTTGTACTGACAAGTCAAGTCCCCAGAAAGTAGCTACATTTTCTTCTCAGTACTCTTTTCGGGGTACCCCTGAAGGGAAGTGGGGTTTTCTCTAATGTCATCATCTGGAGCCACCCCTTCTGTTGTTTTCTCTTCACTATCAATTACGAGTGACATTTTATATCTCCCCTATATTATTGATAGACTCAATTATCAGCACTATCAACTTAACCAATTAACATCAGTTTGCTTTTAAGAGGATTATTTACTAAGAAGAGATATCAAGAAAAGAGGCACAGACACAACCTCACTTTAGCAGGAACACAGTCTCCTCTCTGTCACCTTGGTCCCTGAAGGACTGGGCTCAAAATGAAAGGGGTTGCAACAAAGCATTCGCCCACCAAATTCCCTTCCAAATGTGGCATAGCCCCTGGGTAAGTTTCTCTTTTGCTGCAAGACACATGTGGTTTTGGGTTGGCTCCTCCTGGTCTCTTCTCATTGGCTACACTGGTCTCTTACCAGGCCAGGTGCCAATAGGACTCCAGTTCCTGAACCTCTGGTGGCTTCTTCTTCTTCCAAACTTTTGAAGTTCACAAAATGTCCATCATCCCTAATTTTCCTTCACCTAAGAGCTGGACAGAATAGACACAACAAAGACAGAAACAACAGCTGACCCAAATAAATACTCACAGCTTCCTGGTAACTGGGCGAGAGAAGGCCCAAGGCCTTTTCCCTACCAAGAGGCTCACAGCAATTTGTAAGAAGATTCTGAATATCAGCTGGCAGGACAAGGTACCAGACACTGAGGTCCTTACTTGAATTAAACTGCCACACATTCAAACTCTGATTCAGAGAGCGCAGGTCCAATGGACTGACCACATTGTTCGAATACAAAACATTTGCTTGCCAAAAAGGCTATTTTATGGAGAACTCACACAAGGCAAACATTCACATGATGGTCAAAAGAAGCAATACTCTCAAGGTCTCTCTTAAGAACTTTGCTTATGTGACATGGGAGACACTGGTACAGGACCACTCAGTATGGTGTGTCCACATCAGAAGAAGTTTTGTGCTCTATGAGCAAAGCAGAATTGAAATAGTTCAAAGGAAATGCTGGATGTGCTAATTTAGAGTATTCACCCCCAGTGTTCACACAGACTATTTGTGTCCGACCTGTGGTAGAGCATCCCGAGCTTGTCAGACACATTGAACTTGATGTCATTTTGGTCCTCTTCGTGAATGAAGAACAACTAGCCAACCGCCCACCGATCAGTACTCACTCCAATGCAGTCAGAGAGGAAAAAGGTCAAACCATTGGGGATTTTTGTATGTTCACTCAGCTTGTGGCTCAGCAGCTAATTAAAGGGCTCATTTTTACAATATAGAAAACAGAAAGGAAATAGTTATGGAATGCCTACTCAGAAGTGGAGGACAAGGACTTCCGTTATATATACCCAGCAGCAGGCTCCCCAAACACACACAGGAGATTGCATCCCATAAAGCACACAGCCCATGTTCCAAAGGATTAGGTTCTTATAGGCCATGATCCTGTTACAATTATATTTACAACAGGAAGGGACATTAGATATAACTTAGTCCATTCCTTGCATCATACAGATAGAGAAACTGAGGTTTAGAACAGTAAAATGACTTGTAAAATCAACTACCTAGTAAGTGACAGAACTGATACTGGAAAGCCATGCCTTTGAATCATCCATTATACTATGCTGTCCTTTGGGAAAATTGTAGTTAAATTGTAGACATAGGAGAAATATTTATGCAAAAAATTATGAGGTGGAGGTGGCTAGGTGGTACAGTGAATAGAGCACCGGCCCTGGAGTCAGGAGGATCTGAGTTCAAATCCAGCCTCAGACACTTAACATAAAACTAGCCATGTGACCCCGGGTAAGTCATTTAACCCCAATTGCCCTACCTTCCCTTCTCCAGAAAATAAAAAAGCACAAAAAAATTATGAGGTAGTTGAAGTGCTGGCTATTATATGCCCCAGAGTTGGGGTCACCATCTTATCTTAGGATTATGATAAGAAAAACTGGTTTCTTTTTGAGAATACATGGCCAATAGAGAAAGCAAACAGATTTGTATTTTTAAAAAACAGGAAATGGGAAGTAGGTTTTCTGAAAGAGCCAGTACAAAGGAGGAAATGGAGAGGTGGAAGTTTTGCCATTGCTGGAAACCAGGGAGCAACTTCAGTCTCCCCTTTTTGTCTTTTTGCTGTTGTTCAGTCGTGTTTTACTCTGTGACCATATTTGGGGTTTCTTAGCAAAAATACTGGAGTAATTTGCCATTTCCTTCTCCAGCTCACTTTACAGATGAGGGAACTGAGACAAATTAGGGTGAAGTGACTTGCCCAGGGTCATACATAATAAGTGTCTGAGGTCAGTTGTGAACTCAGGAAAATGAGTCTTCTTGACTCCAGGCCCATCACTCTATCTAATTTGCAACCTAGCTGCCTTTTTTTGCTTAACTATCTTTAATTGCCAAATCCAATGGCCTTTTCTCAATTCTTATTCTTCGTGACTTTTCTGCAATCGTTGACACTATTGATTAACCTTTTCTCCTGTATATTGTCTGCTCTCTTCTTTTTCCCTTCCTACCTGTCTGACCATTCTTTCCTGATAACCTTTGCTGGATCTTCCTCCAGGTCACAGAGGTTAACCATGAGTTAACAAGACTCTGTCCTGGTGTCTCTTCTCTTCTCCTTCCATACTGCCTCATTTTGTGATTTCATCAGTTCCCATAGATTTAATTTTCATCTATATGCAGATGATTTTCCAATCTACTTATCTATGAATGTCTTCTCTTAAAATCAAAGTTCCTCAAAATTTAACTCATTATCCTTTATCCCCAAATTCCTCCCTCTTCCACATTTCTCTTGTTACTTTTGAGATACCACCATCTTCCCAGTCTTCCAGGCTCATATCATCTTGATTATTTTCAATTTACCCTGTATAAAACTTGTTTGTATCTTATTTCTCCCATTAGACTATAAGCTGATGAGAGCAAGGACAGCCTTTTTCTCACATCCCAAGTTCTCACCACAGTGTTTAGCACATAGTAGGCATTTAATAAATGTTTATTGACTGCCTTTTCCATATATAATATATATGTATTATATATGTGTACTTATATGTATACATGTGTGTATATCTATCTAACACCAATCTGTTGCTAGGTCCTATTGATTTTACCTTCATAAAATTGTTCAGTTGTTTTCAACTCTTCATGAACCTATTTTGGGGTTTTCTTGGCAAAGAGACTGGAGTGGTTTGCCATTTACTTCTCTCGCTCATTTTACAGATGAAGAAAGTGAGGCTTAAGTGACTTGCCCAGGGTCACATAGCTAGAAAGTGTCTGAGGCCAGATTTGAATGCAAAAAGATGAGCCTTCCTGATTCCAAGTCCAGTGTTCTATCCATAATATCTATCCATCTGGTTGCCCTCTTACCTTTATAACATTTCTCCTATATATTCCTTTCTTTCCTCTAACAGTGTCACCATACTAGTGCAGGCCCTTATCACCTTACAACTAGAATATTGCAATAGCCTGATGATTGTCTCCCTTCCTCCTGTCCTTCCTCCCTCCATACCATCCTCCATTTAGCTTTTTGTGTTTGTTTTGGAAGGGGGAAGGCAGGGCAATTGGGGTCAAATGACTTGCCCAAGGTCACACAGATAGTAAGTGTTAAATGTCTAAGTCCAGACTTGAACTCAGGTCCTCCTGACTCCAGGGCTGGTGCTCTATTCACCACACCACCTAGCTGCCCCCACTTAGCTTTCAAAGAGATCTTTCTAATGCCCGGGTCTGACCATCTTATTCTACTCAATAAACTCCAGTAGCTTCCTATTATCTCCAGGATCAAAAAAAATTTTTTTTGGCTTGGCTTTGAAAACCTTTCATAGTATGGCCCCTTCTTGCCCTTCCACTCTTCTTACCCCTTATTCCCCTTCTCACACTCTGACTCAGTGACCTTGGCCTCCTTGCTTTTTCTCACACAAGAAACTCCAACAGGATTGTGCATTTTCCCTGGTTGCCCCCCATGATTGCAATTATCTACCTCTTTATCTCTGCCTCCTAGCTTCCTTAAAGTCTCAGCCAAAATCTCAAATTCTTCAATAGAACGTTCCCTGTCTGCCTTAATGCTGGTACCTTCCCTCTGTGATTACCTCCAGTTTATCCTGCATATATCTTACTTGTTCATAACCGTTTACTTGTTGTCTCTCCCTCCTTCCCCTTGGCCCGTGAGCACCTTGAGAACAGGGACTGTTTTTGCGCTTCTTTCCATCCCCAGTGCTTACCATGGTGCCTAGCACATAGGAGGTACTTAAGGAATGTTTGGTGGTGGTGGTAATAAGACAAAACCCTGAGCTTGCCACCAGACTCCTCCTTGGCAAATCCCCTGAAAAAACATTCACCAGGACTTCAGACCTCCTCTCTCAGACCCTCCACCCCCTCAAAGATACAGCATGGCAACCCTGGAAAGAGCACTGACTAAGGCATTAGAGAGCCATAGTTCAAATCCTGACTCTCACTTACTACCAGTGTGACCTCATGCAAGTAACAACTCTTCTTTGTAAAATGAATGAGTTGGATCAGAGGACCCTGAAAAACCCTTCCAAATCTAGATCTATGAAATTGTAATATTCTATAACGATATGCTGCTGTCAGTCATCAAATGAGTTAATTGCTAAGTTAATTACTAATTGCTCAGTAACCAGTGCTTAGTAGGTTCTTAATAAATCCTTTCCCTGTCCCCATAAAACAAAAGAACTTCACCTTATGTCACTTTTCCCTTCATCAATCTCTTTACTTAACCTGTTGCCTACAATGTAAATCCCCTGGCTCCAGGGACTCAAATCACTCAAATCATCCTTCATTCAGGGCCTGCTATTGGATTCTCACAACAATCCTGAGAGGTAGGTGCTATTTTTACACCTGTTTTACATTTGAAGAAACTGAGAAAAATAGATATTAAGTGACTTGCCTAGAGTTGAACAGTTAAAAAGGGTCTGAGGATGGATTTGAAGTCTGGTCTTCCTGATTCCAGTCCTGGGGAGCCACTGTGCCACCTTGCTAACTAAGTTAGGTTAACTAACTAGGCTAACTAATTCTGGAGTCAGGACTTGCCTTATTAAAAGAGGAGTAGGTAACTCCTTTGTGGTATAATTTCAGGGAGCTGGAAACTGATATGAAGCATCTTTTTAAAAAAATTTCCTCCCTTTTAATAGTATTTTATTTTTTTCCATTTACATGTAAAGATAGTTTTCAACATTCATTTTTTCCATTTTTCAAATGCTTTATTAACTTCTGATTTACATCATTCATTTCTGCCAGATTCTGAGTTACAAAATTTCTCCCCATTTTTCCCCTACCCACTGCCCCAAAATTTTGACTTTTCCAGTAGGGCATGATGGATCTGTATGCCCCAGTGCCTGTATACCTTATTTCCCAATTACATGTACATAGTATTAATAATAATAATAATATATATATATATTTAAACATTTGATTTTAAAACTTTGAATTCCAGATTCATTCCCTTCCTCCCTTGTCACCCACCCTTACTGGGAAGATAAGCAATTCAGTATAGGTTGTATATGTGTAGCTAATGCGAAACAATAACATAGTAGATATGATGTAAAAGACTGACTATATTTCCCTCCCTCCTATCCCATCTCCTGCTTGTTCTATTCTCTACTTTGATCCTGTCACTTTTCAAAAGTGGGTGCTTCCAACTTCCCTCCCCCCCCCCAGCCTGCCCTCCCTTCCATCATCCCCCCTCTCACCCCTTTCTCCCCTACTCTCCTGTAGGGTGAGATACCCTCTTTAGTGTGTATTTCATTCCCTCCCCAAGCCAAATTCAATGAGAATAAAGTTGACCCATTCCCTTTTGCCTTCCTATGTTTCCCCTCCATTGTAACCATTTTCCCTTGCCTCTTCTATATGATATAGTTTACCCCATTCCGTCTCTCCCCATCTCCTCTCATTACATTCCTCTCTCACCTCTTAATTTCACCTTTTAAGTATCATCCCTTCCTATTAAATTGGTCCTGTGCCCTCTATCTATGTATTCCTGTAAACATATATACACATATTCACATATGTATTCATATGCCCATATATCCTCATATATAGACATATATATTTCTATTCCCTTCAACTATTTTCATACTGAGAAAAGTTTAATCAGTTACAATTATTGTTTTTCCATGTAGGAATGTTAATAGTTCAACTCAGATAACTTCCTTATGATTCCTTTTCCCTGTTTACCTTCTCATGCTTCTCTTGCTTCTTGTATCCGAATATCAAATTTTCTATTCAACTCTGGTTTTTTCATCAGGAATGCTTGAAAGTCCTCTATTCCACTGAATGACCATATTTTCCCCTGAAACATGATACTCAGTTTTGCTGGGTAGGTGATTCTTGGTTTTTAATCCCAGCTCCTTTGACTTCCAGAATATTATATTCCAAGCCCTTCTATCCCTCAGTGTAAAAGCTGCCAGATCCTGGGTTATCCTGATTGTGTTTCCACAATATTCAAATTATTTCTTCCTGGCTGCTTGTAATATTCTCTCCTTAATCTGAGAATTCCAGAACCTGGTTATAATATTCCTAGGAGTTTTCTTTATGGGATCTTTTTTGGGAGGTGATTGGTGGATTCTTTCAACCTCTATTTTGCCCTCTGGTACTAAAACATCAGGGCAGTTTTCTTTGAGAACTTCCTGGAAGATGATTTCTAGGTTCTTACTTTGTCATGGCTTTCAGGTAGTCCAATAATTTTTAAATTATCTCTCCTGGATCTATTTTCCAGGTCAGTGGTTTTTCCCATGAGATATTTCACATTGGCTTTTATTCTTTCATTTGTTTGGATCTGTTTAACAGCATCTTGATTTCTCATAAAGTCATTAGCTTCCATTTGCTCCAATCTAATTCTGAAGCAATGATTCTCCTCAGTGAGCTTTTGAGATTCTTTTTCCATCTGGCAGATTCAGCTTTTTAAGGCATTCTTCTCCTCATTGCCTTTTTGAGCCTCTTTTGCCATTTGAGTTAGACTATTGTTTAAGGTGTGATTTTCCTCAGTCAGGCTGTTGACTCTCATTTCATAATTTTCTTGTATCATTCTCCTTTCTCTTCCCAATTTTTCCTCCACTTCTCTTATCTGCTTCTTAAGGTCCTCTATGGCCTGCAACCAGCTCGTATTTTCCTTTGAAGCTTTTGGTGCACTGTCTTCCTCCTGTTCCATGCTTTGCTCCTTTTTGTCCCCAAAATAGGAGTCTAATGTTGGAATCTTCTGTTTGCTTTGTTTCCTTTGCCTGGTCATGTCACCCCTCAGTCACTTGACCCCTGGGCTTTTTGCCACGGTAGGACTCTGCCACCAGACAGGGGAGCTTTCGTCCCAAAGGCTGGGGTTTTCTCAGCTGCTGGAAGTATTAGTTGGTTGCCCTCTCTGAGGCCTCCACACGCTCTGGCAAGCTGGTCACACACCCCAGGACCTCCACCCTAGACCACAATCCAGATCCAAGCAGTTAAAGCAAAAGCAATCACCCCTCATACTGGTTGCTTGGTCCCCCTATAGTCTGCAGGCTAGGAGCTGAAGCTGCCACATGGCGCTGGCTGGCTGTGCCTGGCATCTCAGAGGCTTCTCACCCCAGGGGCAAAAGCCAAGGCACTTTTTTTTTTTTTTGCATTTTCTCCTCTTTTCTTTAAGAGCGAACTCTATCATAACTTTACAATGCTCAGTTTCATTTTTGTTGTATTTTTTTTTTTTTATGTAGCTATAGTCATTATACCTACTGACTTCTCTGGCTTCCATAAAGTCCCAACTAAAATTCCAACTTTTACTAGAAGCCTTCCCTAGCCCCTCTTAATTCTGGTGCCTTCCCTGTGTGTGTGTGTGTGTGTGTGTGTGTGTGTGTGTGTATTTGTTTTCGTGTCTTCTCCCTTATTAGATTTTTAGTTCCTGAAGCACCAACACAATATTCACAGCACTGATGGTGACTGTAAATATGCTGGCATAGGTTTCAATCACAAAATATAACAGACTCTCCATATGGAAGACAGAAGCAAAACACTTATTCAGACACCAGAAAACCAAATTCCCAAACCAGGAAACCAAATCCATTATAGAAACATAGAAGTTAATACATTACAATGCAGCAAGGAGCTACACCATCCTTTAGCCTTCCTGCAAACAAGCACTCATGAGCCTGTCTCCCTGAGTGCTTCCTCTTCTCCCTCTAGTTTTAACTGCTCTGACTCCCAGCTTCCTGTGGACTCTGCTCCATCCTTCAGTAAACTCCTCCCACCACAGGCTCCATGTGATCACATTCATTCTATTAGGGGACAGGAACAATCTTTGAAGAAGGGAAGGTCTTCAAATTCCCTTAGGCTTATTAAGGAGCAGGAAAGATCTTGAAATTCCCATTCCCATTACAACTCCTTGAGGGCAGGGTCTGTCTTTTGCTTCTTCTTCTTCTTTTTTTTTTTGCTTCTTCTTTGCTTCTTTCCCCAGTGCTGAACTTAATAAATACTTATTTACTTATTGATTGTATATTGTTTTCCTGTTTCTGCCTACTTCACTTTGCATCAGTTCATATCAATTCTCTTGTTTCTTTGTATTCTTCATATTCACTGTTTCTTACAATACAGTAATACTCCATCACATTCATGTACCACAATTTGTTTAACCATTTCAATAGATGTCTGCTTGATAGCTTTCAACACCACAATTTTAGGATTATGCCAAATCTAGGAATTCCTAAAAGATTTCCTCATCTCCACCTACAATCTCCCCCACTCTCCATTCCCGAAATTCCACTGTAGGCAGCAACTTCTTAGCCTAAGCTTTAATTGCTTTTAAAGTGAAAATCTAATGGAGGGATCCATCAGTCATTTAGTCTGAATGAAATTGATCCCTTCTTGAGAGTTGCTTTGAAGGAGAAGGTTGTGGTAAGGGCAGCTGAGATAGGAGATAAGGGAACCACTAGGGGACAAGAAAGAATGGACTGGGTGAGTTCTAAATCCCACTTTTTTCCTATTTTATAGCTGTGAGAGGAGCCAAAGATACCTCACAGCATGTGTTCACATACCTCACATGCGTTCACATACCTCACAGGATGGGGCAAAGGGGAAGACTTATCAATTAGCCCCATTCAAAGGGACCAGAATTTGTAATGCCAGTGGGTTTGCTGAATATTTGAAGTATGCTGGATCCTATCCTATTGATGTAGGTCCCTTGATTTAAGAGGCTCTAAGTTCTTAGAAGGTAGAATTTATAGAGGAACAAGGCATAGATAGTGGATAGATTGCTGGACCTTGACTCAGGAACACTCATCTTCCTGAGTTCAAATTCAATTGCAGACATTTAACTATGTGACTCTGGGCAAGTCACTTAACCCTGTTTGCCTTAGTTTCCTTATATGAAAAATGAACTAGAGAAGGCAATGGCAAACCAGTCCAGTATCTTTTCCAAGAAAACCCCAAATGGTGTCACAAAGAGTTGGACATGACTGAACAACGACAACAATGGTGCAAAGGGCCTGTGATTGGATTGATGCTGATAGGTCAGTCAGCCAGTGTCTCTTAATGATGAAGGTTGCCATCACTCTTTTGGATATATCCAGAGAGAATTTTTGGAGAGCAAGAGTCCCCCACTTCCCTCTCTCTCTGCATAATAACAAAAGCTGACATTTATACGACCCTTTTAGAGTTTACAAAAATCTTAAAATGCATTCTCATTTTGATCTTCACAATAATCCTGTGAAGTATATATTTCCAGTTATAACCAGGGCAAAGTAACTGAGACACTGCTTGAGGGTGCTGAAATTTAGAGGCAGTTGATAGCACTTGCAAACCTACATCACCTTAGAAATAATTGAGCTTAGCACCTCATTAGTAATAAAAATTAGTGCAGATAAAAAGCAGCCATGTCTGCTTCCCAGGTGAGATTCTCTCCTTCTCCACATGGAAGCCCATTTCATATTACTCATTCCAAGTAATACTTTGTACTACTTGTTGTGGGCATGGAAAAATACCAATCATGCTTCTGGATATGTCAATATATGATCTCACCAGTGTGGGCATTGCTTCCTCCATTGCAGCTCATAATGCATCAATAATTTTTCAGTCTGGGCAATTCTTCAATCCAATTCTTCCTCCTTTACTCCAAAATGGCTCTTCCTCTGAGTGTTTTAGCATTTCACAAAGAGCGATGCAAAACTTGGGTTGCCCATTTGTTATTCTCCTCTCCCTAGGTGACCAACCTACCTTCACTTCAGGTTTCTCCTATCTCATATCCTCAACTGCCTTTTAAACATATGAGACTGAATGTCCTATAGAAATCTTAAACTTGACTTGTCCAAAACAGAGTTCATTATCTTTTCCCCAAACCCTTCCCTTTTCCAAACTTCTCTATTACTGTCAAGGTTACCCACAATCTATCCCAGTCACCCAGGTTTAGATGTTTTCTTTAACTCCTCACTTGTTCATACCCAGCCCCCCACTCTCCAATGTCTAATTGGTGGTCAAATCTTGGAGGTTAAATATTGTTTCCTCCTTTGTAACTTCTCTTGTATTCACCCTCTTCTCTCTGACACTGCCACCACCCTGACACAGGTCTTCACCATCTCAAGCCTAGAGTATTGCAATAAATAGTCTTCTGGTTGGTCTCTCTGTCTTAAGTTTCTCCTCATTCTGATCCATCCTGCACTGAGCTGTTAAATTTCTATTCCTAAAATGCAAGTTGGACCATATCATCATCTATTTTATAAATTTCAATGGCTCTCTGTTACTTGTAGAATCAAATATAAAATTTTCTTTGTGGCTTTAAAAAAGCCCTTCATAAAGTGTCCCTTCCTTAATTTCCAATCTTCTTACAACATATTCCCGTCCTCATACTTTGTTATTCAGTGACACAAGCCTCTTTGCACAAAACACTCCCTCTCCTGATTCTGAGTGTATTCACTGACTATCTCCCATGCCTAGAACGCTTTCCCTTCTTGTCTCTCCCTTCTAGCTTCCCTGGTTTCCTTCTAATTCCACCTTCTACAAGAAGTCTTTTGTCTAAGATTATTCTCAATTTATCTCGTATGTATCTTGTTTGTACATAGTTGTTTTCCTGTTGTCTCCTTCATCAGACCAGGGGTTCCTTGAGAGTATGAATTATTTTTCCTTCTTTTTGTAGCCTCAGCACTTCACACATGGCCTGGCATATAGTAGACCCTTGATAAATAAAAACTAGTTAACTAACTACCTAGATATCTGTGAATTATTTGTAATATGATGCT
The DNA here is from genome assembly GCF_028583685.1 of Petaurus breviceps papuanus. Taxonomy (NCBI): domain Eukaryota; kingdom Metazoa; phylum Chordata; class Mammalia; order Diprotodontia; family Petauridae; genus Petaurus; species Petaurus breviceps. The sequence continues at coordinate 25,440,878 of NW_027187380.1, read as the reverse complement.
CCTTCCTAATATCTACCATATGTTGCTCCATTGTATTTTGAGTCTTTAGTGATCGTGATTCACAAGTTATGCACTATCACTGGGAAGATGTTTTGAAAACATGGGTTTTGTGATATAGGTAAGAGATGTCATATTATAGAAAAGGAAACTGAAGCTGGTAAAAGTGAAGTAACTTGGGGTAGCTAGGTGGTGCAGAAAATAGAGCACCAGCCCTGGAATCAGGAGGATCTGAGTTCAAATCTGGCCTCAGACACAACACTAGCTGTGTGACCTTGGGCAAGTCACTTAACCCCAATTGCCTTGCCTTCCCCCCCTCAAAAAAAGTGAAATGAAAGTCTAATAGTTGGTAAGAGAGAGAGAACTGGAATTCAAAACAATGTCTTCAACTCTGATCCCAGGACCCTACCACATTGTTTCCAGCATAATATTGTGCTGACCAGTTTCACTCTCTCTGCATGATTTTAGGATTGTAGGAGAGTTTCAGAGTCATTAGAGCATGTGGGTTTTTTTTTAAAATTCCCCTTAATATCACTCCTTTGTTGTGGCTGCAAAGTCAATATTGTGAAGCAGACAAGGTGTCTTTTCTTTCTCACTCCATCCACCTTCTACTACCTAATCTCTTCTTTATATGTTCCTCCCAGATGCCCAGCACCCAAATACTGACCCATGTTTGAACAGCTCCACACCTACTCATTAACTGCAAATCTACAGATTGACCACTAAGTATGGTTTATTGCCCTATACCCTGAACTTTCCCTTTTTATATCCATCCTCATCCATTGATTAAACAAAAATTCCATTCAGTTAAAAATGTACTATTCATGGACATGCAAATTTCTCTTTCTAGTTCCCCTGATGGGAAATTGGGTCACCAGATACACCCTAATATGTTAATGGCTGACAACAACTTAATGTGCTTCCCTTATTGATAAAATTGACAATATAATACTTGTATTACCTATAACATAGGATTGGAGCAGGAAGGGTGAGCTGAAGTAAGTTTACAGGAGAATGTCCATGTGGCAAGAAACCATTGGCTTCTCTGGTCAAATAGGATGATGTAGAACCATGTATTTAGATGTTTAACTCTTGGGAAAACTTTTTACTCTAAGGAATGACTGATGTTGGGGCTTTCAAGCTCAATTTCAGGGCTACTGAAAGAAACATGTGTGGGTAGGAGTGGAAAATCCTGACAGATATTAGTACCTGCAGGGAATCATTTTTTACCCATGTGCTGCCCTGGTCCTGTGGGTCAAGAATTTATAGCTGAAATATCCTAGGAACAAAAAAGAGTCAGTACTGAGGAAACATATAATTTTTTGGTTTAGTGAAACAAAACCGAAACCAAATTTGAAACAAAATGATCTAGCACTCTAGCTAACTCAAAAAATTATTTTTCTGATTCTTTAATGTAATATGATTTTCTAGTTTTCTCCCTGTTTGGTCTTCAATCATTTCTCCTTGGCTGACTTACTGCATTTTGTTCTAAATTGTCCTTAACAGAGTGATACATTTCTGAGTCTGGAGCACTGGGCAAGAACACGGACACACACACATGCACACTTACATTTTCTGCACTGGAAGCCTGCGATGCCTTAGAGACTCAGTGTTCTTATCAATAAATGATTCTTGCATTACTCACATCATAGACTTGGACCCAGGAGGATAGGATGTAACAGTTTTAGACAAGGATGGACTATGAGAATCAGTATAGCCTAGTGGATAGAGGGCTAGTCTTGGAGTCAGGAAGACCTGGGTTCTGTGACCCTAGAGAAGTCACTCAATTTTTCAGGACCCCAGTCAGTTCTAAGTTACATCAATGGAGGAGTTCCTTACACCAGTATTGGAAACCCTCACTACACCGATGAATTCCCAAATAAGAACCTTGCCACCCACATGCAAAGGACTGCATCTACACCATAGAGAGCAACTGGCTTATTTGACCGTTTGAAATAATTCAGGAGATGTTCAGATACTTCATTGGTTTATGGACCTTAATACCACAGGCCAAGCAATAAAGATCTTCTCAAGTACAGGCATAATACAGACAACCGATGCTGATGGGAAAATAAATTTGGGCAGGAGTTCCAGAAGATAAGGAAGTTTGGAAGATCAGGAATAGAGAGAAGGATTGAATGGAAACTAAACTTTCTAAGAGGAAGACAGTTCAGTGGGATACCTTTGACCCCAGCAAACCTAGAATTGGGGATGGGAAGTCAATGGGAATGATTACCTTCAAGGAAATCTGTCTGTTTTGGAGGAAAAAGCAATTAAACGCTAAAGTACAACTATCTAATTTAATAACTTAGAGCCCTGCCCCCTCACCTCCATTGCCTTAATTTATAAAATTCTGTCATTACTACTACTACTAATTACTTGTGTATGCAGTGTTTTAATGTTTTCAAAATGTTTTCCTCAAAATACATTCAAGTGCTAGTCCCATTTTGCAGGTGAAGATATGGAGTCTCTGAGAATTTAAGTGACTCACTTATAGTCACGTTGCTAGTAAAGGTCTGAGGCAGGCTTTTATCCCAGGTATCTTGACTTTTGGTCCAACATTCTATGCACAATGACACCATGCCTCCTAATTACAACATTTCCAGGCAGGTGGCATTTACTGAGCTTCTACTCTTTACAGGGAATTGTCCTGAGAAAAAAGGGCAATTAAGGAAATATCAGGAAAAGCTTACAAACAGTTGTTGTTGTTTACCCTTCATTCTCAAAGAGGAATCAGGAGTCAGGAAGATGATGCTATGACTTACAAGAGAATCAGATTTAAATGAGGGAGGGCTGTGCAAAGTCACCAGCCTCATTTTCTCCTTTGGAGCCATCTGGGTCCAGTGGCAAGATATAGATCAGGATACCTGGAGATGACCCCTTCCTAACAATTAGAACTACCCAAAAGTGGAATGAATTGCCTCAAGAGATGATGGATTTTCCCTCCTTGGAGGAGAGGTTGGATGAATATTGTGGGCCATGTTGCAAAGGTTTCCTTTCATGTATGGATGCTGAGGTCCCTTCTCAAACTCTCAAACTCTGTAGTTCTGAAATGAAAATACTGCTGAAAGACAAGTTTAAATAACAGTCATTTTGGAAAACAGTTCTATTTTCCTGTTTTGCAGATGTACTACTACAAAAGTGGAAACAAAAAACCCCATCTTTTTCTCTGTGCCTAATCAAACCAAGAGGAAAAGAACTGCTTAGATAGGGTTCCAATTAAAATTAAACAAATTTGGGTATTTTCATTATTAAAGTTTGAATTTCTTTAAAATTGACTTAGTTATTTATATATGAGAATAATGATCAGAAATCACCAATCTCAATCCACCCATTTGATGAAATTACAGAATGTGATGGGCAGGGTGACCAAGACAGGGATATATGTAAGGGTGCATCCTTTCAGACTCTGAAGTGGTCCACTCACAACTGTGACCTGTGCTTTCCTCCCCTTGGTGGTCTCAGCTTCCCTGGTACAGCTTTCTCCCCCATTGAAACCTAATTTGACCTATATTCTTTGATGCAGTTTCATGACCTATGGCCAATAAAAATACCTGCCCTGTGAACTCCAGGTCTTTCAGATTTGATGAATGCCTGAGACACAGGACTTTCCATACTTTGATGACATTGACCAGACTCATTTTCATGTTTCATTGTATACAATACAATACACTATTCAGAAAAGCTAAGTGTCACTATATCCTTGTTGCATATCCTTACTGGGTTAGGGCAAATTAAACCTCCTCCTTAAAATATTGAGTGACTTGTGAGCACCCAATATCAAACCTGAACCAAGTGGGTGCTTGTGTTAGAGCCACACCCACAATAGCCTACAAACTGTGAAATTTTGAGAGGCTCATACCCTGAATGACCAAATGTAATTTCAGACTTTAGTTGACCCAACTAAAGTATTGTTTTCCATTTCTCTTTTCTCCTTAGGTGGTGCTAGAGAAGACTTTTGACAGTTCCTTGGACAGCAAGGAGATTAAAGCAGTCAATACTTACAGAAATTAATTCAGGGTATTTACTAGAAAGTCAAATACTGAAGTTGAAGCTTAAATACTTTGACCACACAATCAAAAGATAGGACACATTGAAAAGACCTTGATATTGGAAAAGATTGGAAAAGGGGGTGATAGAGGATGAGATGGATAGTATCATGGAAATGATGAAAATGAACTTTGACAGATTTTGAGAGATAAAGGAGGATAAAAGGGTCTGGCATGTTATGGTCCATGGCATCACAAAGTCAGACACAGATGAATGACTGAACAATAGGAGTTCACATAAGTTCCTAAATCGACTTTAGAGGTCTTTGACCACTAGATGAAAGTAACCAATACATCTAGTGAATGATTGAGATGATTAGCCATACCTCTTGGGCTAATAATTCAAAAAGTTAGCTCTGGAATTATCCCTGGCAATTGAGAAGAGAGCCATCAATGAAGAAGAAACCCAACTCTTGATAAAGAATTGCTCTTCACTTTTCCCCTTGGGTTTCTTCCATAGTATGGTAGAGAAGGGGACAGGGAGGGAATTGCTTTCCTTTCCCTATCCAATAGGAAATACCATGCCTAGCAGACAGCAGACCCAGAAAGTCCAGCAGCATGCCACAAAAAGAAAAGACATTCCAATGCCAGAGTCGTGACTTGACTAGGTCATATGTATTCCCTTTGTGTATACCTGTCCAGTGGCATTCTCTATGTGTGTACCCACTCCCTCTCACCGATGCTGTGTTTATCTCAGATAAAGAAAAAACAAAACAAAACCTCTTCCTAGTTTTCACATGATCAAAGACATACAGAGAATTTACTCCAAAGTAAAAATTCAAGCCCATTTTTAATTCCTTTAGAATCTTTGTGTGCCAGTAAAAAAAGAACTCCTCATCCCCCCTATCTTGATAACCTGTATTTGACACTGTAAGTTCTAAGTGTTTTTTTTTCTTTTTAATACTTAAGGGTCAATGACATATTTGCAGCAAACATGAACAAATACTGAGCAATGGGTTTAATTTCCTCTGGAGGTTTTGAAAAGAAAGCCTGTCTATTCACACATACATGCACATACTCATGATGTGAAAATGGTATCCACATCCAGAGAAAGAACTATGGAGTCTGAATGCAGATCAAAGCATACTATTTTCACTTTTTTGTTATTTTTTTTCTTTCTCGTGATTTTTCCCTTTTGTTCTGATTCTTTTTTCACAACATGACTAATGTGGCAATATGTTTGTATGTGTATAACCTATATTAAATTGCTTACTGTCTTGGGGAAGATGGAGGGAGGGAGGGAAAAAAATTTGGAACTCAGAATCTTACAAAAGTGAATGTTGAAAACTATCCTTATATGTAATTGTAAAAAATAAAATGCAAGTGGGAAAAAATTTTAAAAAGAAAAAAGGAAAAAAAGAAGACCTATCTCTATATAATTTGTGGGAGTTGTCTATAGCTCTCTTGCATTTTTCAATTGTGATTCTAGTTCATTCATCTATCTACCTATCTATTTACCTATCTATCTACTATCCAACTGCTGTATCTTTATAGTTCATGACCATGGATTCATTTTAAATTTTAACAGCTTTTTTATACCAGAAAATTCCTGGACTATGTCCAACATAGGACTTGTTTTAAACCCTGTATCACCTCATCCTAACATTTGTCAAGGTTTGCCAGTGTTTTAGGTAATCTGGTGTTAGTGGAGCGATAGGCTTTATCCCTTATTTTTGCAAGAGGAATGCTGTGTCTAAAGAGCTGTGCTCCCAAGTTTCTCTCTCTTCAACTATTCTAATCATTTGATGGAAAATTTATTACTGTGTATTGAGTATAAAACAGCACACACACACACACCCTACCAACCCCCAATTGTATTTCATACACTGAGCCTGCCCAAGGAGTTTTACTCTAACTATATCTCGGAGTAACAGGGTCATTCACTGCCTACTGGGCAATTACTCTTAATTGTATTTCTGCTCTCTTTTAGGAATTCTAGGAATTTCTCCAATTTCTCTAAACAGGAATTCTTAGTAATAGCTTCTATTTTAATCCAAATTCTGTGTCAGTGGGTGGAATTTTATGTCAAGGGCAGGAATTCATGGTGGCATAATGAAAGATTTAGAGTCAGATTATATTGGCTTAAATCCCAGCTCTGTTAAAATGAAACTTTGGGAAAACTATTAAACTGCTCTGGGCCTCAGTCTCTCATGTGTAAAATGAAGGAGTTGGACACAGTGGCTCCCCACAACAATCTGCTCCTAAGATAGTGGATTATGATCATGGAGTAGAGCACCAAGGGTGGAGAATTAAAGCTGGGTAGACAGACTCTGGCTGTGAGCAGCCATGGCTAGTTCTGTTTCTGGAGAGGCAGTGGTGAAATCCTCTCTGGAAACCAGGAAGCTGAGCTTTTGAAGTGTAATTGCTTCTCAGATCTCAGACCATGACCACTTGAAGGTTTTCTTAATTTTATTTTGTTTGAACTTAGACTTGGTTTCTATTGAAGCACCAAGTCATTCCTTCTATTAGGATCAGAACTTGCAAACTAAGCCTAAGTTGCAAACTAAGCCTAAGTCTGTTTTGAAGGTGAACTCAACCTTTTTTTTAACTAATGCAATTGATGGCCAAGGCTGTGTGTTGTTGTTCAGACATTTTTCAGTCATGTCTGTCTCTTTGTGACCCCATTTGGGGTTTGCTTGGCAAAGATACAGGGATGGTTTTCCATTTCCTTTTCCAGCTCACTTTATAGATGAAGAAGTAAGGCAAACAGAGTTAAGTGACTTGCCCGGAATTACATAGCTAGTAAGTGTCTGAGGCCAGATTTGAACTCAGAAAGATGAGTCTTCCTGACTCCAGGCCCAGAATTCTATCCACTGTGCCACAAGGCTTTATGTGCCAATGTACTAATAAACTGATATCACTTCTCAGGGTAACTATCCAAGGTTTAGACACATATTTAAACACATAATTCTTTGATGTTATACTTTGAGTATTTATCTTATGATAAAAAATTTTGGCTCCTACAGAAAACTTTGATGAAGATAATCAGATAATGCTAATCACTGGCCATTAGGTTACCCTGACTCTTGTAGTCAAGGTACGTGTATATTTATGTGTTTGCAGAAAGAATGCTCACTACAAATCTAAAATGGAATCAGTCATTTAAAGGGTGCTCCTTTGACACAGCAACATGAAATAAAAATGGAAAATTCGGTAGGAGCTATGTTGCAAAGACCTCTAAAAGAAAGGCTGAAGATTTTGCATTTAATTATAGAGGCAAGAGGAAGCTAAATATTTTTTAGTAGGAGAATGATGTAGTTAGTTATTTGTTTTAGGAATTATAATATTCATATAGTTTGCAAAGTGCTTTACATATATTATTTCATCAAATCCTCAGTGCAAGCCTGCTAGATAGTTGCCATTATTACTCCTATTATATGGACGAGAAAACTGAGGCTAAAAGGGTAAATGATTTGCCCCAAATCCCAAAACTAGTAAATATCTGAGGCCAGATTCAATCTCAAGTCATCCTGACTCCAAATTCAGCACATTATTCATTATACCACCTAGATGCTTCCAAATCAATTTAGGAGTGGTTTACAGGATGAATTGAAAAGGAGAAAGAATGAAAGCAAGGAGGCCAATTAGGAGGCAATTTCAATAGTTTAGGCAGGAGGTAATGAGGGTCTAAACTATGATAAAGGCTGTATGCTGAGGAGGTAGGAGACTTTGGCAAATGACTCAAGATGAGAAGGTAAGAGGAAAAAAACCAACAATGACTCCTTTTTTTTGAATGTCTGATGATCAAATTCACTCCAGCCCCATTTCCAGTTCACCTTTTCCATTTTCCATAGTGATGTATCCATAGTAACCTTCTTAGTAGCTTCTGTTGTTGTAACCATCTTGAGCAATCTCTCATTCAGTTTTCAAAAGAAATGTTTTGCTGAGCATCTGTTTAAATGTTTGCCGCTGAGGAGGTTAACATTGGGGGTGGCTAACTTCTCAAAGCAGCCTATTCCCTTGTTGGAAAACTCTTAACTATTCTTCCTTAGAGTTAGCAGAAATCTGTTTCCCTGTAATTCCTACCATTTTATCCCTAATTTTATCCTTCGGAGCCACACAAATACGTTTTATTTCTTTTCCACATAATAATCATTCAGATATTTAAAGATCCTTTATTTACATTTTTTTTTGTACTGATAGCTTCACTTTTTTTTCTCAGCTCACTTCACTTTCCTTACTGTTCTACCTCTCCACCAGTTGCCTTGTCTGTCTCAGAATAACTGCCCCAAGGCCGGCTTTCCTGATTGGTGAGTATATAGTTGGTATCACCATTTCTTTAGAGGCCTTAGAAAAAAAAGAATATATCAACCACAGTGACAAATCTAGTCAGACAAGAAAATGGCTTGGCTATGAGAACTTGATAAGTGCCTGGAAGAAATGAAGCAAGAAACACAAAATGTAATCATAAATATAATAAGAGTTATGGAGAAAAGAACTGGAAAGATTTACAGGTTAGAATTGAAGAAAAGTACACTTTACCCAAGAAACAGATTCCCTGAAAATCAGAATGAACCAAACAGAAATGAATAACTTCATGAGAAAATAAGAAACGTTAAAACAAAATAAGAATATTTCAAAATAGAATTAAAATGTAAGGTATTGAGTATGCAAAACAATTAACCTAAAAAATAAGTCAAAGAGAGACAATTTAAGAATCACTGGATTACCTGAAAAAGTGACACTTCCCCCACCCCACAAGGCCTGGATATAATATTTCAAATATCAAAAATGAAAGCTGACCAGAACTATTATAGTCAGAGGGCAAAGTGAACATGGAAAGAACGTTCTTATTACCTTCTAAAAAACAACAACCAAAAAATCCCCGAACAAATGAAAACTCTCAGTAATATTATAGTCAAAATTCAGAGCTTCCAAGTAAAAAAAAAATTATTGCAAGGTTCCAGAAAGAAAGCATTCAAGTTCTAGGGAACTACATCCAGGAACATACAAGCCAGAGAGGGGGAGGGAAGAAACATTTATGTAGTGCCTACCATGTGTCAGACACTTTACAAACATTATCTCATTTGATCGCTGCAACAAAGCTGTGAAGTATTGTTATTATCATAATTTTACAGTTGAGGAAACTGAGGCAAGCAGAGGTTAAGTGACTTGCCCAAGATCACATAGCTAAATGCCTGAGGCCAAATTTGAACTCAAGTCTTTCTGATTTCAGGCCCAGCACTTTATTCACTGTACCTGCCTAGGTGGTTTCTAGGTGCCTTCAAGACAACACACTACATATGAGAGATCGTGGAATACAATATTCCAATAGGCATAAGAAAAAGACTAATAATCAAGAATAAATTGCCCTGAAAAGCTGAACATAGTCCTACAAATGGGGAAAAAAATGAACCTTAAAGTGACAGAGTACTTTGAAGCATTTCTGATGAAGAATGCTGAATAGAAACTTTGAAATGCAGACATAGCAGCTAAGAGAAACTAAAAAGGCAAGCAAATAGGGATGAATATGAGGGACTATAAAATAAAGAAGGGTTTGATAGGATAATATGGGGGAAGAATTAAGTGCCTTTTCAGGACTTAATGTCTTAAAGGATCATGGAAGAAGTTAAATAGGACAAACAGAGGCCCTGGGAGGTAGCTCTATTTTGTTTAGAAGAAGGGAAAGAAAACTCAGGGGAAAAGAAATACACTAGGTAAGTATATGCAAGGGCAGCTAGGTAGCACAAGGGATAGAGTGCCAGGCCTGGAAGCAGGAAGACTCATCTTCCTGAGTTCAAATCTGGTCTCAGACACTTAATAGCTGTGCAATCCTAGGCAAGTCACTTAACCCTGTTTGCCAAATTTTCCTCTTTTTTTTTTTTTTTGCCTTTTTGGAGGGGAGAGGGCAGGGCAATTGGGGTTAAGTGACTTGCCCAAAGTCAGTTTCCTCTTCTATAAAATGAGCTAGAGAAGGAAATGGCATAGCCTACAGCATTTTTGCCAAGAAAATTTCAAATGGGATCACAAAGAGTTGAACATGCCTACTTGACTAAACAACCACAAAGGGAAGAAAGGAAGAGGAAAATGTGGGAAATTACTATTTCTCATCATGGGATATGGCAAAAGAAGCATGTATAAACATAGAAGGTGTGGGGGAATTGGGTACTACATGAACCGCATTCCTGTATGAACCAGGCAATGAAACACTGAGCACATACTTTTACACATACCTAGAAAGAGTTTGGTGAAATATAGTAAATTCAACCAGGGAACAAGGAAATGGAGAGGGAAGAGGGAGGGTAGCAATAAGGAGAGAATAGACATAAGTAGAGCAAACTCCAACTTTGGAGGTTGGACCTTGAAGAAGTAGCCAAACCTGTGATTGGTAACTGGGTGAAGAGAAAGCAGAAGAGAGGAAGAATCATGGCAGATCTTTCCAATTATAGAGCAATAACATCAATCACACTCTTCTTTTACGATTATCTTCTGTTCTGTAAGGAGGTGGACAAGTGTCAAAGAAAGGGAAAAAAATACAACAGGATAGCCTGAAGGGAAATATACAATTAACCATGAACATGAAAAAGAATTAGCTCAGCTATGTAATGCATGAGGATAGTAGAATGGATTGGAAAGCAGAATTCAGCAATATGTTGTTTATGGGAAGCACACATAAAAAAGAAAGATTTACAAAGAATTCAAGTAAGAGGCTGAAGCAGAATCTATTGTGCCTCATGTGAACTCAAAAAAGCAGGATTAACGATCATGATTTGAGACAATGAAACAGTAAAATTAGGAATGGTTGAAAAAGAAAACCAGTGGAACTACATCATACTTAATGACACCATAGACAAAATATGCCTATGTATGTGTACACTCATGCACAATTCATGCACACACACAAACACACCAAATGGCATAACATCCAGGTATATAAAGACAAATTTTTTTTTAAACTAAGGAGGAAATAGAGAGAAAAGCTATAACAATTGAGGATCTCAATGTAGCTCTTTAAGATGCATTCAAATCTAACAGAAAGATAAACAAGAAAGAAGTTATAGATCTGAACAGAATTTTAGGTAGTTAGATTTGATTAGTATCTAGTCATTACTGAATGAGAATCAAAAGGAGTTTGCCTATTTCTTAGATGTATATAGCACCTTTCCAAATTGATCATTTGCTAGTACATAATGATAGTGCAAATTTCATCAAAATTAAAAGAAAAAGCATAAATATTAAGCTCATTCTTTACTGACTATGATAGTAAAAAATGATAAAGTACTTTTTTTTTTTTTGGAGGGGGAAGGTAGGGCAATTGAGGTTAAGTGGCTTGCCCAAGGTCACACCGCTAGTTTTGTGTTAAGTGTCTGAGGCCGGATTTGAACTCGGGTCCTCCTGACTCCAGGGCTGGCGTTCTATTCACTGCACCACCTAGTCATCCCCCAATAAAGTGCTTTTGAAGAAAAGAGTAAAATATTGTTTTAAAATGAGACGAGACACAAAAACTTTTATGCTGAAGCCAAAACAACATTTGGGGGAAACATAGATATATAAATACACACACATACACTAAACATTTTGATCAACAAAAGAAATAGAAAATATATCAATAAATTAGACATGCAACTAAAAAAAATTAGAAGAGTAACCAAAAAATCCAACCTACACAAAAATAGAAATTCTAACAAAAATGAGATTAACAAAACTGAAAGCAAATACTCTCCACCTTATTAAGCTGATAAGTAAAACTAGGAGCTAAGTTGTTGTTGTTGTTTTTTTGGAGAGAAACTAATAAAATAGATAAACCATTAATTGAACTGATTTTAAAGGAGTGGAAAATCCAATTGTCAATATCAAAATTAAAAAATCATAATAAATAAGGGAAATTATTAGATACTATTTTGTCAACAAATAGAGTCAGGAGAACCAGGGTTCAGATCTGGCCTCTGACTTTTACTAGCTGTGTGACTCTGCTTGTTTCAGTTTGTCATCTGTAAAATGAGCTGAAGAAGGAAATGGCAAACCACTCTTGTGCCTTTGCCAAGAGAACCTCAAATAGGGTCATGAAGAGTTGGACATGTCTGAAATGACTGAACAATAGTAACAACTAATTCCCAGATTAATAGATTGTGGAACAAAGAATTTTTAAAAATCCAAGCTCAAGAAAAGAAATTGCATGAAACAAAAATGGATTCTGAAAGAAAAAATCTCATGATCAGATCAATTTATAAGTGATTTCTATCAAACATTTAATTATAATGATAATATAAATAATAATAATTTATAGTTAATAATTATGCTATTATAAAATAATTATTGATTTTTTAGAATTAGAAACTTTTTTCTAAAATAAGAAAAGATCCTACCAAATTTCTCCTATTATACAAATATCACCTTTACATCTAAATGAAAAAAGCAAAAAGCAGAAAAAAAGAACTATAAACAAACATTTCTAATAAATAACATAAAAATACAATATTAACAAATAAGCTACATCAATATCTTAAAGAGATTATCCACTGTAACAAGGATATACATGTATATATAAATAACATGATTATATTAATTTATACATAAAAGTTTTCAATAGAATATAATACCCTTTTGCTTTTTCCACAAGTATAGGAATAAATAAATATTTTTTGATATGTTAAATAGTAAACAAAAATCCGCCATTAATATTAATTAATTAATAATAATAATAATGGAGAAATGCTACAGGCTTTTCTAATAAGTTCAGGGGTATAAACAAAAGATGTCTGTTATCACTCCAATTATTTGATATAGTTTTAGAAATGCTAGCTATAGTAGTAAAACAAGAATAAACTGAGGAAATAAGCATAAATTAAAGAAATAAACATCATTTTTGCAGATATCATGGTAGTTTAACTAGAAAATCCTAGATATTCAACTAAAATTAATTAAAACCAATAATAACTTTAGAACAGTATTAGTACATAAAATGAAGCCATATAAATCACCAGTTCTTCTGGATATTATGAATGAAACCTAGAATGAAGAAAAGAAATTCCATTCAAAATTACTGATGAAAAGATCAGTCAAGATGGTGAAGTTGAGGTACAGCCAAACTCTTCCCACAACTTTTCTAAAAATTTCTAGAAAACACACTAGACTGTGTCCCTATCAGTAAATCCAAGAGAAAAAAAATTACAGTGAGCCATTTTTTCCAGCTCAGATAAACATAGAAAGATAAAGAGTTTGTGGACACTCTGGATGGGAATCTAACTAGGATCCTGTCCCCAACTGGTAGTTCTGTTTTTCACTACTCAGTCCTGGGTCACATATCATGACAGACTAAGTTGGAGATCTGTGTCTGGGGTTCAGACATGTGTCCAGGGTGAGGAGCATAGACCCCTGTTGAGCCAGGAGCAAGTTGAGAAGCAAATGGCAGCTGTGTTACTCTGACCCCAGGAGAAGAATGGGATTTCAAATCCAGTCTTCCACTCAATCTGAATCATAAAGTGGAATAACCAGGGTAACAATCCCAAGACCAAAAGGGACCCTGCAGTTATGTCACTTGAAACTTGTAGAACTTTTCATCTGGTTGATAAAACTGAGTTCAATGGCAATCTACTGGCACTGCAAAAAGGGTCAAGTTCACAGTTGTGTTGTTTGGACCCAAATCCAGGTAAAGAACTTGCAGAACTTAGCCCAGGAGGGCAGTAATCAGACTTTTTCTGAATCGGAGTATTTGAGAAGCATCCAAAGCTTGCAGGTCTCCAGTCTGAGTTGTCCCTGAGATCTAAAAATAGTGTAATGCTCAATATCTCTCAAAAGCAATGTTAGGACCCAAAAGGACACAAATTCAGCCCAAACATTCCCTCTAGAAGTACTTAGAGTCCAATCTTAAATTCTGAAATAAGTAAGTAAGCTGGAAGAATGGGCAAACAAACAAAAAGAATACCACTATCAACAACTATTATGCTGACAGGGATATTCAACACACAAACTTAGAAGAAAGACCTGTAAGTAAAAATTCAAAGAAAAAAAAAGACATAACTGAGGCATAAATTCAACTACAATTCCTAGAAAAGATGAAAAAATTTTTTTTAAAGAGTTAAGATTATTTTATAAATGAAGTAAGAGTGGTAGAGAAAAAATTGGAAAAGAAATGAGAACTACAGAAGAAAGAATTTGATAAAGAATTAGCAACCTGCTGCAAGAGGTACAGAACCTTACCTGAAAATTATAGTGGTTATAAGTTAATAACTCGAGGAGACAACAAGAAATATTAAATCAAATTCAAAATACTGAAAAATAGAAGAAAATGGAAGGTATCTTACTTATAGTAAAAACAATTGCTCTGAAAACAGATCAAGGAGAGATGATTTAAGTATCATTGGACTACTTGAAAGCTATGACAAAAAAAGGAGCCTAAATATCATATTTTAGAAATCATAAGAGAAAACCACCCAGTACTATTAGAACTAGAGGACAAAGTAAAAATAGAAAGAATCCATCAGTTACTTCTTGAAAGAAATCCCAAAATGAAAAGCCCCAGGAACATTATAAACAAAAGCCAGGGCTTCTAGGTTAAAAAAAAAATAGTGAAAGTAGACATAAAGAAATAATTCAAAAACTGGGGAGCCATAGTCTGAATTATAAAAGATTTACCAGCCATCTAATAAAGCAGAGCAAAGTTCGGAACATGATTTCACAAGGCAAATCATATAGAGTTAGAATGAATTATAACTTTCCCAGAAAAACTGAGCATAACCTACAAAGGAAAAAATTGACCTTTAGTTAAATTGATTTCCAATCATTCCTGATAAAAAAAGACCAAAACTGCACAGAAACTTTGAAACATAAACACAGGCATTAAATGAAACATTAAAGGGTAAACATGAGTGAGCAACCATAAGCCATTCAACAAGAATAAACTGTTTACATTCTAATCGGTCCTCTCAAAATCCTATCATTGACAGGGGTCATAGGTGAAGTCTAATAAGAGAGAGGGGTTGGGGGTTAGTTTTGTAATGTAATAATTGTAAAAGAATAGAAAGGAATGGGAAAAATGTATAAATTGGGGAGAGAGAGGAAGAGTGAGAAAAATGTTCTTACATAACCAGAGTGTGCAAGTAGAAGGCTACACAGATATGGAGAAAAGGGTGGGAGGATTGGGAGACCCTTGAACCTCACTCTCATCTGAACTGTACAAAGGAGAGAAGATTTTACACACACACACACACACACACACACACACACACACACACACACAGAGTTTTATAAAGAAATATATTTCACTTAACAAGGAAGAGGAAGTAAAGAGAAGGGAGAATAAAAGAGAGGGCATATTAAAATAGGGATTAGTCCTAAGCAAAACATTCTAACTAAAAAGAGTGGATTAAAAAAAAATTGGAGGGGGGTGTTTTAAAAGGAAAGAAAGGAGAAGAACCTATAATTCAGCTGTAGGTGAAGAAAAGAAAAGGGGTCAAGGGAGTTGAAGCAGATTGGTACAGCATTGATGGTAAGCACATTTTGTCTCTATCACCCTCTTCTTTTAAAATGTGGGAGGAAAACAAATAAAGAAAAAGTATGAAAGGAAAAAATGGAAGGAAATACACAATTAATGCTCTTAAGAGTGGTTCTAACCACAAATGGGATGATTAAACCCATAAAACAGAAGTGAATAGTAAATGAATTAGAAAAAAAAAATCCAACAATATGTTGTTTAAGCAAATTATTCTTGAAACGTGTTCAGAAAGAATTAAAATAACGGGCTAGAGCAAAATCTATTATATTTTAGCTCAGGAAAAAAATGTAGGGGTAGCATAAATTGTGTTGCCTTTTTATGCTCAATGGCTAGCACAGTACCTGGTATATAGTACATAATAAGTAATTGTTGAGTGATCATGCCAATTCTTGCTCAGCAGATTTCAGGAGTTATTCATTACCTTCAGAATAAAATATAAATTCTTCTTTGATTTTTAAAGCTTTTAGTGAAAGGTCCCCTTTCTCACCTTTTGCGTCTCCTATATTTTATTCCCCTCTTCACTCAACCATTCAGCCATACTGTTCTACTCATTGTTCTACACATAGGATACTCCTCATGTCTTTGCACTAACTGCTGCTCACACCAGTAATGCACTCCTTTCTCATCTCCTTTTCTTGGAAGCCTTGGTTTCCTTTAAGACTCAGCTCATAACCTCTGGGACCCAAGATGGTGGAATAAGTAGCAAATCACCATAACCCTCCCATACGCACCTGCAAACAATCATAAAATTGTACCCCTCCAAAATCCTGGAACAACAGAACCAGTGAAAAGATGGGGTAAAACAATCCTTTAGCCCAAGAAACTTGGAAGATTGTCAAGAAAGGTCTGTCTCATTTGGCTAAAAAGGGAACACAGTCTAGGACAGGAAGTATCTCAGCAAACAAGCAACAAGCTCCACCTCAGCAAACCAGTGGTAGAGCCTGAGCTCCAATGCAGTAGGGCAGGCAAATGTCAACACCAGGACCCTCCCATGTGCCTTAGCATAGCCAGGGGAACAGGTAGACTCCAGCTCCAAGAACCACAACTGCTTGAGCATAGCCGTGGGCAAACAGACAGTCAGACCTCCAAGTGCTTCAGGATAGTCCTGGGCAAACTGGCTACCTAAGAAAACAGGTAGCAACCAGCACTACCTCTCATGTGCATAGCCCCAGACAAACAAGCAGCTGCCAGCAACCAGACTGCCATGTGCTCCAGTGTAGCCCCAGGGAAACACAGAAAGACCTTACCAGGCTTAGCTCATACCAGCACTAGGACTCTGGCTCAGCACCAGGTAAGCTGCTAGATTCCCTACAGCCTCCAGCAGCACCAGTCACTCCTCACCCCAACCGCTCAGCATAGCAGCAGACACTAGAGTCCTTTGGGACTCAGGGAAACATCAATGCAGCACCAGGTAAATAGCCAGGACCTGCAACCCCTGGCACAAGGAGCCTGAGACAGTGTCCCTTCCACCCAGTGAGCAGAGTTTAAATTTAAAATAAAGGAAAAAGTTAAAAAAAGATGACCAAAAAAACCCAACAACAACAAAAAAGAATCTATAGAAAATTATTATGGTGATAGGGAAGATCAAAAACAGACAAGGACAACAATGTCAAAACAACTATGGGCAAACCCTCAGAGAAAAATGGGAAGTGGTCTTAAGCCCAGAAAAAAACTTATGGAAGGGCTCAACAGGGAGCTTAAACATCATATGAAAGAGGTAGAAGAAAAATTGGGAAAAGAAATGAGTGATACAAGAGAATTATGAAGAAAGAGTCAACAACTTGGAAAAAGAAAACAACTGTTTAAAAAGTAGAAATGACCAAGTGGAAAAGGAGATATAAAAATCCACTGAAGAAAACAACTCCTTAAAAAATACTATTGGCCAAATGGAAAAGGAAGTACAAAAGCTAACTGAAGAAAACAACACCTTAAAAGTTAGAATCGGACAGGTAGAAGATAATGACTCTATGAAACATCAAGAATCAATCAAACAAATTCAAAAGAATGAAAAAATGGAAGAAAATGTAAAATACTTAATTGAAAAACAACTGACCTGGAAAATAGATCCAGGAGAGACAATGTCAGAATCATTGTACTATCTAAAAGCCAAAATCAAAATGAAGACTTGGACAACATCTTTCAAGGAAAACTGCCATGATGTCCTGTAACCAGAGACAAAATAGTCATTGAAAGAATCCACTGATGACCTCAGGAAAGAGATCCCAAAATAAAAACTCAAAGGAATATTATAGCCAAATTATAGAACTATCAGGTCAAGGAAAAAATATTGCAAGTGGCCAGAAAGAAACAATCCAAATATCAGGGAGCCACAATTAGGATTACATAGGATTTAGCAGCTGTAACATTAAAGGGACAGAGGTCATGTAACATGGTAGTCTGGAAGGCAAAGGAGCTAGGACTACAATGAAAAATCACCTACCTTACAAAATTAAGCAAAACACTTCAAGGGAAAAAATGGTCATTCAATGAAATAGAAGGATTTCAAGCTTTCATAAGGAGAAGACAAGAATTGAACAAAAGAATTTGATCTCCAATATCAAGACCCAAGAGAAGCATAAAAAGGTAAAAGAAAACATAAGGGTTTCAGTGGAGTCAAATTATATATGTCCCTACATGGGAAGATGATACTTGTAATTCTTAAAAATTGTACCACTCATAGTGAAGCTAGAAGGACTATACATAGGTAGAGGTTACTAGTACAAGGTAGAGGGGATGACATAAAAAAATAACTAAGGAATGAGAAAGAGGAGTACACAGTGCAGAAGGAAGGGAGAGGTAGAATGGGGTAAATTATTTCACATGAAGAGGCACACAACATGTGTTCCAGTGTAGCCCCAGGGAAACACAGAAACATCCCACCAGCTTCAGCATGCACCAGCACTAGGACCCTGTAATGGGAATGCAAATTTGGAAGATCTTCCCTGCTCCTAGGCTAAAGTGCACCTGAAGCCTGGGGAGGGAGGCTTGTTTTTCAGTAGATACTTCTTGATTGGCCAGTGAGTCAATAAGGTTGTTACATTCTCTGAGCCAGGAGAAGGCTATATAAGCCCTGATGTGTAGCTTTGTTTTGGGGTCTCACTTTGAGAAGTGTTCTGTGATTTGATCTGAATTCTGGGAAGCCGTTGTCCAGAGCGCCCCCCCCCCCTTTGAAAAACCCAGATGTTGAAACCCAGATGTTGACTGGGTATGGATGTAATGGCTGGACAGTTTGGAAAGCTGTCTACTTGATCTGTTTCTGTCTTGATAATTCTGCCTGTATACTTTGAAGTTCGGGGTGCTGACCTTTTTCCCCTGAACAAGATAAATGATATATGGTCTGACTGATTAAAGTAAGCTTGTTAACCCATTTTGAGTTGCTTTCCTTTATCAAAGCAGATCCAAGAACCTGTATTGGCAGCAACCCTGAGGACGCTTGGGGTCCTTGCTGCTACAGACCCCAGCTCAGCAGCAGGTCAGCTATCAGACCCCTATGGCCTCTAGAAGCACCAGCACCCCTCACCTCGCCCCCTCACGCAGCACCAAATATGAGGGTCCCCTATGGGCCTCAGGGTAACACCAGTGTAGCACCAGGTGAACATTCAAGACCTGCAGCCCCTGGAGAGAAAAATGGGAAGGTAGGCGATGAACATCATTTGAACCTTACTCTCATCAGTATTAGATCAAAGAAGGTATAATATACACAATCAGTTGAATATAGAAATCTATCTTACCTGACAGGAAAGTAGGAGGGGAGGAGAGAGTAAAAGGTGAGGGCGACTGACAGAAGAGAGGGCAGATTGAGGAGGCAGTAGATAGAAGCAAAACAGTTTCTAGGAGGCAAAGGGTGAAAGGAGAGAGAAGACAAACAGGAGGAAAAATAGGATGGAAGGAAATACACAATTAATAATCATAACTGTGAATGTGAATGGGATGAACTCTCCTATAAAATGGAAGCAGATAGCAGAGTGGATCAAAAACCAGAATCCTACAATATGTTGTTTACAAGAAACACACTTGAAGCAGAGAGACACACACAGATTAGTGTAAGGTAGGGGGTTGGAATAGAATCTACTATGATTCAGTTGAAATAAAAAAAAGCAGGGATAGCAATCCTGATCTCAGACTAAGGAAAAACAGAAATAGATCAAATCAAAAGAGATAAGGAAGGAAACTATATATTGCTAAAACGTACCATAGTCAATGAAGTAATATCAATACTAAATATATATGCACCAAGTGGTATAGCATCCAAATTCTTAAAGGAGAAGTTAAGTGAGTTATAGGTTCATGATTAAACAAGAAATAGAGAGTATTATAAAATGTAAAATAGATAATTTTGATTATATTACATTAAAAAGCTCTTGCATAAACAAAACCAATGTACCCAAGATTAGAAGGAAAGCAGAAAGCTAGGAAATACTCTTTACAGCAAGTGTCTTTGATAAGGCCTAATTTCTCAAATACATAGAGAAATGAGACAAATTTATAAGAATACAAGTCATTCCCCAATTGATAAATGGTCAAAGGATATGAACAGGTAGGTTTCAGATGAAGAAATCAAAGCTATGTATAGGCATATGAAGAAGTGCTCCAAATCACTTTTGATTAGAGAAATGTAAATTAAAACAACTCTGAGATACCACTTCACACCTATCCATTTGGCTTAATATGACAAAAAAAAAGGAAAACAATAAATGTTGGAGAGCATATGGAAAAACTGGGATGCTAATGTACTGTTGGTGGAGTTGTGAATCTATTCAACCATTCTGGAGAGCAATTTGGAACTATGCACAAAAAGATAGACCAAACTGGCAAACCAAACCCTTTGATCCAGCAATACCACTACTAGATCTGTATCCCAAAGAGACCCAAAGAGATGTGCAAAAATATTTATAGCAGCCCTTTTCATGGTGAAAAAATATTGGAAATTGAGGGGATGTTCATCAGTTGGGGAATGACCAGAAAAGTTTTGGTATATGAATGCAATGGAATACTATTGTGCAATAAGAAATGATGAACTGGCAGATTTTTGAAAACTGATTCAAAGTGAAATGAGCAGAACCAGGAAAACATTGTACTTAATATCAGCAACATTGTATGATGATCAACTATTAAAGGCTCAGCTCTTCTCATCAAAACAATGATCCAAGACAAATAGAAAGGACTCGTGAAGGAAAATGCTATCCACATCCAGATGAAGAACTGATGAACTCAGAATGCAGATCGACATATACTTTCTTCATTTACATTATTCTTTTTCATGGTTTTTACTTTTTGATCTGTTTCACAACTGTGACTAATATAGAAATATGTTTTACATGATAACACATGTATAACATTTATCTAATTGCCTACCATTGAGGGGAGGGGAGCAAGGGATGAAAATTTGGGACTCAAAATTTTATAAAAATGAATGCAAAAAAATTGTCTTGACCTGTAATTGGGAAAAAAATAAAATGCTACTCAGGTTATAAATCACTTTCTTCATGAAGCCTCTCTTGTTCTCCACAACTGCTAGTACAATCCTCCCTCAAATTACTTTATTTTGTATATGCATATATGTTGCCCCTCCCCCCAGCCAATGTAAGCTTGATAGCTGGGACTGTTTCATTTATCTTTGTATCTTCAGGGCTTACCATTTCTAGGCATATTTTAAGTACTTAATAAAGTAATTGATTAATGTAATTGTCATTGATAATCTATGTGAATTTAGGAAAATCACTAGCCATAACTGGGTTTTAGTTTCCTCATCTCTGTTAAAAGGGCATTAAATGATCACTAGGGTCCTTTTCAGCTCTAAAGTTATTTGTAACTTTATATATTATTTAAAATATTTTATATTTTTATTTATATATTTATACAATTTATATGTGATAACTTATATTAATTGTTATAATTATTATAATTAATTATAAATATAATAAATAATTAATATATTATTTATATATTATAACAAAAATAATTTGATATTTCCATCTTTCACTGGGATGTTCTTTATTCTTTCTTACTAAAATGAGTTAATTTTGGCAATCGATCTGACCCTCGGGAATGCTGCTTCTTCTGAATTATTTTAACATTTGATTTATATTATTACTCACTAGGCACTTAGCATAGTCTACCTTCTCTTGTTATCTATTTATCCACTTGTTACCAGAACCCCAACTAGAGTGGGGGAAACTTGTGCTTTTCTCTGAGGCACCAAATCAGAGTGGCCTCAATAGGACTAAAATTATAGTAGCACACTTCTCCCCATGATCATTCCCAGATTATGCCCTGCCCTAAGCTTCACTTATCCTTTCCCCTTCTCACATATTTTTACTTAAAATTCATTTGCACTTCCCAAAGTTCAAATGTTTCCAGGTCTAGCTCTGCTCAATTCCCTGACTGGACTTGATACATTTTTGTGTTAGCAGTGCCCCTACATAGTAGGTGTTCAATAATGATCGCTGATTTTTATAATAATCTTTTTCTAGATATTTCTTTTGATTACTAATATATACACCTTCACATACATGCTGACATCAACAACGGTATCAAGTAAATATGTAGTCCACTCTTGTACTATGGTTCTCTTCACATCTCCAGAGTAATTGTTATTGATTAGGGCAGAGTAACCAGGGCACTGAATTTAAAGGACACCCATAGCATCAACACTCCCTTTAGAAGTTAGCAACAACTGAGCCTAGCACTTAGAAGGAAAAATTAATTATGGTGGTTGAATTTCAGCTCCTATCCTGTCTTACTCTGTTCTTGTGCTTGACCCATCCTTACCACCAGTGGCCCCGGTATCTGTCAGCTATCTTGGGATCTTGGTTTTCCCCTATCTGGTATGTCCCTATAATCACTGTCCCCAGGCACAAAATATCTACTTAAGTCTATAGTTCCTGCTGTGTGTAGCATGACCCTGAGCATTATACATTTGTAAAAAGAGAGTATTTGGGCTAGATGATGCTTGTCATCCCTTCCTGCTCTAATGGTTGATTTTCAGAGAGACATATAAACCAAAACAGAGATATGGGTCCCAACAAGGCACTCTAAAATGAAATTACTGCTACAAAGAAATGGTGAAATTAAAACACACAATTATTCCTTCCAAATGATGGGAGGTGGCACGTAAACTTTTTTGACCTTCCCTACATACCAGAGAGGTCGTTTTCTTTATGGGGTGTTTACAGCACTTTATTGTAACAGTCTGGTCATAGGCTGTGTTGTCTACTGGGCTTTACCTGCCATCTGCAGCTTTTGGAAAATTCTCTACCCAAAAAATTCCCAAATAATTTCTTATACTGACCTGTGATATATGGAAACCTTGATGGGGAAAGTCACAATGTGGAAGGGACAACTGTAGTGTTCTTCTTGGATACAAAATCTCCACTTTCTCTATTCAGAACCATTATTAAATGTATACTTTGTTGAAAAGAAAGAAAATTTCTCTAATTATGTAAATAAGACCAAAGAGACCAAGGAATGATCATTATCTTTATTCATACACACTTGCTTTCAAACTACAATTAGTATATTTAACAAAGCGGATCATGCAAACAAAGAATAAAGGTTTTAAGAAAACCAATGCCAATAATTTATACATCATTCTTATTTTTATTTAAATTCCAGATGTTATTTGACATTCAAATGGCCTTTGCATTTCTTAGTAGTTGTTTACTGATAAAACAAAACAACTTCCTTCTTACAAATATAAATTTGGGGATCTTCTGGTAATTTGCAGGATTAGTATTTTTCGAGAGGCTTTTTGTTGTTGTTGTTAAAAAATTAACACACAAAAGCAATGTTGCAACTGCCCCCGAAAGTGAGTCTTTTGCTAAAAAGATCCTAAAAGAAAGGTCATGATTTTAATTTTTAGCAAAATGTTTAGACCCAGAGGAATCACTGTTTCCATTCCAAGTGGTTTTGAAGTTTATTATCAACTCCTCCACTCCTAATCCCCAGGAAAAGAATCAAATTCTTCCAGAAAAGGGAAAAAAAAAAAACATACCCCATGATCATTGATTATCTACAGGCATACTCTTAAAGGGACATGATGCAAACAAAGTTGATTTCTGCAAAATTGTTAACCAGAAAAATGCAGCATCCAACTTTATTTTAGAAATTTTAGAAAGAGTTCTTAATTAAGTCTAATTAATGTATGTTTTTCTGAAAATCAGTTCTTGTCTACACTATCAATTAAAAAGCAACATTGATGAGCAACTATGCTGCTCATTCTTTCTCATGGAAATTACATAGAAATGTTTCTGAACATGGAGGAAAGGGGTTATTGGGGCATGTAGGGACAGAAATAAGCAAGGCAAGGCAAGGTTAGGGCTCGCACTGAAACTAGCAATGTAGACATCTATGCATATCCAAGGAAAACTGCACAGGAGGCTCAGGGAATCCCAAGACATATGACTGACTATGAGTCTCCAATTGAAAGAGTAAAATGAGAGCATCTTTCCTGTAAGACAATTGTTCCTGGATTTTGTGTATTTTTATCTTCAGTATCTCTTCTATGGCTACAGAGGGGTTTGGGCTACTAACAAACCCCACAAGGACTTCCAATGTTTTCAAAATGGCACAAATCCCTAGAGAAGTTGAAAAAAAAATAGTACAACTGTATTTCACAGATGCCATTTCATGCCATTGGAACTCTGGATGTCAACAGCTTAGTCTTCCTCCAGGGTCTGTGTGCTTATTTTTATGAAACATTGTCAGTGATGGTATTTTCTAAAAAATGTTTTTTTTTAGCAGAATTAGCTATTAAAGTTGTATATAAAAAAGTACAAACAGCCCAGTATATGAAGCCATCCCATGTCAATTTAATAAATTGATTTTTTCTTGAAGGCTAAAAAAATTTTTCTGAACATTTTGCACTTTAGTGCAGGGTTATTGTAAGGCTGTTTGAGTATAGAGTTTTACTGAAACAGTTGTTAACAGATACAAAATCACATAGACTAGATATACTGATGTCAGAGTTAATTTCAAAGTTTTAATTTCCTCCCTGCAAAGTTTCTGGCTTTATGGAATTCCACAAACCACATTCAACTTCTTTAAGATTATCCTCAAACACATATGTTCTCATTAG
Source organism: Petaurus breviceps papuanus (assembly GCF_028583685.1). Lineage (NCBI taxonomy): Eukaryota > Metazoa > Chordata > Mammalia > Diprotodontia > Petauridae > Petaurus > Petaurus breviceps. The sequence goes on along the minus strand of NW_027187380.1, from coordinate 25,416,322 downwards.
TCTTCTCCTTTTTAGCATCATGTCACAGGACCAAGTTTCCCTTGTCTTCTCCAAAAGTCACCAGAAAGGCAAAGAGAACGTCTATGGCCAGTCAGTTGGTTATGACTGGCCCCAAAGAAATACATCAGTTATTAAAAAAAATAAGTGGCCTTTAACTGTTTACAGGATTACATTGGTGAGTACAGTCACTAACAACCAGATTCTGTCAATTTTTCCTTTACTTCCTGTCTTCTTTCTGTCCTTGCCACTATTACTAGGTGACTTCCATGGCTCTATTGCACTGGGCTCAGAAACCACTTTGTCTCCTTTCAATGCTCAGGCCTTCACTTCCGTTTCTGTGACTGTGAAAGAGGTGCCTTAGCTAGGGAAACTGGCATCCTGGATATCACAGTGGTATCAGCAATAAGAAAATTATTCAGTATAAAGACATCTGTTCACAGAATGTATATAAGATTGAAGTAAGAAAAGTACACTGCTGAATAAGATTAATAATTTGCATTGGTTATAAAGAAAAACCATACAATCACACCTTTTATTTTGGTAGCAACAGAGAAAAAAGGAAAGAAAATGTCTGATTTTTTTGTGTGCTGATTTCTAAGGTGGATTGAAATGAGACTTGTAAGGCCTGGTTAGGTTAACTAAGAACTTTCCCACCAGGGCTCTCTGCAGGAAACCACAGCTATGAGGGACAAAAATGGGAAGGGTCCCACTGATGTCTGATCTATCCCTGGCAAAACTCATCCTATTTCACAAAGAGAAATAGCTGTGGTTTTAAATTAGAAAATTAGGGGAGGGGAATGATAGAGACATGATTAACAGTATGTGAAACATCTTCCCTCCATAAGGAAAAAAAAAAACCACCTCTTTCCCTGTCAATAAATTTTTTCCTGGGGGCTGTTGAGTAAGAGCAAAAGGCTTTCTGAAGCACTATTAGAATTCCACATTTGCACTGATCAGCTAATGTTTACTTAAAACAGTTGGAGGTTCTTCCTTACATTGCTACATAGGAAATATACTAATCCTTTAGAGTCTAGTTCAGATTTCACCTCCTCAGCAATGAATCTCTTACCCTCACTGATGTTGTTGGTCTTTGAACTCCCAGAGTACACAAGAGTTTGTATCTCTCATTTTCATTCTAAGTCCTTTACTTTTGTCTTCTCCCTTTTTATATGGGAGACTCCTTTCTACTGAGATTGGTGTTCCTAGATGGTTCTGGAGTCCCTTATTGCTGCCAGTGAGAATTATATGGCTGGCACTCAACACATACTCTTGCAGTCTAATTGAATTTGATCACTCAATCTCTCATATTCTTCGAACAGTTTCCTTAAACATTTATGACATTATGTTATTTTAAATGGCTCATTTAAATAATAAGCCCAATCTAAAAGGTTTTGTTAGATTTTGCATTAAGCATTTCACAGGGATTGAGGAGTAAAGGCACTAAGAAGAAAGAATTCCATTATCAACGGTTTACTTATATCTTTTATTATTTTTTGCATCAATTCGCATTTTCTCATTTGATTTGAACCTGACGCTAATACCTAGGACTCAGTTGTGTAATTTTTAACTTGGTCCAAACACTCATTAACTTTTGTGAAGAGAAGTCAGGAGAAAAAAAATGTCAGGATCCCAGAATTAAACCTCTTAAGGTTTACAGCTATTCAATAGAGTCTAGGAGAAATAATGCTAAGCCATATGGATAGTTTTTAAATTTTTCTAAGGCATTTGGTTTCTGAGAGAAAAATGAGTCAGAGCCTACCAGGTGGATATGATACTCCCAATGTTAAGTTGCTGGGCTCCACAAGCTACTATTGTACCAGTCACTGGCATAGGGTAGACATCTCTTTCAAGGTGGCATTGATTGTGAACTCTTTGAGGGCAGATGACATCTTATTTTTATCTTGCATCTATAGTACTCAACTGGCACATAAATAATAAATGCTTGCTGAATTAAATTCATCTTCCAAAGAACCCAATTTATTCTCATAAGTGCCTGCTCAACGTTCTGCTCAACGTACTGATTTAAAATATTTTTAATAACTCCCTCATATACAGAATTTGCAGAATTGGTCAATTCTGGTACAATCTGTTTTGTAAACAGATATTTAAGTCAGACATCTCTTAACAGCTGCCCATAGAATTCTTTGCTCTCAGTAATTACTCTCTAAAGAGACATTCCAAGACTGGCCCTAATATCTGTCCTCAGTACATAAAATTTCAATACATCATAAGTTCTTTAATGCCAACCCCCTGCCCCCAACCACCTTGCTCCCATTGACTTCCATTGTCTTTAGAAACTGTTCTCAGCAAATTTGCTGTGCCTAAAATCCCCTTATGTAGAGCAAAGGGATGTCCCTTAGGTTAGTGTCTTTTCTGATCTAAACTCTACAAGGATTAAGAAAAGGATAAAAAGGGGCAGCTTGGTGGTGCAGTCAATAGAACACCAGCCCTGGAGTCAGGAGGACCTGAGTTCAAATTCGACCTCAGACACTTAACACAAAAACTAGCCGTGTGACCTTGGGCAAGTCACTTATCCCCAATTGCCCAGCCCTCCCTCCCTCCAAAAAGCAAAAAACAAATAAAAAAGAAAAGGATACAAAGAGGCTGACTTTGTTTCCTAAGAAAATCTGTGTGGAAATCTGGATGGGAATCAGAAGAGTCCCTCCAAGCATGGTTCTTGATCTGTTTCCCGAAAAGGATGGTTTTAGGAACTGTCTCTGTGACATGACTTGGGAACCATTAGTGGTTCTAAGAGCTTATAGGATAATATCTTTGCTCCTTTGATCTTAGCTCTTTGATCAGTTTTTACCCTAGACCCTGAAATCTAACTCTACACTAAGATTAAACTAAGAAAGTATGAATCCTTCACAGTCCCTTTTGAATTCTGAAGCCTCGGTGCCACAAATGCCTGAAACCATAGCTGACTGTCATAGAATCACTCTTTTTGGGGCTCTACCTTTCCATCTTCCTGATTTCCTCTCACCCCCACCAGGCATTGTAGAGCCCAGGAGTATAGATGCAATACATCACAGAGAGCTCTTAACAGGCCATATGTTAACCTAAAATTTTCATTAAAAAAAATGTTATACACATACACACACACACACACATATATATATGTGTGTGTGTGTGTGTGTGTGTGTGTGTGTATGTGTAGTAAAAACATGGAGAGGCTCAGCTGGGAGACATGTTTTAAGAACAGAGGAAAATCTAGAAGCTTTTTGTAGGAGCCAATGGATACTTCTAGCTCATGTATTTTTGAATCATCAGACATTTTCACATTCCTTTGACAATCTTGCTTTTGGATGATATCTTACATCATTCAGCTCTTCTACCAGCAGCCATAATGAAACGTGATTTCTGGAATGGAGTACTTTTGGCACAATTGGGGGACCTCTTTGCTATTGGGACTGATGCAATGTTAAATCTCATATGGCAAATATTGTTCTCATGACAGCACATTACATGCTAAGAAAAAACACAGCAGCTTGTTTCACAAATAGCAGTACAGACAATATGCTTCTGGCATTCCTATTCTGCCTTTCCCTTGCCTACGAGTCACTTACACAAACAAGGCCCAAGGTGCTGAAAGAGAGCCTGAATAGGCATAAATTATGGGATAGAAAATGATCACTTCTCATTAACTCTAACAGGAAATATTGTGCATGAGCCAACAAAGAGGAGATTGTATTAAGATAAGTATGTCATCTCAAAAATACTTTCTGGCCTAGAAAAACTTTTTTTCTCTCTCTGCTATTTTATGTATGTGTGTGTGTGTTTTATAAGTAGAAGCAGACAGATATAATAAAAGCCCAACTAAATCATGTCAAGTAGCCATTCACTTTGGATCATTGATCTATGTTAAAAAATGAATATATTTAATGCCAGTGACAGTCAGCAGGAGATGCATTGAGGGAGAAAAGAATCATGGCAGCAGAACATGAAGCTAGAATCTAAACAAGGGGGAAGGTGCTTAGAAATGAGAACCTTCACAAATGTAACACAAAGTGTGTCTTATAAAATTATCATAATACTCTCTTTATACTTCATACAATTACAGCAACAGTATAGATTAAGATTTATTATAAACATGCAAAATTCATTGCATGATGCAGATGCAAAACATAGTAAATTCCTTCTAGAAATTAAATGTTTGGGGGAACTGATTTTAATCCATGTTAACTGATTCTACATCTCCAGGTAAATCATCCAATGGGAAACGGAAATGGAAAATGAAACCTATTTTGTTTTCTAAGTAAACTCAAAAGGATAAAGTTTCCCAACTTTAGGGATTGACTCTCTAGTTCAATACTTCATTAAGTTATTGTACATAGTACTTTCATAAACAACACTGCAGCCTATCAAATAAATAAGTACAAAAAGGGGAAAGGGTTACAGCTCAGCTTCTTACTAAGTTAATAAAGTCAGTAGCAAAATATTGTGTTTTGTGAGATTGGCTAACAATGTTCTTGAATAGTGGCATAATTAACAATGGCACCCTGGATCTCAGAATAATCTCTCAGAGATTAACATGAACATAAATATGGAATTTTTACTTTTGATCTGAAATGATTTCATATGCTACCTTAGCATTGTCCTTAAAATATTTGGCCTCTTAATAGAAATGCAATTTAAAACTAGTTATCAAACCAACCAGACATGATATGATGGATTCATGAAATATTTGATTTTTTTTCTTTTCTTTCTTTTTGGTCTTTTAAAACTGAGAGCTGATAGGCTGTAGCTGGGTTATGAACAGCCAATGTTTGGGAATGTTTAGCTTGCAACTGTGTCATCATCTGCACTCTCCTGTTCCTCCTTGGTCTGTTCCAGCAATTTTGTTTTTTTATTAACTAGCAAAGACCATGGGAATAGCTGGCTCAGTGAGGTGCCCCCTCCCCCAACCCAGAGCTTACTCTCTGTGCTCTCCACGCTTCCATTCCAAAGACTGTTCAATTGAAGAAATTTTCAGCCTATCAGATAACAAGAGGGCTCTAACCTGAACTCCATAATGAGGAATTCCATTGGTGAAAATTGACAGGTGAAAGTTAAAGAAAATATATCAAAACGTACCAAAAACGGATTAAGAATTTGCTTGCTTTGTAAGAGTGACATACAACCAACTGTGGCTCCTAAAAGGCTAAACTGGGTACTATATCAACTTTCACTAAGACAATGTTTCTTGATTGAAAGTGAGATGCTGAATGGTTGATCACATTTAGACTTCTAACCCTACAATTTTCAGGTCTCCAACTGGAATAAGCAACGAGACTGAGACCTTAACATTTTAGGAATTAAGGAACACTGTGGGTGGGACCAGGGAATTGGGGTTTTTGTTCCTGTTGGTCATTTTCATACTGCACTCTGTAAGATGGGATGCACAAACTGTGGATTGACGTAGGAGAACCCTTCAAAATCGGCTTGGTCTATGTTAGCAATGACCAGTTGATCAGGTGGTGTTAACACTGGCTGTCCTCGTGTAAAGAATTTGTCAAAGTTTTCTGCTCCTTTGCCACACTGTGAAAGAAGAGAGAAAAAGAGAGGTCAGTAGAGAACATAAACATAGGAAACATCTTTGGGGGAAGCATTTGAGGTTGGAGAATATGTCCTTTGAAAGCTAGGGCTGATTAAGCAGTAAGGATTTGGGAGGAATAGCAGGGCAGTTGGTGTTTAAAATTCTACATAGTGATAATAGTGCAGACTATTCTAGATTCTTAGCTGTAATATTAATAAAATTATCAGATATTTGTCCAACTGGTTGATTTTAGAAACTTGTGTTTCTGATCTGACCCAGGCTAAATTTTTAGTTTAATAATTAACTAGCAGTATTGGGAGGGTTGCTTAAGAGTTATTATTTACTGTTCTTGCTGGGTTTTGTTTGGCTTTATTTAAAAAGTAGATGTGTGTTTCATTGATTTATTTAAATCACTACGCTCTCTTTTACTAGCATATTTCCTTTTGCTGTGTGGGCCAAAGATTATTTAGGTGCAACATGAATTAAAGAAGTTTTGAAGAATTGGGCAAACATTCTATTAATCAGGAATAACTGTCCCTGGGCAAAGTGGTGAAGGAAGAAATATTTACCTCTGCCTCAAAATCATTTTAGGTAGGTAATCTATTCCACTTACACTTAATGTGCCTTCAATTTGCAGGATGATAGAGATTTTATTCTAATAGGTTGTACTTCTGTTTTGCTTTTCTTCCAAAAATCTCAACAGACTTCATGGACATTCTCCTCCATGAATAAACTACTTTAAACTTGTATAGTTCTTTGGGAGGTGAAAGAGACCTCCAACTCAGAGACAAAGATGGTAGCCCCAAACGAGTACGGTGCGGAGCAGCTGCATGCTTTGGGAAGGTCTTTTTCAATGCCCAATTAATCAAAACTCATCTGTTGTAACAACTTGCGTAATGTTCATCTAGCTGATGGTGACCACTGCTTTGTCCTGTTTCAGAGAGAGAGAGAACAATTGGCCTTGTCTTGATATTAACCTTTGCCAGGTTTAGGGAGGAGTATTTGGTCAAAGAGAACCCTGTTGGTTCCCAAAGAGAAAGAATGAAAAGAGGTCAAGCTCTATGCCAATTGGCTGGAACCACCTCCTCCTTTTAGGTTTCTAGGTTCTTCAGTATTAGTCCATGCCAAAGACTTCATAGCCTCACACTTTCTCCCTGGATATGATCATTTACAAATCACTTTCTGCTCATAAAATAGACACGTCATAACTTAACTGCCCAAACAAGATTTAAAAAGCAAACACTCTGAAAGGTGAGTCTACAAAAACTGACTTTTGTTTGTCTCGGGTTTAGTAAAAAATGTTCTACAACACTGAATTTCAAGGCTTAATACTATACCTGGGTAACTTTTATGGCCATTCCTTGTTTATAAAACATGTATTATAAGAACAGCACATAAAATTGCAGAAGTAGAGTTTGTCTGCTTCCTTAAAAACATTTCCTTTTTTTCTCTTCTATGCATTTAAAAATGTTTCAATTTTTTTTGTCAAACTATACACACATTTATCAAACACCTACTATGTGTCCTTGCCACATGTAGAAGTGATCCTATTCCATCCTATCTTCTTCAGTGTTTTTATTTTTACAGAAATGGGTGCTGTATTTTGTAAAAAAACAAAACCTTTTCCCATGTCTTGTTATAATCATATGATTTTTGTTGTTCTTATTAGTAATATAGTCAAATTTCTCTACTTTCCTCCCTCTTTCTCCTACCCTTCTAATCCAATTTAGACTGTAACCATCATTTGTGATCTAAACACCCTCCAGAGGACCGATATAGATCTGAGCTGAGAGCATAAGGAGCAATACAGAGATTGAAGAGTTATAAATAAAACGATTGAGGACGCTGGGTTTCTTACCTCTATTCTTCAGGATATACACAGAAACCTTATTATAAGAGTTATTTCACATGCAACCTTATTAGCTGTCCATGGCAGCCAGCTAGCTCAAGCTTCTAAGGCAGCTTTGTCAGAGCTCAGGCAGTCCATCAACACACACATGAAAAGAAACAGCTGGCACTCCTTCAAATCAGGGTAACAAATGACAGCCGAAGCAAAGATTTCCTATATTATATACACATTCTAACTGCCTCCTGTGCCTATCACACATCTCCTCATCTACAGCACTATTTCTGTCATCATGCACTATTCAAATGTTGTTCACCAAGTAGCTTTGCACAGGAGAATGGACCAGAGAGATCTAAAACAAACTGGACCCCTTTGCCCACTCTGAGTTAAGCAAAGGTAATCTTGGTCTTCCACATTTTTTTTAATGTTTATTTTTCATCAAGCTTCTCTCTGTAATCAAGGGATGGGTGTCAGTGAGCCACAGTTTCGCCCCTTGTGAGACTGAAATATTCATCCTGTGAATGGAACATTTTCTGATGTTTACATTGTGAATAGAATGCTGGCCTTGTAGAGAGGAAAATGTGGGTTGAACTCTCCCTTCTGACACATGCTGCCTATCGAACATGGGCAAGTCACATAGCCTCTCAGTGTTCCAGGCAAGAACTCTTCATAAAATTCTAAGTTACAGGGGAAATGCTGATCTACATAAGCAGAAAGAGATTCCAAACAAGATGAAATCCAAGATCTAGACCAATAATAACAATAAAAAAGAACATATGTCCTTGCTTTAGCAATTCCTTAGTCTGGGAATGGTGCTTTAAAGGCTCTAATCTGTTTGATAAAACTTAGTCAATGAAATATATCAAATGAGAATCAGTAAAGTCTAGTCTGATAAAGCAAAACAGGGTCATTGATATGACTTGAACTGGGAAACACACTGAATAAATATTTGTTGAATTAAATTTAACTAAATTCAGTGTATTTCAACAAGATTTCATATCTAGTGCCTATTTAATTAGATCCACAGTCTTGTTGAGGAGATTGGGGAGTAACATCTGTGGCCTGCTGACACTAGCTTTCCTTTTATTCTATGGGATGGATCTGATATGACCTATACTTAGGACACTGGGAAGAAGCAGCATATGTTTCTGTATCAATTTTGGCCTTTTTTCTTAATATCTCATATTTAGAGACATATCTTCCCTGTCAGTACAATGGAAATACAGGGTGAATAAGAGCAGTTGGAAACACTACCATAAAGAAAAATAAGCACAGAGAAGAACAGAAAGGGCATGGAGAAAATAAAGAGGAAAAAGTTATTTTAGGTTGACTATAGACAGTTACTAGAAATAGCCTTTCGTGTTATTTGACATAGCCCATTCTGTGGCAGTATTTACAAAAGGATGACCTACTTATTTTATGTGCACAGTTTCATGTACTTCACATCCTAGGAACTTGCCTTGGTTTGCTTGTCTGTCTGTTTTTTGGCCAACTAGCATTTGAAGTATTATACTAGGTAGATGCATCAGTGTCTGTGCCACCAATGCTAGCATTGTGGATTGTTCTTTGATATGAAAGCTCATGGCTTTAATTTTCCGGCATGGAATATCAACACTCTGAACTACTGAGCAGGACCTTTTGGGCACTGAGTGGTAGTTCTGTGCCCTTCTACCCTCCATCTCAGGAGATCAGCATTCTCAGGGGAGACAGGGTCAACAGCACTCTGTTGTTTCATTACCAAAACAAGCAGAAACACATGGCGAGTGTTAAAAAGAGAGAAGTTAGTTTGCTGATTTATTCACCCATGATTCTGAAAATGTGCTCACCGAAGACTTTGAGGACCAATGAAGCCAGTGCATTTTGGTACAGAATTTCTGGGGAAGAAGAATGGATACAATAGAATATTTGGAAAAGGGTCATCTATTAGCTGTAGAAATTAAGAATTGGACTGGACTGGCATAATCACCACTTATAAAAATCTCCCTGTGGATAGAGCAATGGATTTGAAGGCAAGAAGACCTGAGTCCTAGCCCTGCTCTGGACATTTACTAGATGTGAGATTGGTCAATGCACTTCAATCACTCACAGCCTCCGTTTCCTCACCTATAAAACTGAATTAATAATACCTTATCATACCTACCTCATAGGGTTGTTATGGGGCTCAAGTGGGATGATGTGTATAAAGTGCCCTGCAAACTTTAAAAACATTAAGTGAAAGTCATCTGTTGTTAAAAATTCTGTCTACGGGAAAACATGCTTGGAAGTGGGTTTCCATATGTTCTAAGACAACAACCACATCATCATAACAATTCTTTTTTCTCACTTTGCCAACATGGGGCACTGACAAACTATCCCAGTAAATGGAAAGGCTCTCCCAGAAAAAATCTTTATTCATAAGCTTTCCTGTGAATACAAGGCTCAAGGCTACATGATACGAAAGCTCACATGTACATGTGGAGGCAAAGACTCAGCCTCCTCGCCTGCTACAATAGATTGTGAGCTTCTTGAGGGTAGGGATGGCTTGTATCTTTCTTTGTTTTCCCAGTGCTTGGTATGTTGTTCAGTGTCAGTTCTCCTCCTCCTCTTCTTTTTCTTCATAGGCTCTTTCTTTGCACTTTATACTTTGCACTTTAACAGGTTTGGGGAATATTAGGCCCCCTTTCCTAGACAGACTTGTAGCAATAGCTATCATGAGAAAGAGTGGTACTTTTTTTTTTTTTTTGAAGATGTGCAATGAACTGGACTTGGCAATTCATGGGAATTTATGTGGCTACTAACTATTTGGGAAATCTGAATAAGATTGGAGACTGAACCTGTGATTTTACTGCTCTAGGGAAATTGTAGGTGAGATACTCCCTTTATCAATGTAAATTTCTTGGCAACTTGTAGTCTGAAGGAGCTGCTTAGAGTACTGAAAGGTTAAGAAACTTGCCCAGTGTCATATAATCAGTGTAGATCAGAAGTATGATTTGGTCAGGTCTTCCTGGTCAGCTATCTACTACAGCACAAATACTACATCTTCATATTGATTATTAAAAACATCATTTTCCTAATATTATACACAAATAAAAAATTTGTAAGGAACTGGCTTCAATGGATTGGAAAACTGCTTGAATGTGATAATGTACCATGGCAAACACACAAGGATTCAAGTCCTAGTTCCAACAGTTACTATCTATGAGACTTGTGGTTAACTTCAAGCCTGAATTTCCTCCCCTGTAAAAAATGAGGATGAAATATTTGTAGTTTACTCCACAATGCTGTTGTGAAGAAAATATCTTTTTAAATCGCTCTATATAAATGAGCTGTCATCATTATTCTCTGAAAATGGAGATTCTTAATACTAGATGCCTCAGAGCTATTGTGAGAAAAGGCGTTTGGTGAATTGCAAAGTAGTATGTCAATATCAATTTTTATCATTATCATTGTCATCCAAGCATAAAATGACAGTTAAATTGAATCCTGGCTCGATTTGACACTTTAGACTTTCTGGACATTCAGTCAGTGTTGTCAGTGTAAATTCTGTTCATCTCTCATAACCACCACTATCATCATCATCACTAATATTTACATAATGCTTTAAGGTTTGTAAAATGCTTTATAAATATCTCATTTTATCTTCACAACAACCTAGGAGGTAGGTTCTATTATTATTCCCATTACACAAATGAGAATACTGAGGCAAAGAGAGGCTAATTGGTTTGTCCAGGGTCACATAGCTAGAAAGCATCTGAGGCAGAATTTGAACTCAGGTCTATGTGACTCCATGTCCAGGACCTAACCTGTTGCATTACCAACCTAACTACATCACTTTTATAATTGAAAGGTCAAAAAATGTCCCAAGTGATTCCCTAAGGCTGGACTTTCTTCACTTCTTTTTCTTCTTCCCGTCCTCTTCTCCTCTTCCTTCCCCTCCTCTCCTCCTCCTCCTTCTTCTTCTCTCTCTCATATTACTTACTTCCATCACACATTTATCATCTCTGTGCAAGTAGTTCACACTTACCTCAATTATTTCTGTTCTACAAACTGAAGACAACATTCTTTTTTTATCATTTATCAATATCAATATCAAAAAATATTTTATATTTTATCAGTCAAAAACCTGCTATAAATGTTATTATTCAAAATTAGGTACTTCATAAGAATTTAAAGCATATTTAATGGATTAAATTGGTATTTAAAAGTGTACACTGTTAACTCAGACAATTAAAACTTATTCAAACTATAGGAAAGTCAATAAGAAATACATTTTCTCTGTGAAATATATTGAGAAACATAGTTTACTTTTAAGTGTTTCAAGTGGAATGGGAAATCAAATTCAGAAAAAAAGTCAAATAATTCTTCACTCTACCTTCACACTGAAATAAGAACCAAAATTGGTTTTTAATGTATTCTTTATTATTCCACTTGATAAAATAACTTTTGTGAATTTCCTAAGAAAATCTGTTCATGGAAGAGAGCTGGCTTGAAGCAACTTTGAAGTCTGTTAATATATAGGACGTTTTTTGGAGAAATTTTTTCATATTTTCCTATTTTTAAAAAATAATTAGTGAATGCTTCTAGGAGATGCTTTGGTCTCCTGTGAGTAGTAACGATGAATAGGTTCTTCAGTAATCATAAATAGTATTTATTTTAAAATTAACTATTTTTTTACAATTATAAAATTATTCCCCTCTTGGTAAAGTGATCTGAAATAATGTAAATATAAAATGTCATACTCCATTTTTTTCTTCGTGGCCCTATGGAATACCAAACATCCCTTTCAGATTATAGTCTATTTTTTTTAATTTTAATTATCTTACTACTGTAATAGCCTGACTTATAAAAGTTTAACTGACTGAAAAACCGAAATGAATTCCATTTCTGACTATAATGTATTCTTTAGAATGGAATTTCACAAAAGAATAAACGAATGCTTACATCTTCGATTTCTGAAAATGAACAGTCTATTGACATTCTGCAAGTTCTAGAAATGAGATATTATGATGAACATATGAGATATTTATAATAATAAATGAGATATTTATTAAAAAAATATATCATTTCCTAGCCATAAAGGACAAGACATATTTGCAGTAATGAAAATTTTGATGCCTAGAATAATCTTCATATGTTCTCTTCAGAGCCCAGGCTTTTTTTTTTTTAAATTTTCTCAAGTCAATTTTAGGTACTGATGTATTTGTTAAATTTTAAGTATTGATATACTTTAATAGATATATCTACTCAAATAAGGTTCTATTCCACTGGAACCTAGTGATAGAACTAGGGGTCAGAAGAATTAAGTCACTGGATTAGTCATTTTTACTCTCTGGATCCCAAATTCTGCATTTGTAAAATGAAGCTGTTGGGCTGGTTTATAATCTAGGTAGCCTATAGAGCTAAAAAAACAAAAAACAAAAACCTGTGATTTGATCAGTTTGTCTTTATTTTGAAATAAGCATATAAGAATGTGACTTTAACCTTCTTTCCCCCAGAAACTAGAGCTACTGTTAATGTATCTTTAAGAGGCTGGCACAGTATTTTTGAATTTAGACATGACTTTCTCCTTGTAAATAAAATTCTAGAAAATACATTCTTATGGTCTGCAATGTATGAAGATAGGGGTAGGATGAAGATGGTGCTAGAAAGGGTGCTAAGATAGGAGAGGGAGGAAAACAGGTATTGATAGGGTTCAAGTGTAACAGATGTCTGAAGTTGAGGAACTTAGGTCCAGGAGGTTCAGAGGGTATCACAAATTGCAGTTCAGTGATCAGGAAATGTCTAAAAGTGGAGAAAGATAAAAGCTCCGGGAATGAAAGCAAATAAACTTGTGTACATATTTTCATAAGAAAGACTAATTCCCAAGTAAGCTGACTCTGAGTTGGCGAGGCTTCCTGGAATAGGAAGACCTGAATTCAAATTCAGCTTCAGACACTTAATGGCTGTGTGATCCTGGGCAAGTCACTTAAACCTATTTGCCTCAATCTTCTCATCTGCAAAATGAGCTGGAGAAGGAAATGGCAAACTGCAATATCTTTGCCAAGAAACCCCCTAAAAAGGGATCGTGAAGAATCAGACATGCCTAAATAACTAAACAATAACAACAACAACAACAAAGTCCCAGGTGAGATCCTTTTTTCAGAGTATGCGTCATTTTATATAACAATCATATTATATAACAGTCATACTCCAACTTCTTTTCTTTTAATTTCAAAATGCATTTCTTTATCACTTCGAACTTTTTCACACAAAACTTCAAACAACACAACTCTTTAAAAAAAAACCCATTTGAGTAGTAATAGTGAAAATATGTTTCTATCCTCTAAATATCTAAGATTTTGTTTGTTGGTGTAGGAATTCTCTACCTTGCCTCAGAGCCCAATGTTTACAGGCCTAATAGTAGTTTCATGATTTTCTATTGCCCAAAGCATTTCATTATTGGGTGAATGGTACTCAGACATCACTGAAAGCCTTGGCAGTATGGTAGGAACTGCCAGAACCAGCAGAACTCTTGGAAACTCAGTGTCACCTTCATGCTACAATGAAGCATCAGGGTAGGACTTTTTTTTTGAGAGCAGTTGGGGTTAAGTGACTTGCCCAAGGTCACACAGCTAGTAAGTGTTAAGTGTCTGAGACAGGGCTTTTTTTTAAATGAAGGATGATATAGAGCTTGAATTTAAAAAAAAATCAATGAAATAATCTTCAGGATTAAATGGATTAATATATAGTAATAAAAATGGTAGCTAGCATTTTCAAAGTGCTTTGAGGTTTACAAAGTACTTTACAAATATAGTCATCCTCACAAAAGCCCTGAGAGGTAGATGCTATTATCACTCCCATTTTTAGATGAGAAAAACTGAGGCAAAGAGAGGTTCAAATGATTTGTCCGAAGTCACAGAGCTAGTAAATGTCTGAGGCAGGATTCAAACTCAGGTCTTTCTGATTCCAGATCTAGAATTTTATCCATTAAGCCATTTTAAGTTTTCCTGTCATGAGGTGTGTAGGGCAGAAGTGGGGAGGTGGGCTGTCTCTAGTAGCAGACCATCAAGGGCAAATCATATTCTAACCTGCTGAAATAACATTTCATAATTTCACCTGAATTTAATTTTAGTGTGAAAATAACTACCAGAAAAGTGGGAAATTATGCAAATAAACAGAATTTATGTGCATCTTAAAATGGAAGTTAGTGAGAAAACAAGACAACTTTGCAGAAACTCATCTGTTTTAGAAAGACAAAGAATATCTACATTTTATATTAACTTTAAAAGCAGCTTCATTATTCTCTTATTAGTTCATTAAAGAGCTATTAGTTTTCAACTGGGTGACTTTGCATTTTCTTTTTCAAAAGAGTCAGGCAAATATATGAAACAATAATGAAAAACAAATTGAAAACCTGCCTAAGCTAGTCAGGGCAGAATTCATACATTCTGCTTCTGTTCCATCCAGCTTTCTGGGCTTCATACTTTGGAGACCTGGGATCACAAGATAAATCCCTGGTCAGTATTTTGGATTGTCCAGGTTACTGGCATCAGAGAGAGGGAAAAGGAAGATGAATAGGGACTGATTCAACATTCTGGTTTAGGAAGAAGTCAAATGACTAGATTAACATTGGTTTTTGTTCAGTCTGTGCTAAAAGCAGCCTGAAAAAATAAAATCAGACTTAGTCACCAGTTTTCTTCTTGTGGCAGGTGAAGCAAAAGCATATGTTTGATGATGAAGTTTCTACTTTGCCTCTAACAAAAGGGTTTGACATCTCAGTCAATTGGGTGAGAAACTGTGTGGTGTGAGGAATCTTTTCTTTGGTTGATAATAGTAGTTGCTTTGTATAAACTAACCCACAGATTGCTTTAACAATGGCTCATGGAATACAGAGACCCATTTCTCATAATCATAGAGTTTAAAAGTTGGAAGTTTTCTCTGTAACCATCTAGTTCAATCTATATCAGAAAGTATTCTTCATTTTGTACAGAGGATATAGTGCTGGGCCTGGACTCAGAATCTTTCTGAGATCAAGTCTGACCTTAGACACTTCCCAACTATGTGACTTAGTAAGTTTACTTAACCCTGTTTGCCTCAGTTTCCTCATCTATAAAATGAGCTGTAGAAGAGAATGGCAAACCACTCCAGTGTCTTTGCCAAGAAAACCCCAAATGTGGTCACAAAGAGTCAGAAATGACTGAACAACAACATTCTCTATTTTGAGGGGAAGCCTTTTGCTTATAAGCGTTCAGAGATAACACGAAAGTACTAGCTGCTCTCCTAGAGACATTGATAATGGAGAGATGATCAGATGCCTTCATATCATTTGCAAAGGGTTATTTGGTGAAAATTAAAATATTGTCAAATAAAAGAAGCTCAAAACTCAATATAAGCTGAAGTCAATGGTCAGAAAACTAGTAGCAATGGAATAACTAACATACACAACATAGTTAAATTAAGATGTTAAATCTGAAGGTAACAGACTGAAGTAACTATGTCCAAGAATGAATGAGAAAGTAAGATATAAGGAAATTATAATATGGTTATGGTAAACTTGGGGATTTATTAGGTGTGTGGGAACCAAAGAAAATACTACTACTTAGAACTTGTTTTTATGATTATACTGTACATGTTAAAAATGGTTCAGAAATATCACTCCTACCTAGGAGTGAGCAAGCCAGGGTAAGAAATTTCATGTTGGTTATGAGATCATGGGAGTTAAATCAATCCTTGCTCAAATCAAGTCATTCTACAGAAAGACCATAAACTAATATTTGGGGCCTGATCAGTTTTTCTATCCTAAAGTGAATAGTAGTTTTGATTACATGAAACCAAACAATAAAATTGGGTGAGTCTTCAGTAGGGAATAGGACAGAGCAAAAAGCTGGTCATTTTCTTTGTTCTGGGGCTGCCAGGTCATCTTTTACTTCTGTCCTGGGAAATGTTGTGACTTTACACCTGTGTTCTCAAAGAAACAGGGTTTTTATTCTTTACTTACCACTTTAGGTTTGAATGGTGGTTGGATCTCTCGGTTCTCCAGTTTCTCCCAGTCAATTCTTCTGAAAAATGCATGTTCTCTGATGTCCCTTTCTCCCTCAGACCCACAGCCCAGCCGTTTTGCAGGGTGCTTTGTCATTAGCTAGACAACAAAAGAATAGTAAAAGAAAAAAAGTGGCAATCTGGTGGATAAATTTTCTTTTCTTTATTCCATTCTCCACTTCCCCAAGTCAACTAAATAAATGAATCTGTACTATAGTGTTCTTCCCTTCATAATCATATAATATAGGGTAAGAGTAGTTTTGAGAAATGTCATGAAAGATTTAAATGGTAATATGCCTGTAGTACCAATTTTATGAAATTTTCTTTTATTTTCAAGTTCTTTTCATCTTCCTTCCATCTTCTGGCACCCATTGTGATCTTGCTCCCTGACACCATATCCTTGGCCATCCCATGGGTGGCTGTCCAACATTTAACTAGATCTTGTTTTTTCAAAGCGCTATAATACTCTAAGAAATTTGTACATAAAGTCTGTGGTGTGAGTATGTGTGTGCTTGTTTTCATGTGTGTATTACTTATTTATTAGCTGAACCAAAATCTTCAGAACTATAGGATTATATGTTAAAAAAAAGTTGCAGAGAAAACTTCTGGTAATCTGTTTATATTGTGAAGCTTTGATATAATAATAGACCAGAACAGGAGTGGAGGAACCTGTGGTCAGGAGGCCAAATTTAGCTTTCTAGGTCCTTGGGTGTGACCTTTTGACTGATTCCAAGTTTTACAGAATAAAATCCTTTTAAGGGGATTTGTTCTGTGAAGTTTGGATTCAGTCAAAGGGCCACCCTTGAGGACCTAGAGGGCCACATGTGACCTTGAGGCCAGTTTCCCCATGCCTGGACTAGAAACTTCTTGAGGGCATGGATTATTACTAATTCAACTAAATTTATCATATTTACTGAGTGTCTATTATGTGCAAGATGCTGTGCTAGGTTTCATTTTTGAGTAACATCTAGTCCCCACTGTTAAGAGTTTGGCAGCTGTTGCCACTGTGTCCCTCTGTATTGCTTACAGAGCCTGGCACCTAAAGGTACCCTGTACATAGTATTGTATGAATGAATGGACACACCTGGAGGTTTCCCAGAAAGTACCTGTTTTATCCCATTAACTATGATTTGTATTTCTCATTCAACTGTGGACTTATATGAGGACAGTTCATATGGGGAAGCTTATATGAGGAAATATTGCTGAAGTCAAACCAATCAATGAACCAACTAACCAAGTAACAACAGTGAGTTGATTTTATAGGATTCTAATCAAGGGTGTACTGGAACCAACTTTAACAAGCTTGTAAGAATGACTGTCAAATATTCAGTGGGAACATTTACACTTTGGAAATAGGCAATTACAAAAAATCACAGCTCCATTTATGATGTTACCTGATTGTGTAGAAAGTTTTAATATTGTAGATTAAACTTTAAAAATGTGTTGCTTTTTTTTTTATACAGAGAGCCCAGGTATATTGCTCTATAAAAATTGCTTGAGTTCAGAAGAAGCTTCAGGGAATGAAGTCATCACCAGATTGGAGACTTGGTGACTAGAGGATAATAATATTAATAACTGGCAATTATATAGCACTTAGAGGTTTGCAAAGTGCTTTACAACCATTATCTCATCTGAGCCTCACAATGCCATTGGTTCTAATCTAAGGCAGTGATAGAAGAAGGGGAGGTATTCATCAGTTCACAGGTGTTGGGTTTGGTTGAAATAACTCAGTTTAATCAACTCTTTTGGGGCATGATCATAATAAACTGCTGCTAAGTAAACAAGATCCACTTACTCCTTTGCAGATGGAAACAGCCTCTTTGGACAATGATTTTGGATAGGAAACATTGTGTTCCATTATGGACTGGAAAAGTTCATCCTCATCTTCACCATCAAATGGAGGCTATTTAACAAAAAGCAGCAAAGTGAAAGGATTTAGAATGATTAATTCATTAACACTGCTAATAAAGAGCTTCTTTGGCAGGGAAGAGCACAGTGAGCTTCTATTCACATCACTGGCTTCAAAGTTACCTCTAGTTAGCTTAAGGGTTTATTTGATTATCTTTAATTAGATTGATGGCAGTACAGATTTCCCCCCCTTTGTCTCTTTAATTATCTTACCCCAGGCAAGCAAAAACAATCTTCAGGGAAAACCATTTTTGGTTAATACTTTTTAATGATTTGCAAATAAAATATAATTAATCCATTTATCTTGTAATCACATGTCAAACAAACTAATTTAGGTTACACTAGGGAGGAACCCTCTCTGTCTACCACAGTAATTCATTTTAGAGCAGGGACACTTGCAATTGAATTAAGAGATACATACAGCCACTTACATGGTTTAATTTAAGGATTAACTTAAGATTGCATCTGCCACCTAAGGGCTCCTATATTGACCTGCCATGGTCCCTGCCTTCTTCTTCTAATTCTGAAATTTTCATAGTCAGAATTACAGTGCTATCATCATTGTCGTCATCATCATCATCATCATCATCATCATCATCATCAGTTGATAATGAAAGTTAAGAAACAGTGGAGTGGAGTGGATCAAGGACTGGTCTCTAAGTCCAGAAGACCTAGTTTCATGATATATTTCATTTTATGCATTTAAAAGCATTACTCTGAGAATGGGTCTGTAGGCTTTGATGGCTGACCAAAAGTGGTCTATGACACAAAAAAGGTTAAAAGAATATATGTTCCAAGAATATCATTTGCAAAGCAAATGTGATTGGCATTGGTAGAAAAAGTTTCCTTACTGGGAGTTTCTTATACCAATGAAATCATAAGTCTGGTCTCCTCCAAAAATAACAATATCATTAACACTACTAATGTCAAATTACAAAATGAAAAGTCTTGTAACTATTTGGAGACCATGGGATGAATAAATAAGAACTCTTGATTTCATAGAGGCAATTTTTATATCATAGATGAAATGATTTAGGGTATTGAGAGAAACGAAGCCTCTCAGAAGGGCCTATTGCTCTTTGTTGCCCTCCTTGACAGGGGAGAAGAGCAGAATAAGGGAAATACAGGTTTTGCAGTTGCTTTGCTGTTTAGAAATAAATACTTATGTGTAATTGGACAATATAGCATCCTGGTTAATGAATAACTGACTGGGCTTGCATGCTTTGCCCAGAGCCAGACAGCCTGTTGGGTTTTGCATTTCTCTAGCTTAAAAGTGATACTTTCTCAATGTCATTTTAACAGTGATAGTTGAAAGAACTTTTAAATGCTTCATTGATTTGAAAACAAAAAGGAACAGGATTTGCCCAACTAGAGGGTGGTGAGGATTAGATGGGGAAGTTAGCAGAGATGCAAGTATTTAAATTTCTAAATGGACTAATGTCACCAAAGTCTGCAGTTCAGAGTTATGAGTTACTCTGAGGTTTTCCTCTTTCATGGACTTCCCTACCTGGTTTCTATAAGTGTGTACCCACTCTCCCTCACAGATATGAGTACATATTGGTAGGAGTGTTTCTATTATTCCTGCATTTGCTTTAATAATCTCTGATATTATATATTTCTTTTGCCTTACTGTTAAGCAAATGGCTAAGTTTAAGAGCTAAATGTGTCAATTGTGAGTAGCTGGGTATGTACAAATGGAAATACACTACTGGCAGCTTGAAAGCTTTAGAGACTGGTAGCATGGGGTATATTCACAACAGGATTACCTCAAAGAGAGTTTGAGTGTCACCTTCACTGGAAAACTACACCTGGCACTGTGAGACTAGACTAGAGGGAAGTGGCGGCCAACCTAGAGAGGGTGCAGGTATCTACATTTTCTATATTAGCAGTATAAGGAACTACAATGTGGGTAGTCATTACATATAAATATGCATATACATGTATATACATAAATAAATATATAAATAAAACCTGGGACAAGATGAAGTACCAAGAAGATCTTCTTTATACTTTTTTCATCAGCATACTGAAACATCAATTAATTTTTACCCCAGAAGGCAGGGTAAGTCACAGAGACACACAGGCTGTTTCAATAAGGAGGGAATATAAAGCAGTGGAGTTGTGGGCAGCTGAGAGGCAGCATAAAGACTGTAGATCCCAAAGAAATAAGTAATAGTGTGGTATTTGTAAGGAGGAAAACAGAAAAAAGGACTGAAGAATTGCAATACTTAGCTAGATCTACCACTTACTATTCTTTTTCTAGAGAAACCTATTAATCTCAACATAGAATTGTCTTGCTCTTACATCAACTACTTCAAAACTTGTGTCAGTACCGTGCCTATATTTACTCACTGCTTTTGGCTAGGACTCACATAACTAATTAGCAACAGGTACAGAGAAATGGCAAAGTAGATAGAGTGCTGGACTTGGAGTCAGAAGCCCTGAGTTTGAATCCTGTCTCAGATACTTCTTAGTGGTGTGAACATGGACAAATCACTTAATTTCTCTGTGGCTACGTTTCTTTATCTGGAAAGTGAGGAACTGGATTCAATAAGATCTAAGGTTCTTTCTAGTTTAAAATCTATGATTGTAATACAAATGTGGATGCACCTCCTGACACAAATCAAAATCTCACATTGACTGGGGCTCTATGTGTCTTGTGACTTTTATGGGAAGAATTTTACTTAGCAGCTAGAAAAGTACAGTGTGAATTAGAGAAAGTTCTGCCTCTGTATGAGTAATTCAGGAACACCAAAGGACAAGAGCCAAACAAGAGATTGTCAAAAAAGGACTGACTCATCCCTTTCATAATAACCACTTACTGGATTAGTCTGGATGACAGAAATCTATAGATAATAAAATCAAGGACCTGTGGCTAAGAGCAGACTAACTTTTCTCAGTTACCTTTCTTGGGATAAAGCCTTGAGAAAACTCTCTATTTAGACTAATTCTGATTGGCTGTAGCTGTGTCCCACCCTCTCACTTCTCTTCTAGTTTTAAGGAAAGGTATTTCTTTGGAGAACATTCTTTGTGAAGGGCACCTGAGTGTGTCACGTGCTTCTTCACCCAGAATAGTTAAAGGTAACCTTCACACTGATCATTCTTTACTATCCCCTTTCATTTCTGAAATGGCAAATGCTAGGATAAAGATAATATTCTTACTGTCTTTTAGATCAGAGAGAGGTGACATGTGACTATGGGTTCTATTTCTATCCACGTAAGAGTCCTTTCTCCCTCCAACTCTTCCTTTTTGCCAACTTTTCTATTACTGTCAAAGGCACCATCATCCACGACTTATAATCCTGATATCATCACTATTCACTCTCCTTCCACATATCCAATCTCTTTTTAAATCTTATCATTTTTATTTTCACAACATCTGTCCTATATGTCTCTTCTACTCACATAGCCACCACTCTACTAAAGGCCCTCATTATCTTTTGTGTGAACTATTGCAATAATGTTCTAATTGGTCTTCTTGCCTTGAGTCTCTTCCTCTTTCTCCTCATTTTCTACTCAGTTACCAAAGTGATTTTTGAAGTTCAGGCCTGACCATGTCATCCCCTTATTCAATAAATTGAAATGGGGATGGAGTCAAGATGGTGGAGTAGAAACAGGACATCTGTGCAGCTCTGGCTCCCACCTCCCCCAATTAATGTAAAAAATGACTCTAGACAAACTTTGGAGCTACAGAACCCACAAAATGACACAGAGAAGCTAACTTCCTGCTGAGGACAGCCTGGCAGGCCAGCGGCAAGCAACCAGTGTGATGCTTTGGGAGCCAACCCCAGACCCACTTGAGCCAGAGGTTTTAGCCCCAGGGTGGTCTGACCAGCTGCTTGCTGGAGGGACTTCAGATCACTAGTAGCTGAGGCGGTTTCCAGAATTATCAACCCATAGATGTCAAGGACATTTGGCCTTTGGGACCTGGGAATTCAGAGTGTGATCTGGCCTTTACCCCCAGGGAGAGAAATGGCTAAGGCCCCGTGGTTGTGCAGCCATGGCCATGTGGCAGCTTCAGCTCCTGGTCTGCAGAATGTAGGGGGACCAAGCAACCAGTCTGAGGGGTAATTGCTCTTGCTTTAACCTGCTTGGATCTGTATTGCTGTCTAGGGTGGACATCCTGGGGTGTGTGACCAGCTTGCCAGAACATGTAGAGGCTTCAGAGAGGACACCCAAGTAATACCTTCGGCAGTGGTAAAAACCCCAGCATTTGGGATAAAGCTCCCATTTCTGGTAGCAGAGTTCTACTGCAGCAAAAAGCCCAAAAGTCAAGTAATTGAGTGGCAACATGAGCAGGCAAAGGAAGCAAAGCAAAGAGAGCAACCCAACTTTACACTCCTATTTTGGGGACAAAAAAGATCAAAGCACGGAATAGGAGGAAGACAATGAAGTTGGAACTCCTGCACCAAAAGATTCCAAGAAAAATATGAGCTGGTTACAGGTTATAGAGGAGCTTAAAAAGGATTTTGAAAATCAAATAAGAGAAGTAGAGAAAAAATTGGGAAGAGAAATGAGAACAATGCAAGAAAATTATGAAATGAGGGTCAACAACCTGACTGAAGAAAATAACATCTTAAAAACAGACTAACTCAAATGGCAAAAGAGGCTCAAAAAGCCAAAGAGAAGAATGCCTTAAAAAGCCAACTTTGCTAAGATGGAAAAAGAATGTCAAAAGCTCACTGAACAGAATCATTCCTTCAGAATTAGATTGGAGCAAATGGAAGCTAGTGACTTTATTAGAAATCCAGATACTATTAAACAGATCCAAACAAATGAGAGAATAGAAGGCAATGTGAAATATCTCATTGGAAAAAACCACTGACATGGAAAATAGATCCAGGAGAGATAATTTAAAAATGATTGGACTACCTGAAAGCCATGATCAAAAAAAGAACCTAGAAATCATCCTTCAAGAAATTCTCAAGGAAAATTGTCCTGATGTTTTAGAACTGGAGGGCAAAATAGAGGTTGAAAGAGTCCACTGATCACCTCCTGAAAAAGATCCCCACAAGAAAACTCGTAGGAATATTATAGCCAGGTTCCAGAATTCCCAGATCAAGGAGAAAATATTACAAGCAGCCAGGAAGAAACAATTTGAATATTGTGGAAACACATTCAGAATAACTCAGGACCTGGCAGCTTCTACACTGAGGGATCGAAGGGCTTGGAATATGATATTCCAGAGGTCAAAGGAGCTGGGATTAAAACCAAGAGTCACCTACCCAGCAAAACTGAGTATCATGTTTCATGGGAAAATATGGTCATTCAGTGGAATAGAGGACTTTCAAGCATTCTTGATGAAAAACCAAAGTTGAATAGAAAATTTGACATTCAGATACAAGAAGCAAGAGAAGCTTGAGAAAGTAAACAGGGAAAAGAAATCATAAGGAACTTATCCAAGTTGAACTACTTATATTCCTACATGGAAAAATGATAATTGTAACTTATAAAACTATTCTCAGTATGAGAATAGTCAAAGGGAATAGAAATGTATATATGTGTGTATGTGTATATATGTATGTATATGTATACATATATGTGTCTATATAGGAGCGTATATGGGTGTAGGAATACATATGTGAGTATAAATATATATATGTTTACAGGTATACATAGATAGAGGGCACAGGACCAATTGAAGAGGAAGGGATGATACTTAAAAGGTGGAATTAAGAGGTGAGAGAGGAATATAATGAGAGGAGATGGGGAGAGACAGAATGGGGTAAATTATCTCATATAGAAGAGGCAAGGGAAAATGGTTACAATGGAGGGGAAGAATAGGAAGGCAAAAGGGAATGAGTCAACTTTATTCTCATTGAATTTGGCTTGGAGAGGGAATGACATACACACTAAATAGGGTATCTCACCCTACAGGAAAGTAGAGGGGAAGGGGAAGAGAGGGGGGATAATGGAAGGGAAGGCAGGCTGGGGAGGAGGGAAGTTGTAAGCACCCACTTTTGAAAAGGGAAAGGATCAAAATAGAGAATAGAAAAAGTGGGGGGGGGACAGGATAGAGGGAAATATAGTCAGTCTTCCACAATATATCCACTATGGAAATGTTTTGCATAGCTACTCATGTACAACCTATATTGAATTGCTTATCTTCCCAGTAAGGGCACTTGACAAGGGAGGAAGGGAAAGAATCTGGAATCCAAAGTTTTAAAATCAAATATTTTAAAACATGTATACAAATTATTATTAATATTTTATATACAACTGGGAAATGAGATATACTG
Source organism: Petaurus breviceps papuanus (assembly GCF_028583685.1). Taxonomy (NCBI): domain Eukaryota; kingdom Metazoa; phylum Chordata; class Mammalia; order Diprotodontia; family Petauridae; genus Petaurus; species Petaurus breviceps. The sequence goes on along the minus strand of NW_027187380.1, from coordinate 25,391,817 downwards.
GCACTGGGGCATAGAGATCCACTTTGCCCTTCTGGAAAGTCGAAGAGGGGATGGGGGAAGATATGGAAGAGAGCAGATTGGGGGAGGGGATATTCAGTGGGAATGCTTTTTTGGGGTGGTGAGTAGGGAAAATATGGGAGAAAATTTGTAACTCAAAATCTTGTGGAAATGAATGATGTAAACTAAAAAATAAAAAAAACAGTGAAAAAAATAAATAAATTGAAATGGCTCTTATTACTTCCAAGATCAAATATAAAATCCTGTTTGACATTTTAAAACCCTTCACAATCTTGCTCAATCTCATCGTTCCAGTCTTCTTACACTTTATCCCCCTCCATGAACTCTAACAGCTAAATCAAACTGGTCTTTTGTTCCTCACACATGATATCCTATCTTCTGATTCTTGTTACTTCCTTTTCCTTACTTCTCACTTACTCCCCAACCCTTCGCAATCTAGCTTTCAATATTATTGCTCAACTGAAACTGCTCTCTCCAAAATTATCTATGGTCTTGAAATTTCAGAGTCTAAAGATATCATTCAGGGGCGGCCAAGTAGCACAGCGAGTAAGAGCACCGGCTCCAGTGTCAGGATGACCTGGAGATCGAATCCCAGGCTCAGACACTTAGCACCCTCCCAGAAACACCTGGCCGTGTAACCTTGAGCAAGTTACTTAACCCCTATTGCTTAAAAAGAAAAAAAGATACCAGTCCTTACCCTCAACATCTGCATTTCCACATAATCAATTATCATCTCTATGCAGATGATTCCTAAATCTATTGACCTAGTCTGATTCTCTTTCCTGAGCTCCATCCACACCAACCAACTGCTTTTTGGACATTAAGACTGCATGAATTAGAGACATCTTAAGCCTAAACACCCTTAAAAAAGAAGTGATTACCAATTTCCCCCAACCCTTTCCTTCTAATGAATTCTTGTTAAGGGTACCACCATTCTACTCTCCTATGCTTGCAACTTCAAAATTTTCAACTCATCATTTGCCCTCATCCTACATATCTAATAAGTTGCCAAATCTTGCTTTTTCTACCACTACAATACCTGTCACATCTGATCTCTTTTTTCTACTCTCAAGTCACCATTTTAGCTCTGGACCTCTTCACCTCTAGACTACTTATTGCAATGGCTGCCTAATTGGTCTCCGTGACTCAAATCATTCCCCATTTCTCCCCAGTTCACCTTCCACATTGTAGCAAAAGTGATTTTTAAGCGTACATTTGACTCTATCATCTCCCTACTCAATAAACTGCAGAGGTTCCTCTTGCCTTTAGGATAAAATCATAACTTGGCACTAACCTTTCTTTTCAGGCTTATTATAAAGTAGGCCCCTTCTTGTACTCTATTGTCCAACTGATCGGAGCTTCTGTTTGTTCCTAATATATGACCAACTATCTCTTGTCTCTGTGTCTTTGCATTGGCCATACACCATTCCTAGAATCCAACCTCTCCTCACATCTGCCTCCCAGAATCCCTAAGTTCCTTTAAGATACAACTCAGATACCACTTCCTATATGTTTTCTTTTGATCCTCCAAATGGAGGATTTGCAAAAAAAAAGTTAAAAAAATTGTTTTTCCATCAAGGACAATGAAAAGACCACACTTGGACCATAATATCAGTCCCTGAGATGCTCCTATGAGGTAAAAAGGGCCACTAACGAAAACAAAACAGGAAAAGCAGCAATATTAGATGAAGAATATCTAAAGGAAAACTGTGCTGGAGGCAGCATAATTGTGAGGGCATCACAAAGGGCACATGAGAATATTCCTTTATGCAAGGAATAAGAGGAGATACTAAAGATGTGGGAAAAGAATCTCAGACATTATTAATACTGACAGTGATTGAAAAAAACATGAGTAATTACCAACCTATATACTTCCTCTCTTATTTATACAAAATCTTCACAAGTCATGTATACACCAATTGAGGGCAGCCTTGATAAAGTCATTGATAGGGAACATGCAAACTTTTGCAAATAATATTTAATAATTACTATTTCATCATTAATGGAAAAATATAGAGAATATAAGACCCCATTTTGTTAAGTTTTTTGTTTACCAAAAAAACCCTCATTTGAACAAAATAGAACATAGAACAAAATGCCATCTTACAGACTCTTTTACAAGGTATCTCTTATTTCTACAATCAAAATCATTCAAGATTCCATAGAAGACATAACTACAGAAATAACCCTCTCCCTATGATAATGAACATGAGGCAAGGTAAGGAAGGTCTGAGTTTGAAGCCTGCCTCAGATATTTAGTAGCTGTATGACCTTGGGCAAATTAATTAACCTCTCTCAGCCTCAATTTCCTCACTTCTAAAATGAGGGTAATAATAGTCACCACCTCAGAGTGGTAGTGAGAAACAAATAAGATTACATACCTTAAGTACAATGCAAACCTCAAAGAGCTATTGTTGTTGTTGCTGTTATGTGTGATATCTCTCCCAGTAGAGTGGAAGCTCCAAAGAACAGGGACTAATTCATTTTTGTCTTTGTAGCTCAGAGTCTAGCATGATGTCTGGCACATAGTAGGTGCTTAAAAAGTATTGATTGATTATGTCTCAGATGGTATTATTATGTCACAGGGTAAAAGGCGGCCTACTTTATTTATAAGTTTAGTTTATCATCATCATCACCACCATCATCAATATCACTATCAACATCATTGTCATCATCATCATCATCAGAAGCAGCAACAACATCGTCATCACTAATAGATCTGATACCTAAGAGTCTAGGAGGCTGTCACTCTGCCCTTGTGCTTGGGGCACAGCGTTAATCCTTCATCTTGCAGTATTATTTGCCTCCCACTGGCCTCCAATTCTCAGCTGCCTCCTAAAGCCCCTGCTGCTGCTGCCAAGCAGCAGAAGTTGTCAGGTATGGAGCTGCTTCACACTATAGTTCCCTCTTCTAGCCTGGGAGCTTCAGCATTTACTGTGGACAGACTGGCTGCAGGAGGCACCTCAGGCTAAAGCACCTAGTAGCTAATTGGTGGCAAAGTGCTCCCAGGTGGTTCAGTGGCAGAGGCAGCATCCCAGTGGATTGGGATGTAGGGATGGAAAATATTCACAACTACTGCTGTAACCAACATGTAAAATCAACTCAACTTTGAGAGAGAGACATAATTAAAGAGATAACTCAAGAAAAATCCAAGTAAGGATTCACTTCATCAGATGAATTGAGCATGCCCTTGTGCTCTCACAGGCAGGGGCTGAGGAAAAAGGGCAGCTTTAAACAAATATTGACCAAAAGAGACCTAGTTCAATAATTATGACAAAATTTAAGATAATAATAGTTAACATTTATTTAGTGCTTTAAGGTTTGCAAAGCAGTTAACGTATGTTTTCTTATTTGAAATACTCAAAACAACCCTGTGGGGTATTTAATATTATTATCCCCATTTTACAGATGAGTAGACTAAAGCTCAGAGATGTTAAGCGACTTCTGTAGGGTCAGACAACTAGTACATGTCTGAGGCAAGATTTGAAATCTGATCGTCCTAACACCAAGTCCAACACACTATCTACTATTAAGATGACAAATCCTGTATGACCCAGAGAAACAGATTTTGAATATTCCTTAAAAATTCTTATAGTGGAAGAATTTTAGAGAAAGATAATGTGAGAGTGACTAAAAAAAAAAAAAGAGACAGACAATTTGGGTATAATATCATTGTAATACTTTCCTGGACAATAAAAATTTAATCTATTTGTTAAAGGACCCTTGGTCTTTTTTCTAGTCAAACACTATCATCTGTTAGTTTATGCAAATGTGACTCCTAAAAAACAATGATCTTGCTTCCTGGGGTCTAGGGCTTTTAATATTCAAGCTGTATCAAAGAGAATAATTGGAGTTATTTATGTTTTCATGTTCAGCAGAGCTATTGAAGGATAAAGTAATGCATGATTCATATGGCCAGATATATTCCCCAAATTCTGTGACAGAGGAAGCAAGGATTACTTTTGGTACATTCTTTCCATAGCTGATATCCTGACACGACCTGTTTTTCCCTATTTGTAAAGACATTCTTTTATATCAGGGGTTCATTCTGAGACAAGCAGCAGAAAGAAGTTGAAGGAAAGGATCCTTGTGACCCAGTTAAGCCTACGATGCCAGGTCTCCACAATATGTAGAAATAACCTTCTATAAGTTAATTAGCACATAGTAGGTGCACTAGAAAGAGGAGTTTTCATCCATTAGTAAAGATCTATGCTGGGTCAACCATTCATTTCTCTTTTCCACTTGCCAATTTCAGCCAAGTTGTCATTAACTCTCTAGGGTTCTTCCAAAATCTCCCTCCTGCTAAAGACCAAACACTTATGATGCCATTGTGGAGTAACTGGGAGAACACAAAGGCACAACAAACAATCCCTATCCCGGCAGGTGTATGAAGAAAAATTAATGGTAAGCAGTGGCATCCTTGGGAAGATGTTGTTTAGAGCTACTGTTATTAAGGACAATAAACTAGAAAGCCCTTTCTTTATTTAAGCTTCTTTAAACCTCTGCCCTTCCTCAAAGACCTATACTTATCTTGTATACAAGTGCATATGGGTGGAGCCTAGAAATGTTACATGGCTCAGAGCTGAGGGGGCTTGGTGCTTTGAGATGACAAAGCAGTGCTCTCCATTTCTGTGAAGAGAATTGAAGGGAATTGTAACAAACCCCCCAAGTATAGAGAGACTGAATGGAACACTAGAGCACTGGGTAGAAGATCCTCATGTACATCCTGACTTTTCCAGTTATTAACTGTGTTGCTTAGGCAATTCACTAGTTTTCTCTGAACTCTGAGTTCCACATTTATACCTACCTAAAAGGTTTATTGTAAGGATTAAATGAGATTTCACACATAGGCACTCACATGTGTGTGAGACAGAATAGTATCTAATATTTCAGTGTATTTCAAAGTACAATTCCCAATGGTTGATTCAACTTCCTGAAATGCTCTGACCATTAATTCAATCAAACAAGCTTATTTTAACACCTACAGTGTTCTAGCACTATGCTAAGTATAGAAGATAAAAAGACAAAAATGAAATAGATCCCACTCTGAAGGAATTTACATCCTATTGAAATATATATCAACAATTAACTATAAAACAGACATGAAGTGATTTCAGGGATGTGGGCACTAGCAACTGGGGGACTGGGATAGGATACTATAGGATACAGTCCTTGAGCTGAGCTTTTAAAGAAGCTAGAATTTCTAATGAAGAAGTGTATTCCAGACATGGGAGATAGCTTGTGCAAAGTTGTGGTGGTAGGAGATAGAACACTGTAAGTGAGTAAGAGTGTGAAGGCTAGTGTTTAGGAGAGTAATGTGTAATAAACTTGAAAATATAGAATTGAGCCAAACTGTGAGGACTCTAAATGCTTAACAGAAGAGTTTGCAACAAGTATAGGCAACAGGTAGCCACTGGAGCTCTCCTGTGTTTTAGGAATATCAATTTGGAAATTGTGGAAGATAAAGTGAAGAGTGAAGAAACTAGAAATAAGGAGACTATTATTGAATTAGGCTAGGTGAGAGGTGATGAAGACCTGAACTAGGGTGGTAGCATTATAAATCCACAAACATTTATTAAGCGCCCACTATGTTCCAGGCATTTTGCTAAGTTCTGGGGTACAAAGAAAGGCAAAAGAATAGTTTTCTAAAACACTCGAGGAGTTCATGGTCCAACAGAGGAGACAACGTGCAAATAACTATGTACTAACACACCGTATAAAGTATAATCGGGGGCAATTTTAAAGGAAGTCACTGAGATTAAGGATTGGTTCTGTAGCTGAGAAATGAAGGAAGCCAGGAGAAGAAGGGGGCAGAGCTGAGGAGGGAAGAGAGTTCCAGGAATTGGGCACAACCGGACAAAATGCTTGAACTCAGAAGATGGAGACTCTTGTGTGAGGAACAGTAAGGAAGTCAGTGTCATTAGACTGTATATGGAGAGAGGGAAGGGAATAAGATTGGAAGACTAGAATGGCAGACGGGGTCTGGTTATGAAGGGCATAGTGAGTGAAGAGAAATAAACAATAAGAATAATAGTTAGCCCTTATATAGCCCTTTAATGTTTGCAGAGAGTTTTTCATGTATGTTATCTCATTTGATATTCCTGACAACCATGAAGTAATTGCTATTACTATTCCCATTTTACAGATGAGGTGGAGAATAGTAATGCATCATATAAGTAGTAAATATATGAGGTCAAATTTGGATTCAAGTCTTCATGTCTCCAAGTTCAGCACTTTACTCACTAGTTCACCTACGTGTTCAGAAACATATATGAAAGGGGCAGTTAGGTGGTGTAGTGATCAAAGCACTGGCCCTGGGGTCAGGAAGACCTGAGTTCAAATCCAGCTTCAGAAACTTACTAGCTATGTGACCCTGAGCAAGTCACTTAACCTTAATTTGCCTTAAAAAAAGAGAAGAAAAGAAAAAAATATGAAGCTTCTGAAGATAAAATCAAGATGTTTTAGCAACTTATTGGATATGAGGGAGTGAAGAGCAATGTTGTAAACCATGAGTGACTCAAAGATTGCTGGTTTTATCAACAGTAAATTTGGAAGAGAGGAGTTTTGGAGAAGAAAGATAATCAGTAGCAAACAATACAGAGTTAAATGTACTAATAATAAAAGCTAACATCTATATAGCACTTTAATATATTATCTTGTTTGGGTCTCACAACAACCCTGGGAGGTATGTGCTACTATTATCCCAATTTTATAGATAAGGAAACAGAAACTGAGGGAGGTCAAGTGAATTGACCAGAATCCACACAGTCTCTTCCACTCCAAGGCTGGCTATTTAGAATCTACTACTCCAAGGGTCATAAACTATATTTAATATAATTAAATAGCTCAATTTTTATATAACTTTTCCTTTGTAATCCTATGTATTTTATATTATGCATTTAAAAACATTCTGCACTGAGGCTAGACTCTGTTGCTTTGCTCATACTTGGATCTTGGTACTAGTTCTGAATGACAATCCCATGGTGAGAAGGAGCACTGGCATAGCAGAGCTTGTGGCAGCAATGGAGAGGGGACCCTTCTCACACTTCCAGAACAGAAGAGTGCTTGTGGTCACTCACAGACCCAAGTATAAACCAGGAGAGAAGTACACATCTTTCCTCAGATCATGCCACCTTGGAAGAACTGAAAAGTTACAGGTCCCTAGAAGTATCTCTAAAAATAGCTGAATAAAACCCCTGAAGCTTGGGACAGTATGCCCTCCACCCTGGAAGCAGAGTCCTACTTTAACACATAGTTCAAAGTCAAGTAATAGACTGGGAAAATGCGCAAACAATAAGGGGAAAATCTTCTGATTATAGAAAGTTATGGTGATAAGAAAGATCAAAACACACTCAGAAGAAGACAACAAACTCAAAACTCCTGCATCCAAAGTCTCAAAGAAAAATATGAATTGATCTCAGGCCATAGAAGATCTCAAAATGGGTTTTGAAAATCAAGTAAGATAGGTGGAGGAAAAATTGGGAAGAAAAATGAAAGTGATGCAAGAAAATCACAAGAAAAGAATCAACAGCTTAGTAAAGAAGACACAAAAAAAATCCTGAAGAAAATAACACCTTAAAAAGCAAACTAGACCAAATGGCAAAAGATGTACAAAAAGCCAATGAAGAGAATGCCTTAAAAAGCAGAAGGGTTCAAAGTAAAAGGGGGCCAAAAAGCGCACTGAAGAAAATAATTCCTTAAAAATTAGAATGGAGCAGGGGCAGCCTGGTAGCACAGCAAGTAAGAGAACTGGCTCCAGTGTCGGGATGACCTGGAGATTGAATCCCGGGCTCAGACACTTAGCACCCACCCAGAAACACCTGGCCGTGTAACCTTGAGCAAGTTACTTAACCCCAATTGCTTAGGGGTGGCCAGGTGGCTCAGCGAGTAAGAGCACTGGCTCCAGTGTCGGGATGACCTGGAGATCGAATCCCGGGCTCAGACACTCAGCACCACACCCAGAAATAACTGGCCATGTAACCTTGAGCAAGTTACTTAACCTAGATTGCTAGAAAAAAAAATTAGAATGGAGCAAATGGAAGCTAATGAGTTTATGAGAAATCAAGAAACAATAAAACAAAACCAAAAGAATAAAAAAGTAGAAGACAATGTGAAATATGTCATTGGAAAATAGATCTAGGAGAGATAATTTAAAATTTATCAGACTACCTGAAGGCCATGATAAAAAAAAAGAGCCTAGACATCATCTTTCAAGCAATTATAAAGGAAAACTTTCCTGATATTCTGGAACCAGAGGGTAAAACAGAAATTGAAAGAATCCACTGAGCACCTTCTGAAAGAGATCCCAAAATGAAAACTGCCAGGAATATCATAGTTAAATTCCAGAGTTTCCAGGTCAAGTAGAAAATATTGCAAGCATCCAAAAAAGAAACAATTCAAGTATTGTGAAGCCACAGTCAGGATAATACAAGATTTAGCAACTTCTACATGAAAGGATAGAAGGACTTAGAACATGTTATTCCAGAGAGCAGAGGAGCTAGGATTACAACCAAGAATCACTTACCCAGCAAAACGGAGTATAATCCTTCAGAGGGAAAATGGATATTCACTTAGATAGAAGACTTTCAAGCATTCTTGATGAAAAGACCAGAGCTGAATAGAAAATTTCACTTTCAAATACAAGACTCAAGAGAAGCATAAAAGGTAAACAGGAAAGGGAAATCATAAGGGATTTACTAAGGTTAAATTGTTTACATTCCTATACGTGAAGATGATATTTATAACTCATTAAGACCTTTCTCATTATTAGGGTAGTTAGAAGGAGTATATATAGACAGGGAGCATAGGTGTGAGTTAAATAGGAAAGGATGATATCTAAAAAGTAAAATTAAAGGGTGGGAGAAAAATGTACTGGGAGAAAGAGAAAGGGAGAGGTAGAATGGGGTCAATTATCTCATATAAAAGAGGGAAATGAGGGGGAGTAAGTGAACTTTACTCTCATCAGAATTGCCTCAAAGAGGGAATAAGATATGTAATAAATGGAGTATAGAAATTCATCTTACCCTACAGGAAAGTAGAAGGGGAAGGGAATAAGAGAGGGGGTGATAGAAGGGAGGGCAGATAGGAGGAAGGGGGTAGTCAGGAGCAAAACACTTTTGAGGAGGGACAGAGTGAAAGGAGAGAGAATGGAATAGAGTGGGGCATATGAAGGAGGGAACTACAGTTAGCAATAGTAACTGAAAAAAAATTTGAGGCAAAGTTTCTCTGATAAAGGCCTCATTTCTCAAGAATATAGAGAACTGAGTCAAATTTTTTATAAAAATAAGAGCCATTCACCAACTGATAAATGATGAAAAGATATAATCAGTTTTTAGATAAAATAATCAAAGATACCTATAGCCTTATGAAAAATATTATAACTAAATATTGGTTGGAGAAATGCAAGTTGAACTAATTCTGAGGTACCACCTCATACCTATTAGATTGGCTAATAGAACAGGAAAGGTAAATGACAAATGTTGGAGGGGATGTGGGGAAAAAATGAGACATTAATGCATTATTGGTGTAATTGTGAATTGATTCAACCATTCTGTAAAGCAATTTGGAACTATGCCCAAAGGGCTATAAAACTAGGCATACCCTTGGACCTAATAAATCTATAGAGATAAAAAACAAAACAAAAAGGGAAAGGACCTATTGTAAAAAAAATATTTATAGCAGTCCTTTTCTGGGAATGCCCATCAATTGGGGAATGGCTGAACAAGTTATGGTATATGATTATAATGGAATATTATTATACTATAAGAAATGATGAACAGGATGCTCTCAGAAAAACCTGGAAAGACTTGCATGGGCTGATGCAAAGTAAAATGTTGTGTGTACAGAGTAACAGCAATATTGTAAGATATTGAATATTGAAGATATGAATGACTTACTTATTCTTAGCAATACAACAATTCAAGACAATTCCTAAGGACTTATGATGAAAAATGCTATTCATTCCCAGAGAAAGAACTGATGGTATCTGAATACAGATTGAAACATACATTTTTAAACTTTATTTTTTTTTTGAGTACTTTTGTCTATACTTTCTTTCACAACATAACTATTACGGATGTGTTTTATATACCTACACATACATAACCTATATCAAGTTGCGTGCCTTCTTAATGGGGGTGGGGGGTGGGGAGGGACAAAAGGAGAGAATTTGGAACTCAAAGTTTTAAAAACAAATGTTAAAACTTTTAACTTTTAAAACTTTTTTAAAAATGGAGAAAAATAAAATACTAAATAAATGCAAAAAAAGCCCCATTAGGTTGAGAAGGGATCCATAAGTTTCACCAAATTGTCCAAGGATGCATGACAAAAAAGGGTGAAGAGCCCCTGCACCTCTCCTTGCTACCTCTATTTCATCTTTAGTACAGGGAATTTCTGCTCTTAAAAAAAGATCATCTAAGTCAGATTCTTATAGGTCTCAATCCAAAGTAGCTACATAGGAAGTCATGTAATTGTCCACAGTACAGAAATAAATTTTTTTTAGCACTAGCACACTACAGCAAATCAGTCTCATAATGCAATAAATCATTACCTGTCCAGCTAACATTTCATATAACAGGACACCATAGGCCCACCAGTCCACAGATTTTCCATATGGTTGATAAGCAATGATCTGTGTGGAGACAAATTGGTACATTTAATTGTTAAACAGTAACTTGTACAGAAAACCATTGCAGCATGCACATGTTTGAGGTGTAACCTATAATGTCATGAAATTGGTACTCTTTGAGTGACATTTGACTTTTTCCAAAAATCAAACTCATTCTCAAATCAGGGAGTGAGGGGAGAGAGGAGAGAGAGAGGAAAAAAATAGAGAGAGAGAGGGAAAGAGAGGGAGAAAGGGAGAGGGAGAGAGAGAGAGAGGAGAAAGAGAGAATGGGGAGTGAGGGAAAGATAAAAGGAGGGAGGGAGGGAGAAAGGAAGAGAGAGAGAAACTTGCCAATGAATGATGGCAATATATCAAGAAGGGACCCAACAATTGCAACATGATGGGAATAAATGTGTCATCTCCCCAAATGACTGCTTTAATATCAGGGGGGACACTTAATCAAGTAAAGAAGTTCTGAGGTGTTTATGTAAGAACAAAACAAAACACAAAGCAGGGGATTCAGTCTCATCAAGTATTCTATGCAAAGAGAAAAATAATATTGTTAGTCTCAACACATCCATTGTGTTATCTTCAAAGTTAGTTCCTTGATTTATTCTTAGTAAGTATAATTTTTGAATATTTTATTTTCCCCAATTACATGTAAAAATAATTTTTAATATTAGCAAGTATCAACCTTTCTAATATTCCCCAAATGTCTAGCAGGTGAATTCAAGAAATCTTACTCATAATTACATAACTTTCTGTATGTCAAGTCCATGTCTGTTTAAATAAATGGATTCGATGGGGCAGCCAGGTGGCTCAGTGAATAAGAGCACCGGCTCTGGTGTTGGGATGACCTGGGGATCAAATCTGGGCTTGGATACTTAGTAACACACCCAGAAATAACTGGCTGTGTAACCTTGAGCAAGTTACTTAGCCCCGTTTGCTTTAAAAAAATAAATAAATGGATTCGAAGTATTTCTGTGTAGAATTTATGGAGAAATGAAATAATGAATACTTGACCAGATAGATGTAAGAAAAAAGAGGCTAAATTTCAGGTTCTATTATTACCTTAACCTTTATTTCATTAAGAAGTAATTGAGAGACACAAAGGCAGTCCTGGAAGGCGGGGCCTGCAGATGCAGAGGCAGGCCCAGAAGGCGCGGCCTGCAGATGCAGAAGCAGGCCTGATCAACTTGGAGGGCAAGTCTTCCAACCAACCACAAGGGCCACTACCAGGACTATCACCAAAGGGCTGGGACTAGAAAGAGCAAGGTAAGAACCAAATGCAGGGGCCCCTGTCGTGGACAGCAAATACTCCTGGGGCTACCACTTCATAGTCCAGAAATTAAAAAAAAAAAAAAGCCCCTATCAGGACCTCCAAAGGCCAGGATAACAGAGTGAACCTCGCCTTCTACAACCCCCCCCCCCAACCCTGAAAAAAA
>NW_027187380.1:25326872-25379648 GCF_028583685.1 Petaurus breviceps papuanus | reverse complement strand
CCCCCCCCCCCAACCCTGAAAACATAGTAACTATTGCCCCAGGGCAAAACCCTCTACAGTAAAGGCTTGGGATCCCTAGAGGAAGGGTGTGGCTAGGGCCCTGCCTCAAGATGGGTAGAAAGCAGACTACAAAGACCCTGGAGTCCTACTATCCTGAGAGGGAGGAACCAAACTTAGAGGAAGACAATGTGGCCTCTACACCCACAGCTGAAACATCAACAGGGAATTGGTCCCAAGCACAGAAAGCTCTCCTAGATGAGATCAAAAGGAACTTTGAAAACCAAATGAGAGAGATAGAAGACAAAATGAATAATTCTCTCAAAACCAAAATTGCAGAATTAGAAAAACATTATAATGAAGAAAACATCTCTCTAAAAAGAAAAGTGTATGATATGGAAAAAGAGCTCCAAAAATTAACCAAGGAAAATGATTTGCTAAAAACTAGAATCAACCAAATTGAAACAAATAACTCTATGAGGAACCAAGACTTAGTCAAACAAAAACAAGAATGAAAAATTAGAAAAAGAGGTAAAATACCTCAAAGAAAAAATAAGTGACCTGTAAAACAGATCCAGGAGAGATAATCTGAGAATCATAGGCCTACCAGAAAATCATGATGAAAAAATGAGCCTGGACAACATTCTCCAAGAGCTCATTAAGGAAAACTGCCCTGAGATACTAGAACCTGAGGGTAAAATAGAAATCGAGAGAATCCACTGGACATCTGCTGAAAGAGATCCCAAACTGAAAAGTCCTCGAAATGTTGTGGCCATACTCAAGAACTACCAGATAAAAGAGGAAATACTTCAAATGGCCAGAAAGAAACAATTCAAATATCAAGGGTCCACAGTGAGGATCACACAGGATTTGGCAGCCTCTACACTGAAAGATCAGAGGCAGTAGAATACAATTTTCCAGAAGGCAAAAAAGCTCAGGTTACAACCAAGGATCACATACCCAGCGAGACTGAGCATATTCTTCCAGGCAAAGAGATGGTCATTCAACAATATAACAGAGTTCCAGAACTTCCTGATAAAAAAGCCAGAACTCAATGGAAAATTCAACCTCCAATTATGAGATGCAACAGTGAAGTAGAAAGGTAAACAAGTAAAACACACACACCCTGCTATTTGATAAGAGGAAACCGGTTATAGACAAGTAGAGGGTATGAGTACAAAATACACAAAATGACAATGAAAAAAATCTTATTAAGGGATACAAAGGGAATGCAATGGAAGAAAAGGAATGAATGAAGTGGAAAAGGGTAAATTATGCCACACAAAGAGGCACACAAACAGTATAGCAGAGGAAAAGAAGGGAGAGAGATGAGAATTATATGAGCTTTTCCTCATTGGGTTTGGTGCAAGGAGGGAATAACAACCAGTTAAGCATAGGACTCTATGGAGAAGAAATGCAAAAAGTATCAATTTATAGGGAAAGAGGGGAGGGAGAGGAGCTTTGCATGAGATTTGTTCCTGTCACTCTTTGTGCGAAGAAGACATAACATACTTCATTAAGTACAAAAATATCCTACAGGCAGTAGGAGGGGGAATGTGCTATGAAAGGGGGTGGTTGTTATTAGGGAGGGAGGAAGTAAGGGGAAAGGGGAGGAAAAAGGGAGGGGGGCTGATAAGCGAATACTAAGGGAGGCAGTGGTCAAAAGGAAAACTATTAAGGGGAAAGGGAGAGGGGGGAAAAATATGAGCATTAACAGGGGAGGGAATAGGATGGAGGAAAGAATCAGATAACAATCATAACTGTAAATGTGAATGGAATGAACTCTCCCATAAAACGAAGATGGATAACAGAATGGATTAGAAATCATAATACTACAATATGCTGTTTACAAGAAACACATCTGAAACTGAGGGATACACACAAGGTAAAGGTAAAAGGCTGGAGTAAAATATATTATGCCTCAGCTAAAGTAAAAAAAGCAGGGGTAGTGATCCTTATCTCAGATAAAGCAAAAGCAAAAACTGACCTAATTAAAAGAGATAAGGAAGGAAACTATATCCTGTTAAAAGGCACCATGGAGAATGAAGCAATATCATTACTTAACATATATGCACCAAGTGGTACAGCATCCAAATTCTTAGAGGAGAAGGTAAAGGAATTAGAGGAAGAAATAGATAGCAAAACTATACTAGTGGGAGAACTTAATCTCCCCCTCTCTGAACTTGATAAATCCAAGCTCAAAATAAACAAGAAAGAAGTTAAGGAGGTGAACAGAATTTTAGAGAAGATAGGTATGATAGATCTCTGGAGAAAACTGAATGGGGATAAAAAGGAATATACTTTCTTCTCAGCGGTTCTTGGCACATACTCAAAAACTGACAACATTTTAGGGCATAAAAACCTCACAATTCGTTGCAGTAAGGAAGAAATACTAAATGCATGCAATAAAAATCATATGCAATAAAGGGCCATGGAAAGACAGATTAAAAACTAATTGGAAATTAAACAATTTAATCCTAAAGAATGAGTGGATCAAACAAGAAATTATAGAAACAATCAGTAATTTTATTGAAGAGAATGATAATAATGAGACAACATACCAAAAAAAATTGTGGGATGCATTAAAGGCAGCTCTTAGGGGAAGTTTTATAGCCCTGAGTGCATACACGATTAAATTAGAGAAAAGGGAGGTCAACGAATTGGGCATGCAATTGAAAAACCTAGCAAAAGAACAAATTCAAAATCCCCAATTAAATACTAAATTAAAAATATTGAAAACCAAAGGAGAGATTAATAAAATTGAAATTAAGGAAACTATTGAATTAAAAAATAAAACTAAGAGCTGGTTTTATGAAAAAAAAAAAACAACAAAATTGAGAGACCCTTAGTCAATATGATAAAAAAAGAAGAAAACCAAATTATGAGTATCAAAAATGAAAAGGGTGAATCTACCTCCAATGAAGAGGAAATCAAAACAATAATTAGGAAATATTTTTCCCAATTGTATGCATATAAATTTGACAATCTAAGGAAAATGGATAAATATTTACAAAAATACAAGTTGCCCAGATTAACTGAAGAGGAAGTAAATTACTTAAATTACCCCATCTCAGAAAAAGAATTTGAACAAGTTATCAGTCAACTCCCTAGGAAAAAATCTCCACAGTAGATGGATTTACTAGTGAATTCTATCAAACATTTAAAGAAAAATTGATTCCAATACTCTACAAACTATTTGGGAAAATTAGTGAAGAAGGAGTCCTACGAAATTCTTTTTATCACACAAATATGGTACTGATACCTAAATCAGGAAGAGATAAAACAGAGAAAGAAAATTATAGACCAATCTCCCTCATGAATATAGATGCAAAAATTCTAAATAAAATACTAGCAAAAAGACTACAGCAACTTATCTCAAGAATAATACACTTTGTTTTTATGCAATTATTTGTATGATGTACACTAAATCAGGTAGGATTTATTCCAGGAATGCAAGGATGTTTTAATATTAGGAAAACCATCAGTATAATTGATCATATTAACAATAAAACTAGAAGAAACCACATGATCATCTCAATAGATGCAGAAAAGGCTTTTGACAAAATACAATATCCATTCCTATTTAAAACATTAGAAAGTATAGGAATAAATGGAACCTCCCTTAAAATAATAGGTACCGTGTTTCCCCGATAATAAGACACTGTCTTATTAATTTTTTTGGAAAGAAAAACACCAGAGGGCTTATTTTTAGGGGAGGGCTTATGTTGTCCTGCCTCAGCTCTCCTCTGCAGCACTGCTCTCAATGGTGCCAGCAAGCAAATCACTGGGGAAGAACAGGATGACGCACTCACTGCTGCAGCTCTGATTGGATGCAGCTCGGAGCGCGGCGTGTGTTTCACCGGGGGGGGGGACGGTATATACAGAGGGTACCGTAATGTAGCGTGTAGCGCAGGGGATCACCTTCACTACAGTAGCAATCTCAATAGGGCTTATTTTCGAGGGAGGGCTTATTTTAGAGGAATCTTACACAGTAAGGGGAGGGCTTATTTTCAGGATAGGTGTTATTATCGGGGAAACATGGTAGCATCTATTTAAAGCCATCAGCAAGTATTATATGTAATGGGGAGAAGCTAGAAGGACTTCCCATAAGATCACAGGTGAAACAAGGGCATCCACTATCACCCCTCTTATTCAATCTGGTACTAGAAATGTTAGCAGTAGCAATTAGAGAAGAAAAAGAAATCAAAGGAATCAAATTAGGCAAAGAAGAGATCAAGCTATCACTCTTTGCAGATGATATGATGATATACTTAGAGAATCCTGGAGAATCAAGTAAAAAGTTACTTTAGACAATAAATAAATTTGACAAAGTTGAAGGATATAAAATAAACCCACATAAATCCTCAGCATTCCTATATATTTCCAATGAAATCTAATAGCAAGAGATAGAAAGAGAAATCCCATTTAAAGTTACTGTAGACATTATAAAATATTTGGGAATCTACCTGCCAAAACAAACCCAGGACCTATATGACCACAACTACAAAACACTTTTCACACAAATAATGTCAGACCTAACTAATTGAAAAAAAAATATCAATTGCTCGTGGCTGGGTCAAGCTAATATAATAAAAATGACAATTTTACCTAAATTAAATTATATATTTAGTGTCATACCAGTTAATTTACCAAAAAACTACTTTATAGAGCTAGAAAAAATAGTAACAAAAATCATTTGGAAGCATAAACGTTCCAGAATATCAAGGGAATTAATGAAAAGAAATGCTAGGGAAGGTGGACTAGCTATACCAGATTTCCATCTGTATTATAAAGCAGCAGTCATCAAAACTACTTGGTACTGGATGAGTAATAGAGAAAAGTGGATCAATGGAATAGATTAGGTACATGAGATTCAGAAGTCATGACTATAGTAATCTATTGTTTGATAAACCCCAAGACCCTAGTTTTTGGGATAAGAACTCACTATTTGACAAAAACTGCTGGGAAAACTGGAATATAGTATGGCAGAAACTGGGCATAGACCATTATCTAACACCATATACCCAAATCAAGTCTAAATGGGTGCATGATCTAGGTATAAAGGTTGATACTGTAAGTAGTCTCAGAAAACAAGGAATAGTTTACCAGTCAGATTTGTGGAGAGGGAAAGACTTTATGACTAAACAAGAATTAGAGAACATTACAAAATGTAAAATAGATAATTCTGACTACATGAAATTGAAAAGCTTCTGTATAAACAAAGCCAATATAACCAAGATGGGAAATTGGGAAAGATTCTTTACAACCTATGTCTCTGAAAAAGGATTCTTTTCTAAAATATACAGAGAATTGAGTCAAATTTATAAGAATACAAGTCATTCTCCAATTGATAAATGGTCAAAGGATATGAATAGGCAATTTTCAGAGAAAGAATTTAAAGATATCTATCAGCACATGAAGAAATGCTCTAAATCACTATTGATTAGAGAAATGCAAATCAAAACTACTCTGAGGTACCACATCTCACCAGTCAGATTGGCTAAGATGACAAAACAGGAAAATGACACATGCTGGAGAGGATGTGGACAAATTGGAACACTAATGCATTGCTGGTGGAGTTGTGAACTGATCCAGCCTTTCTGGAGAGCAATCTGGAATTATGCTCAAAGGGCTATAAATACTTTCATATCCTTTGACCCAGGAATACCACTCCTAGGGTTATATCCCAAAGAGATCATAGAAGTGGGAGGTAGACCCATATGTACAAAACTTTATAGCAGCTCTTTTTGTG
This sequence comes from Petaurus breviceps papuanus, assembly GCF_028583685.1. Classification (NCBI taxonomy): domain Eukaryota; kingdom Metazoa; phylum Chordata; class Mammalia; order Diprotodontia; family Petauridae; genus Petaurus; species Petaurus breviceps. Next base: position 25,373,899 of record NW_027187380.1, on the reverse strand, counting down.
GTGGCAAAGAATTGGAAATTAAGGGGGTGCCCATCAATTGGGGAATGGCTGAACAAGTTGTGGTATATGCATGTTATGGAATACTACTGTGGTATAAGAAACGAGGAGCAGATGGACTTCATAGTTACCTGGAGAGGCTTATACAAACTGATGCTGAGTGAGAAGTGTAGTATCAGGAGAAATTTGTACACAATTCCAGACACAACGTATGTGTGATGACCAACTTTGATAGACTGGACTCTTGTCAGCAATGCAGTGATATAAGTCAAATCCCAAAAGACTCATGATGGAGAGAAATGTGTGAATGCAGAGAAAGAACTGGAAAGAACTGAGTTTATATCCAGATGGAAGCAAAATACCCGATCTTTTTCCTTCTCTTATTTGGTTTTATGTCCTCTTTACCATTTTTCATTCCAGCTGATACAATCTGTCTTTATAACCTGACTAATGTATAATGTGAAAGTATTTACAGATCCTATACTTGACTATATGCCGCAATGGGCGAAGTTGAGGGAGGGGGACAAAATGTGAAACTCAAGGAATTGTGGAATTGAATCCTGTAAACTAAAAGTCAACAAACAAATTAATTTAAAAAAATTAAAAATTTTAAAAAAGAAGTAATTGATAAGCATAGAAATCAACAAGGAACGAGATATCTACTTCTTGTGACAGAACAACAGGTTCTGCCTCAATAATCTATGTACCAAATTTTCTCATCTGAAAATACTCATGTATTTCTTTGTACCATTTCACTAGAAATCAGGTACCACACATTCCTGTTCCACTAGACAGACTATGCAGGATAATGTTAAGAAAATATTTGACTTATTTGTAATGCTTGTCTTTGTCATTGATAAATTTACAGTAAGAGTGTGGAAAATAACCTTACAAAAATGAGACTTAATCAAGAGGCTAATGGCAGTAGAATTCATTATTCCTTACTAATAGGAATGAATTTCTTTGGCTGGGGGTGTTCTCTTGATGGTCACCACACTGTGTTTCATGAGTTTAACACATTTTAAAATATAAAATGTGACAAGTTTTATTAAGTAAATTATTGCCTTCCATCCCTTTTCACCTCATTCAAAAGAGTCACTGTAAGCTTGCTCCTGTAAGAATAAGACAATACATTCTAAAACCTGACAGGTAATGAGGATGCTGAATAGTAAATGTGGTGTATAATTTTCATTGTTATAATAAGTTTCTAAGGGTGTCCTTGGGAAGAAGTAGATGATGTAATACTGCTCAGTTTGAAAAAGGTTTCTGGGTGTAAAAAAAAACAAGGTTTAGTGTTACTGTAGTAACATTTAAAAAAGAAAACATATTCTTTTATTCCATGTTAGCTGTTATAAATATATAGATCTAACTAACCAAAGCTAACTACAAAGAAAAAACTAACCAGTCCATTAAGAAACGTCCATGCACTTACTATGTAGCAAGCACTGTTATAAGCACTGGAGAGATAAAGAGAGGCAGAAAGTCTCTGTCCTCAAAGAGCTTACATTTTAATGGGAGGCGTGCAATATACAAAAAGCTTACACGTGACATATATATTACCTTCAATTTACTATATATCTTCACTATGTATGTATGATCAAATTTTATATATAGGATACATACACATACACACTATAAACAGCAAATAGAAAGTAGTAATAGAGGAAAGGCATTAGTGGGAGGGTAGGGTAGAAGGGAGAGGCCTCCAGGGAAGGCCTCTTACAGAAGGTGGGGTTTATGCTGAATCTTGAAAAAGCCAGGAGTGACAAGAAGAATAGTACAGTTTCTTTCAAAACATGACTAAAATGGAAATACATTTTGCATTACTGTACATGTATAACTTTTATCAAACTTTGCTTGCTCAACAATGGGGGAGGCGAGGGAGGGTAGGAGAGAATTTGGAACTCAAAATTGTGGGAAAAAAAGGTTAAAAAATTTTTTACATGTAATTGGTAAAAAATAAAATATTAAAATTTTAAAAAAGGATAGTACACCGAAGAGAGTATAAAGGGCCAAGGTAAGAAATGCTTTAAATGCCACATAGAGAATTTTATATTTGATTCTGCACTCTAACTACATTATATAGTTTCACTCAATACAAGAAGGCAGAAATACACAAACTGTTGCCATTTGGATCTCTCCAGATTTGAAAAAAAATCTTCCAATATCTTTCATCTCATCCAAATGTATTCTACTCTTTTTCACATTGGCACATTTTTATACTAGTTTATATGTTCATGAACTTCAGACGTACTCTGTCAAGTGCTTTATCAAGTACAGTTCTTTTCAGAAAAAGTATATCTTTCCATCAACATATTCTTGTTAAGAATCCCATTCCAACAAATTGTGATCATACCTGTGAGAACTCATTTTTGTTACCTATAAACTTATTCCCTATACTCACCTAGAGAACAGATAAGCATTTTAAAGCATTCCTTTCTTAATGGCAGGTAACAGTTCAATTGAACTTATCATTATGATGCCTGACAGTAATTTATAGGTACTAAGTTATTTTTTGATAGATTAATTGATTTAGTGCATGAGTTCTCAACATTGGTTCTGTGAACTTATTTTTTAAAAATATGTTAGTAATTGTATTTCAATTTAATTAGTGAGATCTTTGAATAAAAGGAAACTTAATTGCAAGGCCATCTCAGGAATCAAAACAACCTCCTCTGGTTATGGGAGTCCTGAATTCTGGAAAACTTCAAAACTTTGGAGATTCTGCTTCTCTATCTGGGTCAGAACTCACATAGATCTGGAGACTCATGAGTGCGCGAGGTTGTTTTTCTTCCCAATTCAACACGCTTATAACTTGCTCTTCATCTCCTTTTCCCATGTGCCGCTAATGAATATCCCATTCTGTCCCCTTCCACCATCTCTAAGATCTAGACAAGCAATGCTACCTGTCAGAAGTTTGTTTTCCTTAGCAACAACATTTCTCAGCCCAACAAAACATGCTGGTTTAGCTACTAAAACAAGATTATGGGGCCTATTGGTCAGTTACTGTGTAGCCCCCTCAGGATGTGATTTGGAATTTAGCAAGAGTGCCTCTTTTCAGAGAAATTAAAAATCTTTCACCCTTGGCTTGTTAATATGGTACTCTTGGGCACTGGTTGAAATGAGAAACCTCAAAGAGCTAAATTACAGTGTTAAAGATTCAAATTTGCCACAGAAAACTCATTTTTAGAAAAAAAAATTATTCACTGGTTAGATGCTATTAATGTATACCTCTATTTAACTTACCTCTACTGGGGGGCAGGAAACCATTTTAAGAATCTCACCTTACTCTAAACAATAGAGGCAAACGCACACACAGATTACTGAAGATATTAGTTATAATGTCCATTTGGAGCTGTCTAGACAAATTAGATTCCACTGTCATCCACACCTTACTCCAATTCCCTACTGTAGCTGACAGAGTGAATTCATTTTTGCCTAATGTGTAAATTAGGGAAACTAAATAGTCACTGACACTTTTCCCCAGAAATCTTGTACCCATTAAGACTAGAAGTTCAAAAGAGTATGAGATAGCTGCGTTCCTTAAGGACTTCCAGAAAGGTTTGCTCAGGTTGGAGGTATTATTAAATAAGAATTTATCATACCTAGAGACTGATCAAGAAGCAGAAGAAAATCTTAAGAAACCTCATACAAGGAGCTGCTATGGACATTTAATTTCCTTTAATGGATAAGCTGGAAGGGAGATAGAGAGTGATGTATGTGGAGAAGGGGTTGGATGGGGGTAGAGGGAGACAGAGACAAAGCAGAGACAATGAGGAAGAGGAAGGACAGAAAGAAGGGGAAGGATAGAAGACTACTTGAGAGTGATGACAGAGAGATGGCTTACTTCCCTGTGGCATGTGGCAGTACTAAGAACTTCACAGAAAAAAATCTATAGAGCAGCTTCCATTCAATATAGAATGCTTGTATTGCAATGGAGATGAGAGATGATTAAGCAGACACTAGTACTTTGAACTCTGCCATTTTCTTGCTATCTTGTGCTCACCTTAGCATACATAGCTTCAATCTCTGTGTGTAGTTTTACCCATTTGTCCATTTTATTAGTGTTAGCTTAGTTAAAACTGACATTCTAATGCCTACCAAATACTTGTTGACTGACAGACTAATGCAATTTCTAAAGTCACTTATACAAGCATATATAACTGTAACACATCCTAATATAGGTGGCATAGTAGGGAAGAGTGCTGGATCAAATCAGGAAGACCTAAGTTCGAATCTCTCCTTAAATATTTATAGCTGGGTAGAAGCACGACCTTCCCACAGCTCAGGCTTCCACCCTCCCCAATCCATGTTAAAAGGGGACTATAAACAAACTTTGGAGCTGCAGAATGCACAAAATGACACAGAGAAGCTAACCTCCCGCTGAGGACAGCCTGGCAAGCCAGCAGGAATCCAGCACAGCGCTCTGGGAGCTGAGCCCAGCCCCACGCCAAGGCTTTAGCCCCGGGGCGGGTCTGACCAGCCGCTGGCCAGAGGGACTCCAGATCAGCAGCAGCTGTGGCCATTTCCAGATTTATCAACACATAGACACAAAGGACAAAGTGAGAGGTCAGTACAGTCTGGACTTTGGGACCAGTAAGTGGCAGTGCATGGCTTTTACCCCCAGGGTGAGAAGCCGCTGAGACACCAGCACAGCCAGCCAGAGGCACATGGTGGATTCAGCTCTTGGCCTGCAGAGTGTAGGGGGACCAAGCACCAGTCTGAGGGGTAATCTCTCTTGCTTTAACCTGCTTGGATCTAGATTGCAGTCTAGGGTGGAGGTTCTGGGGTGTGTGTCCAGCTTGCCAGAGCATGTGGAGGCCTCAGAGAGGGCACACATCTAATACCTGCGGCAGCTGAGAAAACTCCAGTGTTTGGGACAAAAGCTCCCCTGTCTGGTGGCAGAGTCCTACTGTGGCAAAAAGCCCAAAAGTCAAGTAATTGAGTGTCAAAATAAGGAGGCAAAGGAAACAAAGCAGACAGAAGACTCCAACATTAGACTCCTATTTTGGGGACAAAAAGGAGCAAAGCATGGAACAGGAGGAAAACAGTGAAGTCAGAACTCCTACACCAAAAGCTTCAAAGGAAAATACAAGCTGGTTACAGGCCATAGAGAACCTTAAGAAAGATTTTGAAAACAAAATAAGAGAAGTGGAGGAAAAATTGGGAAGAGAAATGAGAACAATGCAAGAAAATTATGAAATGAGAGTCAACAGCCTGACTGAGGAAAATAATGCCTTAAAAAACAGACTGACTCAAATGGCAAAGGAGGCCCAAAAAGGCAATGAGGAGAAGAATGCCTTAAAAGTCGAATTTTCCAGATGGAAAAAGAATCTCAAAAACTCACTGAGGAGAATCATTGCTTCAGAATTAGATTGGAGCAAATGGAAGCTAATGACTTTATGAGAAATGAAGATGCTGTTAAACAGATCCAAACAAATGAAAGAATAGAAGCCAATTTGAAATATCTCATGGGAAAGACCACTGACCTGAAAAATAGATCCAGGAGAGATAATTTAAAAATTATTGGACTGCCTGAAAGCCATGACCAAAGTAAGAACCTAGAAATCATCCTCCAGGAAATTCTCAAAGAAAACTGCCCTGATGTTTTAGTACCAGAGGGCAAAATAGAGGTTGAAAGTATCCACCGATCACCTCCTGAAAAAGATCCCAAAAAGAAAAATCCTAGTAATATTATAGTCAGGTTCCGGAATTAAGGAGAGAATATTATAAGCAGCCAGGAAGAAACAATTTGAATATTGTGGAAACACAATCAGGATAACCCAGGATCTGGCAGCTTCTACACTGAGGGATCGAAGGGCTTGGAATATGATATTCCAGAGGGCAAAGGAGCTGGGATTAAAACCAAGAGTCACCTACCCAGCAAAACTGAGTATCATGTTTCAGGGGAAAATATGGTCATTCAGTGGAATAGAGGACTTTCAAGCACTCTTGCTGAAAAAACCAGAGTAGAATTGAAAATTTGACATTCAGATACAAGAAGCAAGAGAAGCATGAGAAGGTAAACAGGGAAAAGGAATCATAAGGAATTTATCAAAGTTGAACTATTAACATTCCTACATGGAAAAACAATAATTGTAACTTATGAAACTTTTCTCAGTGAAGGGATTAGAAATATACATATTTTTCTATATATGAGGGTATATGGGCATATGAATACATATGTGAATGTGTGTATATATGTTTACAAGTATACATAGATAGAGGGCACAGGACCAATTTAACAGGAAGGAATAATACTTACAAGGTGAAATTAAGAGGTGAGAGGAATATAATGAGAGGAGATGGGGAGAGACAGATTGGGGTAAACTATCTCATACAGAAGAGGCAAGGGAAAATGGTTACAATGGAGGGGAAGAATAGGAAGGCAAAAGGGAACGGGTCAAGGGTCAACCTTATTCCCATTGAATTTGGCTTGAGGAGGGAGTGAAATACACACTAAATAGGGTATCTCACCCTCCAGGAGAATGGTAGGGGGAGGGAGTGAGAGGGGGGATGATAGAAGGGAGGGCAGGCTCGGGGGGAGGGAAGTTGGAAGCACTCACTTTTGAAAATAGACGGGATCAAAGTAGAGAATAGAACAAGTGGGAGGTGGGATAGGAGGGAGGGAAATATAGTCAGTCTTTTACAATATATCTACTATGTTATTGTTTTGCATTAGCCACACATGTACAACCTATACTGAACTGTTTATCTTCCCAGTAAGGGTGGGTGACAATGGAGGAAGGGAATGAATCTGGAATTGAAAGTTTTAAAATCAAATATTCAAATATATATATTTATAAATATATATAGTATTATTAATACCATCTTACATGTAATTGGGAAATAAGATATATAGGCACTGAGGCATAGAGATCCACTGGAAAAGTAGAAAGGGGTATGGGAGAAAATATGGGAGAGAGCAGATTAGAGGAGGGGATATCCTGTGGGACTGCTATTTTGGGGCTGTGGGTAGGGGAAAAACGGGGAGAAAATTTGTAACTCAAAATCTGGAGGAAACGAATGATGTAAATCAGAAGTTAATAAAGCATTAAAAAAAAGAAATGGAAAAAAAATATTTATAGCTGGTGACTCTGGACAAGTCACTTAATTCTTCTCAGTCTTATTTACCTTATTTACAAAATGGGGATAATAACATCACTTATCTCTCAGTGTCATTGTAAGGATAAAATCAGATATAACACATGTATGATAGGTACTTTGCAATTGTTAAAGCACTATATAAATGCTGGCCATTATTGTTTTGAATGAATGAGAATGCCATTGTCAACTCCTTCTTAATCTCTCAGAATATTGTTAAGTATTGGATGCCATATGTAATTATCTGAAATACAGATGGCTGGTATTAAATACTAGTAAAACTTAACCTTCTTTAATCTTTTTAACATAAAAAATAAATGGAAATTCTAATATTGCTTTCCCTTTTCACCTCCACTTTTTAGAATCCCTAGTTCCCTTCAAGTCTTAGCTCATGTGCTAAGGGCAGCCTTTCTGGGTTTTCCTAGTTGTCAATGCTTTCTTCTGCCTCAGGTTGTCATGGAGATAGTCATCTGATTACATTCTGTATTTCCCTGGAAATATTTTCTTGTAAGTTGGAGGTCAGGGCCTTTTTTGTTTGTCTGTTTTGTTTTTGTATCTCCAGAGCCCAGCACAGTGGAGGCACATAGATAGGAGATAATTAATAGATGTTTATTGAACTAGATTGGATTAGCCAATAAAACCCCAGATATACTATTAAGCAAAAATTAGAGCTCAATCTGGAAGCATGTAGGGAAGAAAACTCCTTTTTTCTTAAAAAAAGAAGCAATTAACATCAAGATTTAAAATTACTTAAAAATAAACCCAATAAGGCTCTGAAATACATACACATTAACTACCTTTCCCCTTCTGATGGCTAATTTTATACCATAGAGAAGTCTGACTATAGCAAGGATGGTCTAAGTAAAGTTTTTCCAAAGGTCAGATCAGACTGTAATAATACAAAAAAAATCATGTATGGTTTCCAACATAGCTCAAAGTAGCCAGCTTTGAAAAATCTAGTGACTACAGTGTATCTGCTCTAAAATTAAGGGACCTCTTATCTCAGGTATTGATATATCTCAGGTCCTTGATAACTTGTAAAGGGTATACTCTCCACAAAAAGGGAATAAAAAATACTGACTTGTGAAATGCTGTGAAATAGGTGAGCCAGTCAATCATTAGAGGACAATGTATCATTGATAAGCTTTCTGCTATCAAATACAAGTGAACACATTTTGGCAAAATTAACTGAGAAATTAGAGAAAACAGTATGATGGAGTCCCACGACTTCAATGATATTCGGAGCAAGGATAACATATATGTTGAGACCTATTGGGTTGTAGTGAGAGAAATGTGCTACATACTATTTGTTTTCAGGAAAGTATAATATAACCTGTAGAATGAACAAGTCAATGGAATTAAAGGCACTACATTATAAAGGAGGCATTAAAGTAGAATGTAAGCTCATTAAGGGCAGTTGTTGCTTTGATTTTCATCTCTGTATCCTCAGTCTCTAGTGCAATGTTTTGCTCAATACATGCTTGCCGAATTTAAGTAACTGTATTAACTGTTGAATTCCAGTTCAGGAACCTCCACTAATACCTTTCTTTAATGCTTTGTTGTAGAATGGAATCTCAAGAATCCTTAATACCACAGTAACACATGGAGATAATCTGCTATCTGGGAGTTGTAATCTTTGTTGGTAGAGGGAATACACATATTGATTAAAACTCAGATCCTTCATTCCTAGCTTCTCTCCTGACTTTTCCTCCAATCTATAGTAATCTTCTCACCTTGGAGAAAGAGATGCCCCCACCCCTGGGGCACCCTTCTCTGATTGGTGAGTCTTGACATGGACCACAATTTCATGAGGTAGATAGGCCATCTATGCTCAATTCACTCTTTGTTCTACTGATTCTTTGGCCTTTTTCACCTCCTCCTACTAGCCTTTTAACTTCCCCCAGCAATATCATACCCCCACCTTTCATTCTAGACCCTGTTTATGTGCTGTCTTCCCTATGAGAACATAAGCATCTTGAGGGTAGGAATTATCTTTTCCATTTGTATTTGGAACCATTGAATACATTGTCTGTCTGCCTGTCTCCCTCTTTCCTCCCCTGTGGGCATGTGTATGTGTGTGTGCGTGTGTGTGTATATACATGTAAGTTTCTCAGATCATAGAAATTCACTAATAGTAGGCTGTCTTGCATCATAGATTTGGATGGCAATTCCTCTTTACACTCAAGATTACTGTTGAACCTAGCAAATACCATCTGAACACCTAAATCAGATGCTTAGGCCACACTAGCATTTGCAAATATGGTGATTTCAGGTTTTTCTACTTTTAGAGACTTAACAATTAAAAAGGAGGCCCTTCAATACTTTCTCCTGAATTGTACATTTGGTCCAGTTCAGATGCTACCCAACTATTTAAAAATTCCATAGCATGCTCCTTCTAAACTTCTGATTGCTCCCCAGAAGAAGAGATCCTGTTCTCAGAAGATTCCTAAAATGAGTCTACAGTATTTTTGTTGTTTAGAAAATCTGTATTCAGAACTACCTATGTAAGCATCTTTCTCTGATTTCAACATACTTTTGCATTTTTCTAATAGAAATGCTTTTGTCTCATAACATTTTCTAATGTTTAAATTGATACCTTCTCCTCAGAGGGTGGTTTAGAAATCAATTTTCATATATTAACCTGTACTGTCACTGAATCAGGAATTTTTGATTGATCTTCTGGGTCTAGTAATTCACAAAATACTGATTGAGTAGTTTCTCTGAGATTTTTCTCCCTTAGGTGATCACTTTACATTTCTCTTTTCATATCTTTTTAATAACCTCATGATGTTCTGACATTCAGAATTTGCTCCTAAAATCAAGTGAAATTTTTATGCTTTTATACCCATTAACTCAGAAAATGCATTAAACATGCTGGTCTCACTTTTCACTTAGTTATAATGTAAAAATTATATTTTGCAAATAATGGAACACTAATTATTAAAATCCAATGTACATAGTAATAAACAATAACTATATAGAGAGAACACATAACACATAAAAAAGTAAAAGAGAAATTAATGTCATTAATCAGCATCACTGATTAGTGCACTGTCAGGAACTTTGCATTTATGGTTATATGAATTACAGTGTGTTTATAATGAGATAGAAAATATCTACAGGAAAGAAAAAAATCTACAAAGCCCTTATATTTAGGGATAATCACAGCATAGGTAGCCTAGGCGGGGTACTCACTCCTCTCTCTAATTGCTACTGGCTCATTTTCCTAGTAATTCTCATTCCAGGCTGTAGGGTAATCAAGGTGTATGTTTTTTTTTTTAAGCAATCGAGGTTAAGTAACTTGCTCAAGGTTACATGGCCAGTTATTTCTGGGTGTGGTGCTGATTTGATCCCCAGGTCATCCTGACACTGGAGCCAGTGCTCTTATTCGCTGAGCCACCTGGCCACCCCTAAGCAATTGGGGTTAAGTAACTTGCTCAAGGTTACATGGCCAGGTGTTTCTGGGTGGGTGCTAAGTGTCTGAGCCCGGGATTCAATCTCCAGGTCATCCCGTGCTACCTGGCCGCCCCTCAAGGTGTATGTTTTGCTACATCATCATATGTTAGTAGACATGTACAATAGCTCTCAATAAATCACCTAACTCTGAGCCCCCAAGCTAGTCTAGTAAATATGAAATAAACCAGAGAAATATCTATCAAACTCCCTCAAATAGGAGGTTCAAATAAGTATCAATGATACTAGCTATTTACACTATAACAATACAAAGACACGTGTATTTTAAACATTTCAACAATGCACAGAGTCACCCCTAAGCATCAACTACTACTGCTCATTTCTTTCTTTTAACTACTTGTTTCTTAATATGAAAATGCTTCCAGAGTACTCAGCACTCTTGAGATGGCAGTCATAATCTTTCAAGAATTCTCCTTATAATGTCTTTGCATATATAGTAATAAATAATAATTTTTTTATTTTAAGTGTAGTTCTTTCAGGAAATTTCTCTCTAGAATTAAGTTCTTTCAGGAAATTTCTCTCTAGAATTTTTTCTCCTCGACAGTAAAATCTATTAGAATGTCAGCACAGAAGTTATCTTTGGTCTTTTTCTCTGTCCAGAAAAGTATCTAACTACCACAGTTAACGGTCTTTCTAGAATGACAAACAGTGTTCTCACAGGCTCTTCACAGATGACAATTAAACTGTCACATGTACCACCTCCCCCCACCACTCCCAAGATTCCATTCCCTTATTAACATACAATAATGCCATTAGTGGTTCCGGTGGGGCAAGACTGGTACTACATATAAATATGTAGGTAGGGTCTCAAACTGTGATTTCATTGTTTTAGGGAACTCTGGATGAGGATACTCCCACTTCTAAAGCCGATGAACAATTTTTTTTTTTTTAGCAATTTAAAGTCTTAAATGATTTGTTCAAGATTATAAAGTGAATATGTATCAGAAGTGAGATCTGAACTGAGGCTAGCTCTTTATACAATAAATATACTAATGATGTCAAACACAAATAGAAACCAGGGCTACAAAACCCTACAAAACAATCCCTGTGGGCTACAGATTGACTTAGAAAAACCATATATTAATATTATTGATGTTTTAGTGTATTTTTGTTTTGTTAAATGTTTCCCAGTTACATCTTTCTTTCTTTTTTTTTTTTTTTTGCTGTTTGGAGGGGGGAAGGTAGGGCAATAGGGGTCAAGTGACTTGCCCAAGGTCACACAGCTAGTTTTTGTGTTAAGTGTCTGAGGCCACATTTGAACTCAGGTACTCCTGACTCCCAGGGCTAGTGCTATTCACTGTGCCACCTAGCCGCCCCCCAATTACATCTTAATCTGGTTTGGGCCACACTTGGAAGTTCTGTGGGTCACATATGACTTGCAGGTCATGTATATGAAACTTCTTCATTACATCATGCTGATTCTTATTCTACATATACATATATATTATATATGTGTGCGTGTGTGTGCGCACGTGTATGCATCTAAGACACCAGCTTCAACAGCTGTTCCCATAGAGATTATGGATGTTATTACCATATTTTTAAGAGGCAATGGAATCTTGGGGAAAGACGGTTGAACTGACATTCTGGAGTGTCAATTATGATGTCTAGAAAAAAATTTTGAAAGGATAGGAAGGACTAAACAAAACTTCTTTCTTGAGAGAACTGATTAAATGTAACTAGGTGATATTCATTGGTTTTTAACATCGGGGAAAACACACCAGAATGGAGGCTTGAGTGAATAAGACATGAAGCTCTTCTTCAGGATTATCCTAGAACCTTGAGGTGAGAGATGTAGCTGGCCTCACTCTGGGAACTTTACCTACTAATGTGTGTGGGTTGGATCATTATATATATTTAAAATCTATCTTGGTTTGAGTAATTTCTCAAGTCTTAAACCCATAAATTTATATGTATATATATATATATATATATATATATATAATTTAAGGTATATTTTTCAAATTACTTGAATAAAAATAAAGCTTTGCTCATGCTAATGAAGGTTCAATAAAATTCCATCAAATTAAAGAGTTGGGTTTTGGGTTTTTTTTTGTTTTGTTTTGTTTTCTTGGTATAGACTATTTCTATGTGAAACTTTCTTCAGATGTTCAGAATTCAAAGACTAATTCCAAACAATTGCCCATATGTGTACTCTTGATTTATGTGTAATATATAACTTGTATGAAAAAAAACTCTCAGAAAATCACATAGAATTCCTAATCTGAATTCAACTGTAGTATTTTGGTTTCTTAAGTTTCTGTTCAAAGATATATATTTAATCCTAATTGTACACAACTCATGCAACTTGTCAATGTTGTCTTTGGGACTTTATAGGCAGGCTCCTATTGAGACCAAATGTTTTCTACATCCACTTGTGAATTTGCTTTTCATGAGCCACCACCAGGAGTGCAGCTCCCATTTGTCACATGGAAGCTGTTCAAATATTTACCGAGAACCCGAATAAAATTAATAGCAGTGCTATGAAGAAATGAAAGTATTATCATGCATACAACATCTTCAGAATAATAAGGAAGTTCTCAGATCTGGGTGAACTCAAGTAATTTTAGATATTTATAAAAATGTGTTTTGTAATAGACTAAGAATTTGTATACTGGGGTACTTTTCTTTTCACCACCCCCCATATCCTTCATATCACAAGAACTTCTAGGAAATTATTCAGAGTAAGATAGAGGCTAACTTCTTTGATTCAGAAGTAAACGTACAATTCAATCCAATCTAATCCAACAAGCAGGTCCAAAATCCTTTCCCAGGGATACAAAGACAAAATGAAAAACAGGCCATGTCTGTAGGGAGTTTGCCATCTAAGCAAATCAAAAAACATGGATCAGGGGCGGCCAGGTGGCGCAGTGAGTAAGAGTGCTGGCCCCAGCGTCGGGAGACCTGGGATCAGTTCCTTCCTCAGATACTCGGCACCCACACAAAAATAACTGGCCGTGTAACCTTGAGCAAGTTACTTAACCCAGATTGCTTTAAAAAAAAATATGGATCAGCTAATTCAGGCCACAGAAGAAGTAGGACTTAAATACATTACAATCCTGAAACCATTCATGCTATTTCTGGAAGTGTTTCATATGTACTAATGAAATGACTCAATCATTTACTAGGATCTAAGAAGGTTGCCCCAATTTTACACTTACCTGGAATGGGTGTGACTATAATCAAGAGAGATTATGAAGAACAAACTAAGAAGCTGCTAGAATTAATGGAAGGCTAAAAGCTATGCTCTTCCTCCAGCTGGCACGTTTGATATCTGGGAATTTGATTATTTATAGGATATAGGGATGTTAGGGATTCAAAAAGGAGGAATGGCTTTAAGGTATTGAAGAAAGAGTCAGGTAACTCATAACCTGGTTGCTTCACAGAACAGTGTTACTTTGACTAACCTACGAATTTGGAATAATTATAGAAAAGCTAGGAGGAAGATGGGAGTGGAGAATATGAAGAGCAGAAGGTAGATTTAAAGGACAACATGATTTAAATCATTCCCAAAAAAGATCTGAGGAAAATTTAAAAAAAATAAGGAAAATACCAAAGGAACATATTGCCTCATTTCTTTTCTATTTTCCAAGGGAAAAATATCTTTTTTTTTGCCCCCTCATGTAATGTTAGGATTCACTAGACTTGTAGCCCTATAAAGAAAGAACTTGGCCTTTGTTGGGTTGAATAATAAAAACACTTATCCTAACCTCATGATTCTCTTTTTTCTTCAGGCTTCTATTTATTCTGTTGAAAACCGCTGATTTAAATTGGGCGATGGCTAGCACTGATTATATTTCCTTTATCACTGTGTCTCCTTTTCCCTTTTTCTTAGAGTGGAGAAAGCACTAATTTGCTGCCCAACTGACTACTTCAATAGATGAGTTCAGAATTTTTCATTTAACTTTCAAATTCTCTTTTATTTTCTTCTCCCACTCCACAAGGGTTATAAAAGGGTTCTGAGAATTGACAATATGTGAAACCTTTGGGGCAAAAGGGTTTGCCCCTTTTACCCCAGAGGTTTAGTGGTCCACAAGGAAGGACTTCAAAGGTAGGTTATGGGAAATAATTTACTTCTTCCCCATTTATATTCACTTTGATTTTTTGTTTTCCAAGTTGGCCATATACCTTGTAGGTAATCCAAAAGGTACCCATCATTTTATTTTTTTGCTTTTTTTTTTGGAGGGCAATTGGCATTAAGTGACTTGCCAAGGTCACACCGCTAATTTTTTTGTATTAAGTGTCTGAGGCCGGATTTCAACTCAGGTCTTCCTGACTCCAGGGCCAGTGCTCTATTCACTGAGCCACCTAGCCGCCCTGGTACCCATCATTTACTCTGATTTTTAAGAGCTTTTCCCTGCCTCTAAGATGGAGTTTTAGTCATGGCTAGGGTTAACTGCTGAGGCAGAAATTAAAGCGTATAACAGAAACTTCCTGATTTAAGATTATCTTCATAATTTCATACAGATGAACCTTCTAATCTAAATGATCTCCAAAGAAAGATTTTTGATACACTCTCTTATCTAGCTATTCCAGTATGAAGTTTCTTCGTGTTAGGAAGTTTTTAATTATACCTGATAGCTTTTACAATTTGGGATTTCCCTTATCTTGCTTAGGCTATATTACCTGTGGAAAAGGACTCCAAATGGCATAATTTCAAAAGGTTTCTTAGATACCAAACCTAATTCAAATCCAGTGGCTTATTCCCTGTGTGAGCCTGGGCAAGTCTTTTTACATCCAGCTGTTCCCATGCCTGGAATGCTTTGCCCTCTCACCTCTGCCTCTTAGCTTTTTTGACTTTCTTCAAGGCTCAGTTCAAAATCCACCATCTGCAAGCAACCTTCTCTAGTAACCCCAGGTATCAGGGCCTTCCCCATTGAAGTTTATAGATTCTATATATCTAGTTGTTGTTGTTTTTTTTTCCTTACAATCTTCCCTATTAGAATGTGAACCCCTAGATGTAATGGTAAGGGAATTTCGAGATCTTCCCTGCCCCTTAATAAGTCTAAGGGAATTTGATTTGATTTGAAAATATACTCTGCCCCCTAATAGGCTAAATGTGGTCACATGGAGCCTGTGGTAGGAGGGGTTTGCTAAAGGGTGGAGCAGAGCCCATCAGAAGCTCGCTTAGGGGAGGTTTGTTTTTCAGGAAGGCCCATACCTTGTTACTTTGTAATTATGCAGTGGATCATAAGGGTTGTGATTTTCTCTGACCCTGGAGAAGGCTATATATACCTTTGAGGTGAGGTCTTTCTTTGGTGCTCTCTTATGCGAAGAGTTGTATTATTTGACCATATGAAACTCTGGGCAATCATTGAGCCCCCTGGCTTAGAAAACCCAGATGCTGGTGCTTCTCTTCTCTGGTAACTAACTATGTATGTATGTATGTGATGGTCAGACTAGAAGGCCTGTCTGTTGGTCTGCTGAATTGTGTTATTTTCTCTGTCTATATTTTTGTCTGCTTGTAACTTCTCTTTGTATTCTCTGAAGTTCAGGGTGCTGACTTTTCCCCCTGAACTAGGTAAATGATATATGTTTGATTAAAGTAAGATTGTTAACTCTTTTTGAGTTGCTTTCCTTTAGAAAAGCAGATCAGAGAACCTGTGCAAGCAGCCATCCTGGGTATGCTAGTACTTGCTGTTACACTGGAGGGCAGGGCTATCTCTGCTTTTCTTTGTATTGCCAATGCTTAGCACAATGCCTGGCACAGACTAAGCACTTAATAAATGTTTACTCAGTGTAACCCCAAATGGAAGCAAATACTATTTCTTGGCACTTCTACCTCTCTCTTTCATTCATACATACTTTATAGGAAAGAATGTGTGATAACAGGATTCAGAATTCTCATTTCTTATTCTCCTTGAGTTGGGTAATGACCAGCTTTTTAAGTAAACATAGGTTATCCATTTCCTTTGTAGACACACTAACCACTGGTGTTTACCAAAAATACCCTGAAATTGAGATAGTATCCATCTCAAGATCAATTATCTAGATTCTCTTCAATCATCTCAAGAAGACTTTGTTGACCCCTGAAGAATTTTCTGTGTCAGGGAAAGGAATATATTTACCATCAAATTCTGGAATAATTTCCTGATTAGTGCCTCTTTCTCATATTCGCATCTCACTACCAACCATGTATCTGTTTGTGACAATCATCTGTCTTGGCCTCTCTTGACTCGTTTAAGAGATGCTACACTGTTAATCAATTTCAAGGCTTTAAAACAAACAGTCATAAATATTTATGCCTCGACCAACACTATTAATGAAAACTCTATATGAGATAATTATTTTGCCAGATCTACTTATAAAGAGGATGAGATTATTTTAATCTTTGTGAAGATTCTAAAACTTTGATTGTGGACATTCTAAGCTTTATTAGACTATAAAATGATATATGTTTTAAAGCAGATCTATAGTATTCTTTTCCATTTTCAAAAAATTCAACATTAACTTTCCTTTAAAAATCATCTGCCATGGTTCTGGTTTGTTTTTACATAAAGCAACTCTAGGCAAATATAGCAACATTTCAATTATTTAGAAGTCATATACCCAGCAGTGCCAACTCTCTGAAACATAGCTAAATAACAGGAAGGAAGGCCTCTGAGCACCCAGAATATTTGCCAAGTCTATGCACTGAAGCTTACCTATGCCCTTCAGTTATTCCTTTAGATT
Source organism: Petaurus breviceps papuanus (assembly GCF_028583685.1). Taxonomy (NCBI): domain Eukaryota; kingdom Metazoa; phylum Chordata; class Mammalia; order Diprotodontia; family Petauridae; genus Petaurus; species Petaurus breviceps. The sequence continues at coordinate 25,356,652 of NW_027187380.1, read as the reverse complement.
TACTATATTCTTGTTTTTATTTTTATTTTTTTGCTTTTTGGAGGGAGGAAGGGCAGGGCAATTGGGGTTAAGTGATTTGCCCAAGGTCCCAAGGCTAGTAAGTGTGTCAAGTGTCTGAGATCAGATTTGAACTCAGGTCCTCCTGACTCCAGGAACAGTGCTCTATTCACTGTGCCACCTAGCTGTCACTATTTACTATATTCTTAGTTTAAATTAAACTCTAACATTTAGTTATTTGGTTTCCCAGGCCATAGCAGATTAGAAACATCAAATCAAAAGGAGAATGCGATTTGACTGAGGAAGGTAATCTGGGAGCCTGACAATGAGAAAGGAGATAAAAAAAAAACAACAACCATAAAAAGTAGACATGTGCACAACAGTTTAGGGTCACTTAGTGCTAGGATAAATAGCCCCTGATAGAATATGAAAGTGTAAAACTGTATTAGAGCACATTATAAAATATGATATTTAACATCTTCTCTTTAAGAGAACATGTTATTATTTTAGAAAATTTTCTCAAAAATGGCTAAAAACAAAGTTTTGGAATTTAAAGAGGTAGACTTTTAGCTGTGTGGACAATTCACTTGAGTAAAACACCTTATTCACCCATGATGCCAAATAAATGAGTTATTGTATTTGGAAAGTTAATATTTTATCTAGTCCAGACTAAATCTTAATGAAGATGAAGCCCAGAGGCATCTTTGTTCTTAAAAATGCTTCCATTCTCTGCTGGCAGTTATTTGTTTGTTTGTATTCAAGCAGCATCTGGTGGATGTTAAATGAAGATTACTTAGCTTACAATCATACTCTGCTTAACACCTGTCAACCAGTGGAGGCCTTCAAAACAAATACTGCTATAAGAGCTTATATAAGTGCAGTACTCCCTAGGTTTCAGATATGAAAAGCTTGATTGTTCAAACTGGTAGCATATTGAAACAGTTCTTTCTTGAGAAGAAACAACTCTTCATGTAATAAGTTAGAGTTCCTTTTCTGATCTGGATGAAGGACATGATAGCTGTGTTCCAGGACTCAAAAAAGATGTCATATGGAAGCACCAGATTTGTTTTATTTGACTGCAAAGAACAGAATGAGAAGCAATAGATATAAATTGCAAAAAAGTAAAATTTAGTCTTGAGGTCAGGAAAGACCTCTCTAACAATGAAAAGAACCCAAAGTGGAATAGACTGGCTTCATGAGATGATGACTTCCCTCTTAGGAGAGGTCTTCAGGTAAAAGCTGGATAACCTACTTGTCTGGTGCAATGAAGTCTTTGAATATGGCAGGGATTGATGGCCTTTTCGTTATCTTCTGGATTATATATGGATAGGAAGTTGTTTACAAAGACAAGCCAGTATTCTAATTTAAGCTGTGCCTATTCTGAGAGTGGCTTTAGGATATTATCTGAAGGGTATGTTCAGATTTTGGTGAAGTATGTATTTCTAATAGGTGATTGAGATTACAAGCACAAAATTCATCTCCAGAGAGAGAACTGATGAGCTCTGAGTGAAAAGTGAAGCATATCAGGGCTGCCAGGTAGCACAGCGAGTAAGAGCACCCATTCCAGTGTCGGAATGACCTGGAGATCAAATCTGGGCACAGATACTTAGCACCACACCCAGAAATAACTGGCCGTGTAACCTTGGGCAAGTTACTTAACACCGATTGCTTAAAAAAAGAAAGGTGAAGCATATATCATTTTCATTTTCTTTATTTTTTGCTTCCCCTACCTGTCTAACACAGAAATATGTTTTGCATGATTTCACATGTATAATGGGTATTATATTGTTTTTCTTCTGAATGAGTGGGGGAGGGGCACGAGGAACGGAGAGAAGTACAAGCCTGGCATTATGTAGTGACTCAAAGGGACTAGGAATTGTTTTACAATACTACCTCTGGTAGTCCCAGAAGAAATTTTCTCTTTCTGAATGTTCATAGCACAATTGGTCATGCCTTTTAATGCACATGCCATATTCTATTTTAAGTTCTTTGGGCATGCACCTTTTCTTCCCAGTTAGATTGTAAATACCTTAAGGGCAGAAATCATGTTTATTTCTCTTTGTGCCTCTACCAGAATCTAGTAAATAACTTTGCAAATACTAGGTTTAAGGTATGCTGAACAAATGAATTCATTTCAATATAATTCAACAAGCATTTAAGAAAACTATTATGTACCAGACACTGTGCTAAGTGTTAGAGATACATAGACAAAAATGAAAGTTTCTACTCTCCAGAGGTTTAAGTCCTATTGATGGGAGAAAAAGACATATAAAGATAAATAAATAAACAATCATTGTGGGCAACAGGGTAGTAGTGGTACCAAGGAAAAGTATCACATAAGCAGGTGGAACTTGAGATAGGTCTCAAAGGGGAGATTTTAAGAAGCTTGGATAAGGAGAAATGTGTGACGTGCTGGTTGAATGGATGGATGTCAAAGATGGAAAATTAAGTGTTCAAATTTAGAAAATCTTAAATGTGCACATGCTCTTTGTGACTGAAAATTGAACTGAAGCTTCACATTTTTACCTCTGGGGCAATGTAATCCGGAGTTCCACAGAATGTCCTGGTTGTGACTCCATCTAACATATGCTCCTTGCACATTCCAAAATCAGCAATCTTGATATGTCCTTCCGAATCCAACATGACATTGTCTAATTTCAAATCTCTGAAAGGAAGTACACTAGTATCAGTGCTAGATTCCAGAGTAAAACTCAGATTTCCATGTATTCCACTGTAACTCCATTTAGATACCATTGAAATGGCTCAGTGAGCAAATCACCACAGTAAGAGATTGTGCCCACCTTCACCCACATTTTGTACAGGACATAGGGGATATGTTGTGTTGTTGTGTTTGTCCTTCATTTTTGAAGAGTATCATGGCATCGGGGAAATGATGACATGACATGACTTTGATTTGAGTGAGGGAGGGCTGTGCAAGGTCACCAGTCTCACTTTTTCCTCCAGAGCCATCTGGATCCAGTGACCAGATATTCATCAAGATCACTGCAGATGACTCAGAATGCAATGGGAGACCCTGGCCCTTTTAGGCTAAGGCCTTTTAATGTACTCATTCAGAGAGAGGTAATGCCCATTCAGTGAATAGGCCTCTTTAAGAAGTGAGTCAAGGGAAGGGGCCATGTATCCTCTAAGGGAATTCAAGATGACAAATTATTTTAAAGTTATTATTGGAAAGAATCATTTTGTGGTTGTAGAATCATCTTGTAATTAATTAACATGAAGAATCAGAATCAAAAGCATTCATCCACAGACTTCCAAACAACCCTATATTCTGCTTCTGAAAGTTAGGGATATGAACTGGACCTGTGATTTCATGGTAGACGGAAACTTCCTGTACCAAGGTAGGCCAACAACTTCTCTACAACTTAAAAGTTTTAGAGAATGACACTGAAAGCTTAAATGATATGCCAAGGGTCATAGAGTCAGTATGTCAGAGGCAGGATCCAAACCCAAATCTTCCTGACTTCAAGACTATCTCTCTCTCTTCTCTGTTTCTGAGATGTCAACCACATGTTCTATGGGCCATATCGAGCCCACAACACTCCCAAGTGTGGCCCAAACCAGATTAAAATGTAATTGGGAAATTTGTTGTTCAGTCATTTCAGTTGCTTTAGTTGTATCTGACTCCATTTGGGGTTTTCTTGGCAAAGATACTGGAGTGGTTTCCTTCTCCAGTTCATTTTACAGATGAGGAAACTGAGGCAAATAGAGTTAAGTAACTTGCCAAGGGTCATACATTTAGGAAGTATCTGAGGGCAGATGTGAACTCAGGAAGATGAGTCTTCCTGACTCTAGACCTGGCATGCTATCCATTGTGCCACCTAGCCATTCCAATTGGGAAATATTTAATAATAAATATAAATAAATAAATGAATGAATGAATGAATGAATAAATAAATAAATAAATAAAAGACAAATAACATTACACTTTAAAAATTAATCAAAAGATAGCCTACAGGGATCCTTATGTATAGATTGGTGACTCCACTTCCTAGCTGAGTTTGACATTACTGCTATCATGCTGCCCTTCTACACAAACACATACAATTGAAAACAGTATTTGTGTATTTCAGTATTTGCTGTGACCTCATTTCCATGAAAAAGAGCAGAGAAAGGCATTTTTGGTGGGCATAAACATGTTTATGCAGTAAAGTAGCAATTTGAGTGCAGTTATTATTGTCTCCATTTTACAGATAAGTAAGCTGAGGCTCTGAGAGGTGCAATGTTTACTCTGAGATCACAAGGCAAGAAGCTTTCAGGACAAGGACTAGAACCCTGCCCCCATCCTCTGCTTTCTGTCTTTTATCTACTTCATGTTTCAGCATGTAAGTTACAAAATAATCCACCTTCTAATATCTAGTGTAGTTATCAAATAAATAGCTGAGAAAAAGAGCTCCAGTCCTCACCTATAAATGATCCCTTGTTTATGAAGGAAGAATAATCCAATTGAAATCTCTGCTGCATAGAACCTGAAAAAGAAAAATTATTTAAGATCCACAGTTGCTACTCCTTCATCCTTCCTTTTCCCCACCACAGATATTCCAAACTCAAAACATTAAAAAAGTGTGAAAGTGATTTTGACACCTGGTATTGACTAGAACAAGCTATGCACAGTCTGTTTTTTATTGCATAAATTCATCTTGCAAACTTTCCCCCTCACTTTGCATACACCACAGGAAATTAATGGACAACTAGTACATTCCCATTTTAATTGCACTGTAAGATTTACAAAGTGTTTTCTCATAATGATTCTGTGAGGCAGGGGATGCAGGTAAATTTACTTTTTACAGATAAGGAAACTGAGACTCAGAGAGGTGAGATGACTTGCCAAGAATCACACTAGTGTCAAAGCCAGGACTCAAAACTTTAATGTTCTAACCCTTTCTACTATGGTCCCTTTTATTCAGAAAGTCTGTTATTTGCTCATAGGAAAATAGAATGGTGCTGAAAGGGAGTTTTAAGAGAAACTCTTCATTTTGCAGATGAAGAAACAGACTCAGAAAAGTTATGTAACTTGGTCAAGGTAAAAACAAATAAACAAACAAAAACTGCTATGTAAGAGAACCATGATTTGAATCCAGGTCATCTGACTACAAATCCAGCACTTAAAAATTTCAATTTGATGCTTATTTAGTATCAATAGATACTTGCTTGTTTCAACAAATAAATGTTACTTTTTATATGGTGGCTCCACATAAATTCTCTAAAAGTCATCAAAATAATGTTTTGTGATGCAAATTGGATAACAATATTAAGGGAAGAAAATATCCATCTTACATTTCAGTGGCATTTTAGGGAAAACACAGTGGTGGTTTGGATTGCAATTAATTCCTTTCCCAAAAGCAGAGTATAGTATATGATGAAACAAATAGTTGGTTGTCATAGCTCCTGGAAGACTGGGCTAAGATGGGCCATGCATGAATTCACTTGGAACTATATAGTCGTATTTAGAATCATGTGGTAGCTCTAAAATAATTGTTACTTCCAAATTAGTAAATTTTGTGAAGCACAAGTGAAAGGCTGCAAGATGGGTTAAAATCTCCAAGGTATTCAGGAGTCTTTGCAGACAGAACCTAAATCAACTTTAAATAGTTGTGAACAGTCAAAATACTGCAAAAAAAAAAAAAAGGATCTCTAAAATAAATGCTTTTCATTAGTTTGAATTTAATAAAAGGAAAAGATCCCAGAAACTTTTAAGTATTATTTCAGAACTGTCCTCAGCAATTCTGAAATGTTCTCTCTGGTGGATCAAGTGGCCATGGCATTAGCTTTTCATCTCCATATGTGTTAAAGTTTTATAAGTCACACACACATAAAGGTAGAATGAGAACAGATATGTCTTTCTTTTAAGGAGGAAAATCCAATGTGAGCAAAATTTCCATAACATGTATCTGAAACGCATTGCCTGCACTTTATATTGTGCCTTCCATTAGTCATATGGTTCTGTAATCTCAAAGGATTACAGGATTTTAAATCTAAAGTCAGAAGGATCATACAGGGTCATGCGTTCATAGCTCAAAGTGACCTTAGAGGACATCTAGTCTAACTCCTTATTGTACAGATAAGGAAAGTAAGAAATTCATCAAGGTTATGGAAGTTGAGCTAGGCTGAACTGGTAGCATCTATCTGTGATCCTTTCAATGAGGGCACTCCTACCAATACAGATCACAGCATAGTTAATAGCAGGATTTATTTGAGGTTTTGTTAGGATGTCTGCTTTGTCCAAAAAAAATGTTGTTTTTTTTTTTTCAAAAATGTAGTATACTTTTTGGTAATGGCAAATTGCCCTGTAGTCAATGTTGTTGTTGTTTTTAATGGTTAACTGACCAGATCTTAAATATTTTTTCTTAAATTACACAGAATCTGGGTTCTTAGTTTGTTGGTTTGGTTTATTAAATCTAAATATTAAGTACCTTAGCACTGATTATTTTTCTTCTAATGTTTATAAGAAGAAGACAAAGGATGTTAATGACCAAAAGAGACAATCAAGAGAATATCAGTGAGGGGTTTCTCCATTTAAACATTTAAACTAAATGGCAGAAATAAAATAATACTCACACTGCTTGTGGCTCCTTAAATTTTCCTACTTGCTGAATGTGGTACATGAGGTCTCCACCATTGACATATTCCATGACAAAATAAAGACGATCCTAAAAATCAAGCATTAACCAAAAGGAGGAATGGGGCGGGGGAGGAGGAGAAGATTGTATTTGAAACTATATCTATTACAGTTTTTAAAATGTTGATTAAATTTATCGAGATAAGAACAAAACTGCCCTACTTGCCCTTTTGTACCTCCTTCTGCTTATTTTTAGAAATGTTTCATTGACATGCCTTCCTTTTCTTCTTTTTTTGGCTCTGCTATCACTATACAGGAAATCCATCTTCTATCTTACAACTTCCCCCCTCTTAGCAAATAAATATAGGTTAGCAAAACAAATCAACGTATTGACTGTCTGAAAATGCATATTTTATTCTATATTCTAGTCCATCACCTTTCTGCCATGAAGTGGGTAGCGTGTTTCATCTAGGTCAACTAGAGCCATGGTTTGTCATCACACTGATTATTCTTAAATCTTTCAGAGCTCTTTTACTTTACATAATTGTACTCAATGTGTAAATAGTTCCCCTGGTTCTGCTTACTTCTCAATGCAATTTAAACAAGTCTTTTCAGATTTCTCTCAATCCATTCCTTTCATAATTTCTATGACTCAATATTAATCTATTAAATTCATACATTATAATTTATTTGTAAATTCCTATTTGATAGGAAACCACTTTATTTCCAGTTCTTTTGTTTCCAGTTCCAACAAAAAGTCTTTGATCTCACTGACTTATATGGCTACTGTTGGTGTTACTGGGTCAAAAGGTTTACATAATTTAGTCACTTTTGGGGTATAATTCCAAATTGTCAGAATGGGTGAATTTCACATAGTGCCAGTCTTTCCACTCCTCCTCCAACAACTACCATTTTTCTTTTGGTCATATGTGCCAATCTGACCAATCAACTAACAAGTGTTATTATGTCAAGCACTGAAGGCTGTGAGGTAGAACAGCAATTATTTTAATTTAATTTTCTCTTACTATTAGTGATTTGGAGCAAATTTCCATATGGTTGAGGATAGCTTTTTTTTTCTTTTAAAATCTGCCTGCTCATATCCTTGGACAATTTATGATTATATTCTTACATATTTATATCAATTCCCTATATAATTGGATATCAAATGTTTAACACATATATTGGCTACAAAGATTTTTCCTAGCTAAATTCTATTTCTGTTCTAATTGTAGCTGCTTTGATTTTTTTTCTTTCTCTTAATTTACAAAGAAAAAGGAGGTGTGAAATAAAAGGAATGGGGTCAACACTAGGAATCTGTAACTGAAGTGAATCCCACAATTCTCAGACCATAATCACTAGTTCTCACCTTCTTCCTATCCTTTTAAATTTACACTTTGATCAGTTAATCAAGTCAATAAACATTTATATTAAGCACCTATTATGGATCCTTCATTATGGATGACTTCAGTCACTCAGCCAAGCATTTATTTAATAGCTACTTTCTTTGGGCCAGGCACTGTGATAAGCACTGAATAATAACTGCATTTATATAGTTCTTTAAGGTATGTAAAGGGCTTTCCATACATTTTTTCATTAGACCTCCCAGAAGAACCCTGTGAAGTAGATTATCACCCCCATTTAATAGATATTGAAAAAAGTAAGGCTTAGGGGGGCTAAAAAAAGCTTGCCTAGCATCAGACAGGTATCTAAGGCAAGACTGAAACTTATATCCACTAGAACACAAAGCTGAACTCTTTCTTTCTGGTTATTCACAGCATTTTTTTCTTGATTTTTGGAAGCTCTGGATTTTTGCATATGACATATCAGGTTGTTTTCCATTTGGAATTTCTTTCAAGAAATTACTAATGGATTCTATTTTCGATTTTGCTTTCTGGCTTCAAAAGATCTAAATAGGTTTCTTTTGTGATTTCTTGAAATATGGTGTTCACACACGTTTGTTGGTCATGATTTTCAAGGACTCTAGTGATTTTCATTTTTATCTCTCATTTACCTGTTTTCCAGGTTTTTGAGAGTAGGTATCTCAAACAGTCCTCTTACTTTTTCCACTATTTAGGCTTTGAACATTTTTTTTTGTTGACTCTCTGAGTTTTGTTTGTTTTTTGTTGTATTTTTCATGGAGTTCACTGATCAAATTATATTTTCTGCCTTTTATTCTAAACAATTGATTCTCTTTCCAACTTTTTTCCTTATGAGCTCTAATTTATTTATTGCTTTTCATAGGGGCAATTGGGGTTTAAGTGACTTGCCCAAGGTCACACAGCTAGTAAATGTTAAGTGTCTGAGGCCGGATTTGAACTCAGGTACTCCTGACTCTATGGCTGGTGCTCTATTCACTGAGCCACTTAGCCTCCCCCTAATTTATTTATTTTTAATGAGTTTCTTCTTTTTACTCTGGGAATGTAGCCAAGTCATGTTACAGTGCTAGACAAAAAGTCATGGAGATTTGAATTCAAATTTTGTCTCAGATATGTATTAGTTGTATGACTACAATCAAGTCACTTGATTTCTGTGTGCTTCATTTTTCTTATTTGTAAAATTAGCATAATAATAACAACACATATCTCTTAGAGTTGTAGAGACAATCAAATGAAATAAGAAATATAAAGCACTTTGCAAACCTAATAGCTACATAAATATTAACTGTTATTTTTTTTCCCTGAGGCTCTGTTTGCACTTATTGTGGAATTACTGTCTTCTAAATTTGTCTTTTGGGGCTTCTTTTTAACTATAATATTTCTTCATCATTGAAGGAATTTTCTTCTGTTTGCTCATACTTCCAGCAATGATTCCTATATGGAGTCCTCATGCCAGGGCCAGGCTCTGACCCTTGTTACGGTCTTGGATGGAGTGCACAGGACCTGCCTGACTTTGTCCATGAGACAGTCTAGTTAACTGTTATCACTATCTTGTTGCAGTTCTAGATGAGACGGTTAGTTCCCAATAATCCTTCCCAAATTTTTTCTGTAGTGTTAGCCTTGGGCAGAGAGCTGGGTTCTATCTGGGAAAAGATTCAACCCTTTGCCACAATCCCTGGTTTCTGTCTTTGTCTCCTAGAAGCTCAAAACAAATCTTGGTCATCTCCGTTTCCTCCTTGTGACAAGGAGTTGGATTTGTTTCCTGCTGAGGTCTTGAGTAGACTGAACTTTTCAGAGATTATACTGTTTTTTTGGTCTCCTCTAGGGCCCTGGGGTGCTTCTGTCTCATCCTCATCACCAGGATACCTTGGTATAGACATTGAATATTGGAGATTGCACTAGTTATAGGATTCTTGGACCTTTCCTACTCTGGGTACTGTGCCTATCTCTTTCCCTAGGTGGAACCCTACTTGATTCATCTCCTGTCACGGTTCTGACAGGACAGTAGAGATCTTCCTGGCTTCAGGCTGCTTTGAAGGCCTATGGCAGCCACCTCATTCTCCTTGCACAGTAACCTGCTAGAGTCTATCTTTATCCCTTGCTCTAGTTCCCACAGGCTAGGGCCAAGACTGTGTTGGCATCAAGTCCCCTTGGCACCCCTCCCTTTCCCACCAGAGCACACAAAGGTTTCTGAATGTTTTCACATACAGTGAAAAGAGAGCACCTGGTGCTCTCTTAAATCTTTGCTAGAGGATTTCTTGTGGGATTTGAGTTCAGCTTTACTAGAAGTCTCTTGCTTTTTTCATATGAGGAAACTGAGGCACAGAACAACTATGAGAAATGAGTCCCATGACACAGTGCTGGTTTGCTTATTCGTTTTATCGCCTAGGCAGACATAAATTCTTAACCTCAAAGGTCTGATGATTCTATTTTTTTGTTGACCTATAATATTGGATGAGGGTTTACAGGAAAGTTTGCAATGCCTGAGAGGCATCTAGTCACTGGTGTGGTAAACTATATTCTTTCTTTTATGCCACCAATACTTATAAAAGGCTCCACAGAACCAGTCACAGATGTCTGAATAACTATCAGCACATTGTACAGGATGGTGGGGGAAGTTAGTGGTGAGCAAGGCAAATTAGGTGGCTTTGTAGTAGATTAGCTAAAAATGAAAGCATACAGAGATAGAAGCTGCACACAATTCTTTCCTTGACAACACAGTCATTTCACTGAAGTTCTTCATCATTAAAGTGATGCACAGTGGGGACAGGAAGGCAAGGATGATGGCATTAATGCTATTTGCCAGGAAGAGGCCTTCAATGTATCATATTCAACTTGTTTTTATGTACTTTAATTTTATGTTCCTTTCTGTGCTTTATATATCCTTTCCTTAGCTTAATGAGTATAACAAGATTTATATGATTTCTTCAGGGATGTGGAGATGAAGTACATAGGAGTCTTTTCCTCAAACATAGACAGGTCCCATTCCCTCTGCTGATCCTATCTAACACACATTGTGCAAATATGTCCCTGGTAGAAATAAGATTAGCAATGATGAATGGCAAAGCCAAGAATTATACTGAAACAAGGATTAGAGAAACATGGCTTACAGGCAAGATAAGACTGACACACAGTGGCTGGAGAATGGTGAATATAATTTTTCATTTCAACCTCAGACTTTATTACAATCTGGTTATGCTTCTCTCTTAGGATTTTGAAATTAAAAGCAGAGGACTACTGGTAAAGCTTGCTAGGCTTATGAGCAGTGTAGTTCCTCATTTCTGAGCACAAACTGGTAAAGTGAAGTTTCCCGTATCTCAAACAGAATTACAAATTGACAAGAGAATGGAAATGATTTGTTTGGTATTTTTTATGAGTTGGAGTATTTTTATGAGTTGGAGACTAGTGGAATGGGAAGGTCCTGAAGGTTCCTGTGCTATTGGTTCTTGTCACTGGTTATTGTTATAAATGATAGTAATGCCTTGTATTTGGTTATACTATAACAGGGTTGGGGAACCTGCAGCCTGAAGAACATATGTGACCCTCTAGGTCCTCAAATAAAGCCCTTTCATTTAGGGGTTTGAGGACCTACAGGGTCACATGTAGCCCCAAGGCCACAGGTTAGCCATCCCTGCACTATAAGTATACATTAGGATTACACAGCATTCTACATTTTCCCAGTCCTCTGGTACTCAGGAAAGGGATTTCCTACAGTACATAGCAACCATTTATGATATTAGAGCCTTGTATTGAGTACTTGTGCCAGACTATATTTTTGCCACAGTGGAGAGCACCTCATAAAATACCATAATCTGAAGGTATGCCTTAAGTTTCAAGTTTCTTTGTTTTTTGCAAACTAGACAAAGAGTCCAGAGGACTCAGAAGTTGATTTAAATAGCTATTGTCTTAATGTAGCAAATCAGAGAGATATTTGAGAAAGCACCCAAAGTTAAGTAAGTAAGACTCACAACTGTTTGGAAGCAAGAGTGCAATTGTGTTAAGAAAGGAGGCTTGTCTAGGAGAGCTAGTACTCTCTTTTCTACCATCGTGCACTCGACATCATCGTCTTGTATCACCACATCTTTTTTCAAAATTTTGATGGCATATAGTTCTTCTGTCCCCTTCCGATCAGCCAACATCACCTAAACAAGGAAAATTAATGACTTGGACATCTCTGCTAGAAAAGAACTATGACTTTTAAGAGGTTCAAATTATAACAGAGCAGTGGATTTGACTTACATTTTTATAGTTGATCTAATGTTAAGAACAAGTCCATTTGCCAATTATATTATACTTCTATCACTATAGAAATGATAGCATTCTAAAGCATCTGGTCCTTTGAGACGATATCTCCGTAACTGAGGTGGGATAGGTGGAATGGCATATATTCCTACAGTCTTCTAGAGGACCTTCAACCACTTAAATGGCTTTAAAGGACCCTATTGGAAAAACCTAACCTTTGAGATTCAAGAAGCCTGTCATGGGTAGAGCTGGAAAAGAAACTATAAACTATAAATATAGCTTTAAAAAAGACAATAAGCAATGTAATGTCCCAATAAAGGAATGACTAAACATGATAGGAATGTCAAGCCTCATTTTTGGAAGGACTAAACAATCTGTCCACATAGGAGACAATACCAAATCTGGGACGTTCACAACTGGTGTACTGGTGTGGTGAAGCAATGATAACCAGGAATAGCACCAAGAATATTAGGGCTACAGAAAAAGTAATGACACCTCTTAGGTTAGATTTTTTTATTTTTTCAAGTGTTGACCATGCTAAACTTTTTCACATGCCCTAAATTAAGGTTGCCCAATACTAGACATTTAAATGGTGAAAAATCCTCTAGAAGACCTTTAAGACCTTGTAACTAAAATGTAAGGGTATAACAGTAGGAATATCTATCAGAGTCCTTCACAATATGGACAGAGTAATTTTTTTTCATTAAAAGCATCCTTGAGAGTTAACTGGCTCCATGCACTAAAGTTCTTGCAATTGATACAGTTTCTTGGTCACCTTAGTAAAAGAAGGAATGAAAAGGCCCTGAGACTTCAGACCAGAAGCATAGTTAATACTGAGAAGGTATACTTAGCTCAATCAACTGTTACTTGCCTAAAAACATACTGAAATTCTGAAAGTTCTGTTTGAGGACACTACAATGTAGCTTTTATTCTCAAATTCTACTATGTCATCCCCATAACCAAATCTGTTGCCAAGTCCTGTCATTTCTATCTTCATAACATCTCTTAACTCTACTTTTATGCCACCCCTCCAATCTGCTCCCTTTTCTCCTCCAATACTGTCACCATCCTGCTACAGGCCCCTCTGCACCTTAAGCCCAGACTATTGAAATAGCCTACAGACTGGTCTTCCTATCTCAGTTCTCTTTACACTCTAGCTCACCCTCCACCCAGCTGTCCAAGTGATTTTCCTAATGCATTAATCTGACCATGTCATTCCCCCTTTTCAATAAACTTTAAAAGTTCCTTGCTTCAGGATCTTCAGGACCAAATATATAATTCTCTGCCTAGCTTTTATAACCTATTACACCACAGCCCCTCTTGATAACTGCAGCCTTCTAACATTTTCCTCCTCTTTAAGTACTTTACAATCAGTGGCACCAACCTCCTTGCTACTGCTTGCACACAGCATTATATTTTCTGCTTTCTTACATTTCCCCAGCATAAAATGCTCTCTCCTTATCTCTGCCCTCTTGTCTTACCAGGTCTGCTTCAAGTCTCAGCTAAAATCCTACTTTCTGTAGGAAGCCTTTTTTAGTTCTCCTTAATATGAGTTCTTTCCCTATGATATTAGCTTCAAGTTATCCTGTATACATCTTGCTTGTACATTTGCATGTTGTCTCCCCAGTTAGATGCTTCTCTCTTAGAATTTTGAAATTAAAAGTAGAGGAATATTGGTAAAGCTTGCTAGGCTCGTGAGCTTCCTCATTTCTGAGCACAAAAGGGGAAAGTGCAGCTTGTTATATCTCAAATAGAGTTACAAACTGACAAAGAATGGAAATGATTTGTTTGGGAGCTCTTAACTAGGACACTTATAAATTGCTTGTATTTTTTTATAAGATGACTTGGAGACTGGTGGAAATGGGGAGATCCTGAATCTTAGTTCCTGTGCTATTGGTTATTGTCACTGGTTATTGCCATGAAGGATAGTAATTCCCCTGTATTTGGTTATATACTATAACAGGGGTGGGGAACCTTTAGCCTCAAGAACACATGTGACCCTCTAGGTCCTCAAGTACTATTTATCTTGCTTGTACATTTGCATGTTGCTTCCCCAATTAGATTTCTGCTGTTCTTTATATCTACAGCACCTGGTACCTAGTAATGGCTTAATAAATGCTTACTGAATAGACAAAAAACTATTTTGATAAAGTCTCATTTTGGGGTGGGGGAAGGTAGATAGTGCAACGGACACTGCTGGAACTGGAGTCAATAAGACTTGTGTCCAAATTAAAAATGAACTTACTAGCTGTGAGACTTGGCATAAGTCTGCCTTGGGTTGTGCATCTGAACAGTTGAGATAATAATAACACTTACTTCCCGGGGTTGTTAGGAGGATAAAATGAGGTATTTGTAAAGTGCTTTACAACCCTTAAAGGTTGATATAAACAACTGTTATTATTATTATTATTATTATATGTATAATTATAAAAATTATATATGTTAGTGTGTAATAATTATGTAATTACAGTTTTTGATGATGATTAATATGATTATTATTGTGACAGCAAGTGTCATGTGTGTGTTCTACTGACACGAGGCTGACCCTGATGAAACCAGATAAAGGTTTCTCAGCCTTTAGTTTTCAGTCAGCACTTAAATGCTGGGTTTTGGGTTACACAGAAATGAGCATTTTATTGTTCTCTTTTGATATTTTTAAGAATTGTTATTACACCAAGGAAATGTCTGAAAATTTTAGCTTAAAGAACACATATCAATGTCAGAGATATTGTAGCAGCTATTAGAGTGGGGAAGTGCTTTGAGAATCCTTCAAGCTCATAATAAATTAGGTTCAGTACCCAAAAAGCAAAGTGTGATCAAAAATTAAAAATAATGTCAAGAGGTAACAAACCACTGCTAATTAATATTCAAAATAAGCAAAGATTTTTAAACCTGGGAACTGGGGAGGTAGTTATTGATTTCTCTACAATGTCATTTAGGCATCTTAGAGATGGAAGAACAGTAAGACTAGTAAAAAAAATTCTACTAACTATTGCTTTGAAGAGAAGTTGTTTGTCATGGGCAGGAAGGGGAAAATGTAACTTTTGCTAATGAAATTCACTTTTTCATTCAAGAATATACTAAAATAGTTGTTAAAAGTCTAAGTGAGCATGTGAGATCTGAACATCTGATCAGACTGTAAAGCATCCACTCCAAAATAACCATCTTGGACATTTTTGACTTCCTAAAAATCTTATTGTCATTGAAGTAATGGTGATCTCTGACAAATATGGAGAATATGGACAAATATATGGAGAAGCATAATTTTTCTGGAATTATAGATTCCCAAATGGAGATGGAATACTGATAACTGAATCACAGAGAGCTAGAAGGGAGAGTAGAAGGGACAGTCATCTAGTCCAATCCTCTCATTTTATAGATGAGGGCACAAATGCTCAGGTAATCCTTATCATCTTCAAGATCAAATATAAAACCCTATTTGACTTTTATAAGCTCTAACCTGACACTTTCATAATTTTCCAGTGTTCTTATGTCTTATGTCATTCTATGTCATCTACAATTTAATGATGCTGTCCTCCTCATACATAACACTACATTTACCAACCCTATGCACTTCCACTGGCTGTCCACTATGCTTGGAATGTTTCCTTTACTCTGATTTCTGACTTCTCAGCCTTCCTTTAAATCTCAGCTAAAATCCCACTCTCAATAAGCAGGCTTTCTCAGTTAAATGACTTACACAGGTTCACACAGTTAGGAAGTAGCAGCTGATATGGGATTTGAATTCAGGGTTTCCTAACTATGTCCAATGTCCTGTTTCCTAAACCACACTGCTCTGGATAGAGTGAGGAATTAAGGAATAATCCAAGGTTGCAAAGCTGAGTAAATGGAAGGATGGTGATATTCTCACCAGAAAGAGGGAAGTTCAAAATAAGAGTGTGTTGGGGAAAATATAATGAATTAAGTTTTATACATGTTGAGTCTGAGATACCTATGGGACATCGAGTTCAAAATATCCAATAGCAGTTGGAAATGTATGACTTTAGCTGAGAAAGGCAATTGGGGTTAGATATACAGTCTTGGGAATCATCTTCATAGAGGTGATCATTAAACCTGTGAAAGCTCATGAGATTGTCAAGTGAAAGCTCATAGAGCCATAACATATACAGACCTAAGGAAAGGATGCTCTTCCAATGGAACATTGCAACTTGAACCTCAAAGAACCAGAGCTCTCTCTTAACTCTTTGCTATAATCACTTGATAACTCACTGACCACAGCATGTTTTTCCTCTTATTTGCTGTCATACATGGAATTTTATCCATAAATTGGGGAACTTTCCAGTGCATCTTCCATAAAAGGATAGTTTTTTTTTTTTAACTTTTGACTCATTCATGACAACAAATAGAAAACTCTGACTGAAGACATTTTAACAATTTTCTTACAAATTTTTTTGGCTGTTAAAATTGCTTGAAAATGAAACTGAATTATGCAGATTCTTTGGAGAAGCTCTTACATAATTAGGTAATAATCTAGGAAATATTTAGGATACTAGGGAAAATGGAGTGGCTTTAGCCTTGTATATTCTTTTCTGTGCTAATAAACTTGTATATCCTTTCCATCTTGAAAGTATACTTTTCTGTTTTGAGGAAAATGGGAGAAAAGCTATTTAGCTATTTTTTTTCCTGTTCTCATTTAAATGTAGTATTAGAAGTATACAGACTACATACCTTTCCAAAACTACCCTTCCCTAGGACCATGAGAAAATTAAAGTCTGTGAGTTTGACTCTGTCAAGGTTGTTGGATGGTACACTGGATTTTCTGTCATCTGATGGACTGATCACCTTGTTACCAGCAGGGCCAAGTTTGGCTTTCTAAAAAAAAAATAAAACACAAGAAAATTAATCCTTTTTCTAGTTAAAAGTTTTCTATAACTAAGGTTGACTGCTTTGAGAAAAGGAAAGATGGTCACAGACAGAAGAATTTATATCAGTTGAAATGCCAATGGATATTAATTATCCCACCCACAAAGGCACTCTTATATAAAGATATATACCGAGTTCTACTTTCCAATAAGACAATTACACAAATATTTTCTCTCCTTAAGCACTCAAACAATTATAACAATCCATCACAGAATTATCTACTATGTACAGGTCATTCTTGTTCTTGACCCAAAGAAATTTCTTCTTAGGAAAAAAAAAATCATGTTATTAGACTCTTATCAGCATAAAAGGGGGAAAGTAAAGGTCCTGAATCTGTGATTTCCTTGGTATACAGGTCTCTTGAGTAAGGAGACTCCCTCAATCAATGCAGATCACTTTCTCTTGGAGAGTTGCCTCAAACACTGGGAAGTTGAGTGACTTGCCCAAAGTCATTTAGCCATTTCATGTCAGACAGAGGAAAAGGAGAGAGGTTTAACCCAGTTTTTCTTGGCTTCCAGTCTGGCTCTCTAACCCATGGATCCATGTTCTCTTTCATAGTTAAGGAAACAGAAAAGTACACTGAAAATTTTCTCATTGACATATTTTTATACTTGAAGTTCAATCTGTGTAAAGAACATTCTGTCAGTTGGTGCTGTTTGGAAAGTGGAGATCTTTTCACTTGGAAAAACATTGCTTAAAGTCAGACTATGTGGATATGGCCAGTATCCAATTTCAACCACTGTATGGTAATGGTGATAAGAGGATATGTGTGTGTCCATACATATGTACAAATATATACATACATATATACATATATACAACATATATAAATATATATTAATGAAAGACTGACCTCAAGTAAATTATAATTCTAGAACTCAATTCAAGGATTTCATTGGTTCTGCACAATGAAGAAGAACCCCATTGGGAAAAAAAATGTATAGGGTAGCTAGGTAGTGCAGTGAATAGAACACTGGCCCTGGAGTCAGGAGGACCTTAGTTCAAATCTGGCCTCAGACACTTAACACAAAACTAGCCGTGTGATCTTGGGCAAGTCACTTAACCCCAGTTGCCCTACCTTCCCCCCTCCAAAAAAAAGGAAAAAAGAAGCAGAAGAAGAAGGAAGAGGAGGAGGAGGAGGAGGAAGGGGAGGAGAACCCTATGAGACCAAAAAGTACCTACATTCTGAAATGCAAACTTAAGTTTGGCTTAAAAACTTCCTTAAGTTTTAAGGAATCAAGGATAAGATAGAATCCTAGAGAAACCAAAATCTTGATTCTAAAACATAATTAAATCAGGATTATTATATCTGTTCTGCTCCATTCCAAAGACAAAGACAAAATGTAATAGGGTAGCACTGTTGGAGGCAAGATAAGTCAGACATGAGCTAAGACTAAGATCTCATAACCATTACACAAACTAGGGAGGCCTGATACAGGAGGATAAATCCTCCACAAAGAGGCACTGAAGCACTTGGGATCAAGGTAATTGAATCATCATGGACACAATTAAAGAAGTGGGAATTAACTCAAAAATACTCTGTCCTCAGGTAAATAAGTAGATTGTATGCACAAATAGCTACCAGATTCATTAACCCAGAAAAATTATTCATGAGTTGGCTACAAAAAGACAAAGGAGTGTTAAAAAACATCCTGTAGAACCTTCCATTTGCACAGACTGCTCTTTGTTGTAGTTTCAGTCATGTCTGATTCTTCATGACCCCATTTGGGATTTTCTTGGCAGATATGCTATAATGGTTTGCCATTGCCTTCTCCAGCTCATTTTACAGATGAGGAACTGAGGCAAACAGGGTTAAGTGACTTGCCTAGAGTCATACAACTAGTGTCTGAGGCCAAATTTGAACTTGGGAAGATACATTTTCCTGATTCCAGGTCCAACGCTCTACCCACTATACCACCTAGCTGTTCCTTGGGTTTCTTATAAAGTTGTCGACATGGTTACAAGATGATAGTTTAAATGTGCTCTTGCCAAGACAACACAGCATCACATTAGGGATGTCAGTGACTTTGTGGGCATGAACATTTTTTTAGATTTTTATGGGGTGAAGACATTTAAACTGTAATTCTTTGTGTAGACAAAGATAGTTATTTTTCCTTAGTTCTTTGAGGAGAGCATTGTCAAATATCAAAAACTGAGGATTTCACAGGTTTGGGAACTTTCTTCACCAATCCATCTATGGCTTATTTAGTTATCTGGGGATTAGAGATTTAAGTGACAGCAATAGCCACAAAGCTTTTTTGTCAGAGGTGAGATTTGAACCTATGTTTTCCCAAATCCAACTCTAGCATTCCATTTGCTATGCTAACTTCTGAACCAGAGGATGTAATTTGGAGCCCCCCACCCCAACTCCAATCAATCAATATGCAAATATTAAGCACTTTTTATGTCCCAAGTACTGTGCAAAGCCCTGGGGATTGAAAGAAACACCAATTCCAAATTTCAAGCAGGTTACATTCTAATGGAGATACACACATATTATGTATATACCTTTATATGCATACACACACACACACACACATATATATATATATATGCCTACATAAATATAGAGTAGATGGAAGGCAACTGGCATATAAAGGGACTTGGAAAAGCTCTTAGAGAAGGTGGTGCTGGAACTTAGTCTTCAAAGAAACCAGGAAAAATAGTATTTGAGGGTTGTGAGAAAGAGCATTCCAGGTATGTGGAAAAGCCAACATAAAGGTATGAACCTGGGAGGTGGAGCATCATGTGTGAGGAACAGCGCATAGGAGAGCGGATGAGAGAGTGCACCGGGAGGGATAAAGTATAAGAAGATTGTAAAGGTAGGAGAAAGTCAGGGGAGAGTCTTAAGGGACAGATAAATGACTTCCTATTTGATGATAGTAATAGGTAATAGGAAGTCACTGGAATTTACTGGATAGTGGAAGTGATATGGTCACTCCTCTACTTTAGGAAAATCACTTTGATAGCTGAGTTAAAGATCAAAATTGGGGAGAGACTTAAGAGAGGGAGATTAATTAGAAATCTGTAGTTGAGGTGAGAGATGATGCCTTAATGGTGATGCCTTTATAAGGATGGTGGCTGTGTAAGTGAAGACAAGATATAGAGGGAAAATACTATGAGGGTAGAAGAAAAATGATTTGACAAAAAAATTGGACGTATGCTGTGAGTGAGTGTGAAATACCAAGGATGACCCTGAGGTTATTAAGCAGCTCCCATGAGGAGGAAATATCCAAGGGGCAGTCACTGTAGGAGCATGATGGTTGGCACATGGTCAAGCAGGCACAAGGACAAAATCTATAGCCATGCAACAAAAGTTTTCTCTGTGAAAAGTCAGTGACCTTACATATACACTTGATTTCATTAGTACTATGAGCAAAGAAGGAAGGAAGTGAAATAGCCCAGAAAAGAAAACATTTATGCCTACACGGGAAAGCCCTCCTAGCCTTCCTTCTTCAATTGCTCTGGTGACTGAAATAATTTATTACTGATAATAATAGCTTGCATTTGCATATCACTCAATGTTGGTACTGAGTTGTAAAACTTTGGCACTCAGTGCTCCATATAATTATAATTTTTAAAGGAACAGGAATCAAAATTCTCCATCTGCTTTTGCCATGTACTGAATGACCAAGAAAAACAGAACATTTATCCTATCTCCTACTAAAGATTTGACTCCTGCAGCCAACACTGAAGGAAATAATCCATCTTGAGAGGTCGCCATGTCATCCATGCCATCAATACAGCAACAAACCAACTGTCACTAACAGGAAAGTAAGATGAAGAGTCTTTGGCTCAGAAGCATTCCCCAGAACACTACTTCTAATTTGGCCCAAGCAGCCGTAGTTCACCAAAGTTACACTTGCAGAGAGCTGACCTCATAACTTTCTCTGTATATGCTGTAGGCCCCACTCCTCCATGATATCATAAGCTCCTTGAAGACAACTATCATCTTTCTTTTTTGTATTTGTATCAATAGCACTTTGCACAATGCCTATGAGATAGCAGGTACTTAACAAATGTTTATCGAGTAATTGATTGCTTGACCTATTCCGGAACTGAAAACCTAGAAAATTTCTGCTGTCAAAGTCCTTGGCATTGATCAATCACCAAATGGTTCAATATCGGTTATGGAGAAGAAGATGGAAGGTAACTGACAGATGGGGAAGACTAGGAAAGGCTTGATGTAAATAACATTAAGGAACATGTATTACCATCTGCTTTGAAAATGTATGCTGAGTATAGGCCTTTCCATCTGACTTGTAATTGAAATCTCTTATAAGGATTATCTTTTCCTATTGGAATATGAGCTGCTAGAAAGCAGAAAATGCAAAGGTTTTATATTTGCATGTTCAGAGTTCAGTTATTTTGCACACAGTAAGCCGTTAATAAATGCAATTTCATTCATTTGAAATGACAATCAAGTTTTAAAGTCTATTGTCTCACCTATTGTATCATCTAGGTGTATTCAGTTACATAACCAACAAAAGTATTGAAACCTGATGACATAATATTAATTCATTCCACAAGTATTTATTAAGCAGTACACATGTAAAGCAGTGAATAGAACTTTGTACTTACAGTCAAAAAGACTTAAGCTTATATCTCACCTCATACTTACTAGTTGTATGACCCTGGACAACTTAACTTCTGTCTGCCTCAATTTTATCAATTGTAAAAGATAAATAATAATAATAACACATACCTCCCAGGGTTGTTGTGAAGATCAAATGGGGTAAAATCTGTGAAGCTTTTAGCACAGTGCCTGAAACACAGCAGGCACTTAATATATAAATGTTTTTCCTCACTCATTCCTACTATGTGTAAGGCACTATACTAGGAGCAGGAGATAAAAAGATAAAAAGAAACAATTCCTTCCCTGAAATAGCTATGATAAAACAACATGTACATAGAAGAGTAAATATGAAGTAAATCCACAGTAGTTTGGGAGGAGGGAAGAGTCCTAATATATTAAGTCCTGATACCTTTCTAAGAAAAAGGAATCTTAGGTTACAAACAAAGGACCACAATCCTTGGCTGATCATAAATATGGAACTAGAATGAGGGTACCACACGAATTGGAAAAGACTAGAGAACTCCCTGGGAAACATAATTATGTCTACTGAACAAAAAAAGCCCATTGGGATAGCTGCTGTCTTAGAGCATCTATGTCTTAAAAAATAAAGTGGCATCATTTTCTGAAGATCAGACTGGAAGAAAATGATGACTTAAAATGGGATTCTGCAATTCCTTCCAACAGGAACAGCTAATGAGTTTCTTAGGAAACAATGGGAATTCTGAGTGCCAATACTCAAACATTCAACCTGCTACTCTTTTTGGTCCTCCAAAAATCAAGGTAGGAAATGATCCAAAAAAGGGGGCAGCTAGGTGGTGCAGTGAGTAGAGCACTGGCCCTGGAGTCAGGAGGACCTGGGTTCGGATCCAGCCTCAGACACTTGACACACACACATAAAAACTAGCCGTGTGACCTTGGGCAAGTCACTTAACCCCAGTTGCCTTGCCCTTCCCCCTCCAAAAAGCAAAAACAACCCCCCCCCCCAAAAAAAAAGTTTGACGTGGAATAATTTTGTTATAAATGCACAAGAGCAACAGGAAAGATCCAAATGGAGTGATTCAAGGTTCCCAGATCCCCAAAACAGTTGGATGGATTCCTCACCAGCATGAATTCATTGTCAATGGTAGCTAGAAGGCCAACATGTATAGGAGTGATGAACCATTACTGAATCATGTTCTTTGAACAGTCATTTAATCCCCTTGCTACTTCATTGCTATAAACAATGCAGGAAGTGTGAGTTGGTACAAGAGGCAGTATGGCACTTTGTGTCAAGTAGGGAAGACATGTTCAAGTTCTGCTTTTGACATTTACTAGCTATGTGAGTGCAGGGAAATCATGGCACCTCTCTGAGTTTCAGTTTCCTAATCTGTAAAATTGGGATTATAGTGCTTGTAAAGTTTTAGGGTTGTTGTGAGATAAAAATGAAATAATATATGCAAAATGCTTGCAAACATTTAAGCATTGTGTAATGTCAGTTGTATTATTATAATTATTACAAGTAAGGAAACTAGATATTTCTGCATTATGCATTAGGTCTAAACAAAAGGGTAACATATTTCCCCTCAGATAAAAGATTGCTAAAATAAAAGCATTTGGGTGGGGGGATATTCTAATAACTTGTATCCAATAACTTCTATATACACTGTAATATGTTTTATGGGTTCCCTCCTTTACTATATATAGAGAAGGAGGAGATGAGCTGTTACAGGAGGAGTCACACAGCTTAATAGATGGAGTATTGTACTTGGAGTCAAAAACACCTAGGTTCAGATACCACCTTTCATACTAACTATATGGACATGGGCAGATCAGTTAGCTTCTCTGAGGCTCAATTTCAGTATCTGTAAAATGGGAATAAAATCTATAGGGATGTTGTGAGACTCAGATGAGATAAAGTACATACAGTTATTTACAAGTATTAAGGCCCTGTGGAAATGTTAGCTGTTATCTCCTCTTATTCTGAATTTCAATTTGTACATAGGACCTTTTTATGTGTGCTGCTTAGTAAAGGAGATAGGGTGGGGACAGGGAATGGGAAAGACACTTGATAAATGTTTTGGAAATGCATTCATCAAATAACAAAATTCAGGTTCAGTTATTGCAGTAGAAAAGTTGCAGGTGAGGACAGAGATTGTGTATTGGACCAAGAGGCAAATTAATCCTCAAAGGGCTGTGCCTTGATTCCTTAAAATACCTGTGCACTTTATGTTTTCTTCACAACTTAGTGAGAAACACAATTGTTTGTGGTGGCTGGTGTGGTGAAAGGTTGGGAATGAGAAGTATCAATATGAGTTTAATACTGGGTAAAATGGCACTGTGACCCCATACCACTTTGAGAAACAGACCTGGATGGAGAAGTCACTTCTAACAGCAGCATGTATCACTGATGGCTACTACAGACATTACTGAACACCAACGATCATAAGCTTAAATAAAAAATTGTCGGAGTTGGAAGTGATCTTGAAATATAACAATCCAAATCCAGTAAACATTTATTAAATATCAGCTTTACACAAGGTAATGGGATGTGTAGACAAAAATAAATAGTCCCTAACCTTGTGGAGCTTACATTCTACTTAGAATCCTTTCTAGGACCTTACCATATGCCCTCCTATATACTTCCAGAGCCAAAGAAACTGTCATATATACCTTAAGGACTCCTGGACCTTGCCATTTACCCTGTTGATAAATGCTCAGGACCACTAGTCTAGTAGACCACCAGTCAGTCAGCAAGCATCTCTTAAGCACCTACTATGTGTCATAAAGAAAGGGAAAAACAGCTTCTGTCCTCAAGGAGCATACAATCTAATGGGGAAGAGAACATGTTATGTGTAGGTACATATAAGAATATGTGTGTGTATGTGCATGTGTGTGTCTATCTATATATCTTGTCCAGTCATTTTTCAGTCATGTCCAACTCTTCCTGATGGTTTCTTCATGTTGTAAATAGAGATGGGCTATAACATAGCCTATAAGGTTGTATCCAACTCAAACAATTCTATGACTCTTTTGTCCAAAATATGAATAATAGCAGGATTTCTTCCTTCCCCTTTTTGCCTCTTCCATAAGTAGATGTTACTGAGAAGGGGTAACTGAAAGTAAGAAAGGCTGAAGAAACACTTTAAGGATCCAACAAGACAGCATACTTATGACTGACTGAGGTGTATAAAGGTAATACATACATTTTGAATTATGTTTATCAGGAGACTATTCACTTATACTGCATGCTCCTTAGTGTAATGATTTATAAACAGTGATTTATTTATAAATAATGATTTATGAATAATACATTGGCACCAAGACTGGACTAGTTTCATGGAGAGCCTATGATGGGCATAGAGTCCCTGTAGAGAATACTCTGAGCCTGATTTCAAAATAAACAAAGCAAAGTACCCTTTGGGATGTTAATCACCTCTACAAATAGATATCATCCAATGACAGCCTGTCAGGGTTGAAAGGTGAACTTAGAAGATAATTAATCCAACTGTTTGTGTTTCTGATGGTAACACTGAGGACCAGAAAGCTCAAATCATGTACTAAAGGTCACATGGCTATTTGGTGGCAAAGCTGGAACTAGGACCCTGGTCCTCAGTTTCTGAACTGACTCCTAGACTCTTACTCTTTCCATTGCACTTTCATGCCAGGTCCTTTGCAAGAACCAGTTGAGCTAGGATCTCAAGTCAAACATCAAAGACAGTCCTGAGTTGCTCTTTCTTCAAAATCTCTTGTAATAATAAACTAATTGACATCATACTTCTCTTCCAATTGGTCTCTCAGTGGAACAGAGTCAGCAGGGACTTTCCCTTTCTCCCACTTGCATGCTGTCTGACGTAATTTTCATTGGCATGAATGTAATTCCTGACCACACAGTGAAAATGAAATCAATATATGTTTGGGCATAAAGCTGATGGGGACAGAGCCCGGAAGTGAGATCTTGGGAAACGAAAAAGCAGAAAACTAATTGCTGATGTCATTTACTACAGTAAAACACATATATGGGAGAAAACTGACTGTATGTAATTTAAGTAGCAAAAGGAGAAAAGTCAGTGTATTTCCTAGAGAGGAATGAGGGGAAAATAAGTAGAGAAAAATCTATGAAATCAAAACAGATTTTAATCTTTTATTAATGTTCTGGCCAATACATCTGACCAATCCTGGAAAAGTGGACTTTTCCTCTCAATTTCATGGCTATTTTAAATTAATTAATAGAAAAGTTATATACCCTGAGGACTCTGGGCAGGAATGACTTCTTGGTACTCTACTCAGCTCATACAAGATATCTGAATCTTAAAATGGTGCCATAGCAGAAAAGAGAAAGCCAAAATTTTTAAATGCAAAATTCCCATCTGTGGCTATAATCTCATTACTTTTTTCCTGTTCTACTCCCTCACATCTACAAATCCTGGTCTTTGTCCTGTTATGCCCTCTGGTTCCTGGACTTCTCCTTAGTCTCTCAGTCCATTAGCTCCCTTCTGGCTTTGATTGCCTCCCTACCAAGCCTGGACTCCTTGGCTAGTTTTCATAAGATGCTCTGGTCAGGACTCTAGATTCCTTCAGCCCCTTGACCTTCTGCTGTATCCCTACCTTTTAAGTTTCTACTATAGGCCCCATGCTGCCAGATGTTTATGATAAAAGTCACAAAACTAGGCTGACTAGTTCAAGGCAAAATTCATGCTATTTATCCTCAGCTGGATCCTCAGTGCTGCTCTGCAACCCTTAATGTCACCTCCTTGCACTCTGGCCATTTTCTACAGTCTCCAACCACCCTTGCTGCCCATACAGAGACTGTGTCCTGAAGGAACTGTTCCCTCCCCTCCCACCCCAACCCCGAATCCTGCTGTCCATTAGGACACTAATTATAGTGACTGCTTCAATTGACCTACTTTTTTTTTTTAAAGGAAAATCTCAACTATGCTTCACATCTCTTGCTCTCTAGTCATCTTCTACATAGCCTCACCAACCAACTTACAACTTTCTTTTCCTCCTGGTTTTGGAGCTGTGATCAAATCAACTCTGCCATAGCTCCTTGATAGGGGGTGCCAATATACTTCCCTATTGCCCCATTCACCATGACCATTATTAACTGGACCAAAATATCCCTACCTAGTGACCACTTATTCATTTTGTCTCCGCCATTAAGATGTATGCTTCTTGAGGTCAGGGACTGTCTTTGCTTTTGCATTCCTAGCACTTAACACAGGGCTTGGAACATATTAATAATTTAATAAATACTTTTTTTAATCATTCATTCTGGTAAATGACACCATTGTATTATTCATTCAGGATATAAAGAGTTTTAAATTGAAAAAAAAGAAAGAGTTTGAGCAGGGTAATGACTCAGTTAGACCTATACTTTAGGAAAATCACTGTGGCAGTTTATTGGAGGATGGATGGTAGTGGAGAGAGGCTTGGGGTAGGGAGGCCTTTTAGAAGACTATCGCAATAGTGATACTGCAGGTGAGAGGTGACAAGGGCCTAACCCTTGTGGTTGGGTGAGTGGAGAAAAGGAAATGTATAAAAGAGATGTTTTGAAGTTTGTTGTTATTGAGTCTTTCCATCATTTCCATCACGATTCTTCACAACCCTATGGATCATAGCACACCAGGCCCTTTAATATTTCATTGTCTTCCAAAGTCTGTCCAAACTCGTGGTTGTTGCTTCCATGACACTGTTTATCCATCTCATCCTCTGCTGTCCTCATTTGACTTCAATATTTCATAACATCAAGGTCTTTTACAATGAGTTCCATCTGCTTATTATGTGGTCAAAGTACTTAAGCTTCAGTTTCAATATTTGATTTTCCAATGAAAAGTTTGAATTGATTTCTTTAAGTACTGACTGATTTGTTCTCCTTGCTGTCCAAGGGACTCCCAAATGTCTTCACCAGCATCATAATTCAAACACATCGGTACTTATAGTCCAACTCTCACAGCCATACATTGCTACTGAAAAAACCATAGCCTTGACTATATAGACCTTTGTCAGCAAGGTGATCTCTGCTTGCAAGTATACAGTTCAAATTTGTCATAGTTCTCATTCTAAAGAAAAAGCATCTTTTAATTTCATGGCTTCAGTTGCCATCTGCAGTGATCCTTGAGCCCAAGAATATAAAAACTCCTTCCATTTCTTTTCCCTCTATTTTTCAGGAAGCGATAGAACCAGTTTTGAAGGTAAAAACACCAAAATTTAGCAATGGATTGAATATATGAGGTGAGAGTGAGGAATTCAGGATGTATATATATATATATATATTTAGTGAGAAGGGAGACCTTAAGGAATGCTTAGTCTGGTGAAAGAAGAGACCTTCTCTGAGAGTGTTATGCCTCTATGGGTAACATTCTTCCCAGGAAAATGAATATGTGAGGTGTTAGAGAAAACCAGTATCCCAGATAGTGAGAGGTACATAGAACCAAAGGTGGGATTACAGAGATAGCAGACCAAGGCTGGTTCAGACCAGGGACTTGGTTTGGGCTGGAGTAAAATATAAGACACTAATAAAAGAATGTTTGCCTAATCACAAAATGCGAAGGACTTTCAGAGCAAGGAAAGAATATTGATGTGTGAGATCATAGCCTTAGTTTAGTTAAGTACATTCTCCCATTTTTTACTCAGGTGACCAGGACACTATATCAAGGGCCAGAACCTATTTTAGTCCTCTGAGTCAATTAAGTGTCAAGGATATTTTGATACTTTTTAAGAAAAGAAATAATGTAGCACACATAGTGGGAAACTAGTAGCACACAAATATCCAAATGAGATGGAGATCAGTCTAGATCAGGGCAAGGGGTTGAACCAGCCTTCGTGATTTGGACAGAAGGCAGACAAGTTCTATCATAAAGCACTGCTTCTATTTGGCATTGCTTCCCCTAGGAATTAATATTTCTAAGAAGGAGACAGAGCAGAAAAAAAGAACAGAACAAGCCCTACAAAGCTAATAACAGAAGTTGGTTAGAAGAAGGAGCTCAAAATTGGTACCTTAGAAGCATTAACCTCAAGGTAGGGTACAGAGAAAATAAAGAAGGAAAAAATAAGGAAATAGCTTATGAAAGAAAATTCACAGGAGAAAAATAATGAAGAGAACAAAGCAAAGGAAAATTTCTTGGGAAAGAATGTCAGAATAGAAATTTACTTAAAATAGGAGGTTGGAAAGGAAGAGGAGAGGGAAGACTTTGAAATAATCACTTAACCAGGTAAGGAAAGGGAAAGAAAAAAGAGGGGGAAATAGATTACTAAATAAGTTTTTTTAAAAAAAGGAAAATAAATAATTTAAGCAAATTCAGAAAACTGGAGATATGAAAAGCAAATAGGAGAGGGGGAAGAGAAGGAAGAGTCTATGGGAATTGACTAACATCAAAGAAATGCAAAAAAGCTAACTGGGAGAACAAATTACTAATGTGAAAGAGGAAGAAGAAAAAAAATCAATAAAGAAATAGAGGAAAACCCACGTCTAACATCTATGACATTAAATTTGAATGGATTGAACAATCCATTATTTTATATTAAAGTGAAAAGAATGACTTAAAAATTAAAAAAAAAAACCTAGCTTGGCACTTTCATTGATATAGAGTTTCTGATGAAAGCTTCCCCTAGCAACACACATATGCAATTTGTAATCTTAGGGAGTTGCCTAGTGGCACTGAGAGATTGTTACTTGCCCAGCATTACACTGCCAGTGATGTTAGGGGTGCGAAATGAATGCCAATCATCCTGACTTTGAGACCAGTTTTCTATCCATTATGCCAACTCTATCCATTAGCCAAGTTGTATTTCACGAGAATGATTAAGGAAACAAAATCGATTGTATACAAGAAACAGGTCTAAAAAGTAAAGACATATACAGAATCAGAATCAGAGGCTGGAACAAAATTTACTGTGCATCTGGTGAATTCAAAAAAGTGGTAGTTTCAGTGATGTCATTAGATAAGGCCAGATAAAAATTCATAATATCAGTAGAGATACACAAGGACACTATACCACACACAAAGGAACCAGAGACAATGAACTACTAGTGGAAAGTATGAACTGGATCAAAAATCCTGCAAAGACATTTGAAATTATTTAAAAAAGCAGCTACATACATCCTTTGACCCCCAAATCCCACTGTTAGGCATATACCCCAAGGAGGTCA
>NW_027187380.1:25276365-25326862 GCF_028583685.1 Petaurus breviceps papuanus | reverse complement strand
CTCCCCCCCATATTTAAAACAGCATTATTATTATTTTTTGGGGGGGGGGAAGTAAAGGACTGAAAATAAAGTAAATGCCCTTCAATTAGAAAATGGCTAAACAAATTGTGGTACAATGAAATTATTATTCTTTAAGAAATGATGACTATAAGGAATACAGAGAAGCACGGGAAAATTTCTATGAACTGATTTGAAGTAAACAGGGCCATACACACATACATATATGTACACACATACATGCAAACACAACTAAAAAATGCAAATGGAAAGAACTTAAAAAGTCACAACTGAACACTGTAACTATAATGAACAAATCTGGCCCCAAGGAGAAATATGAAGATGCAACTGTTGCCCCTCCCCATCTTTTTTTCCCAGAGTCAGGAGACAAGGGGTGTAGGACACCCATACTATCGTATTTTGTTAATATATTGCTGTTTTGCTGAATTGAGTATCTTTCATTTTTATTCATTGTTATAAAGAATGGTTCTCTAAATAAGAGAAAAGGAAGAAATATCAGGAGATGAGGGTGATGGAAAAACAAAAGATATCAGTAATATTCAAAAATATTTTGAAAGGAATGTCTGTGGTGCTGGTACTAGGTAATGAGTTCGATTGCCAAGTGAAGGAATTTACAATGTTTCTTTAGGTGAGATAACTTTTCACATCTAATATAGCAAGTTTTCTGTGGTATTCCCAAACTTTGCTCTGTGATAAAGATAAAATATGAGATGTGTATTCTCAGAAGAAAATGCTCTTTGATTTTCTGGAATAGGGTCCTTTGACTTTGGGTTTTTGGAGTTGATCATTTACAACACTTGAACTGACAGACCAGAAATTTATAGACCAAAAAGTCAATCATTAAGGTGTACATGACAAGACTTGTCAGTAAGTATTTTTCCATTCACCAAGACAAATTTAAATAGTCACTAAATGAGTAAAGTAATATCAAAATTTCAGGAGCTCTCTGAAACTCTCATTAAATAGAATAGCCTCTGACATATGGGCTATTATTAAATATAGCAGAAAACATTGGTTCAACAACACTCATCCAGGTTCTTCAGGCCTTAATTCTAGGTATTTGGAGAGAATCGAGCACTCCAAAATTTTCTCTGTAAGGATTTAAAAGACATTTATGCTCAACTTCAGTAAATGTCCTGAGTTTGCAGTGCCATGGGATGCAAGGAAACCTTCCTTTCTAGCCTTTGGGTAGCATTACACTATATTTGAGGGCATGGTTGGTGGAGGGAAGAGAAGGAGGAGGGTCCATATTTTGAAAAATCTGTCCAGGACCAGGTACTAAATGTTCAAGGAATCTTGGCTCTGCTTTTGTACTTCTTTCCTCAACTATGTTGTATGTTTTGGGGATCAAAAGCTCCCCCACTTGTTCTTTTGTGCTTCCTCGTGGCATTTCACAAAGTAAACACTCAATAATAACTTACTGATGAATTACTTTGTAGGATATCAGTAAATAGTGAGGGGATTTCAATTATCCACATATATCTCTCTGTCTCTCTGTGTGTTTCTCTTTCTCAAAAGCAGAGCAGGTAATTTGATCATGATTTGCCTTACTGATAACTTAATACTTCCAATGAAAAGGAAAACAAGGGGGGAATTATATTCCAGATCTAATTCTTACTAGTAGGGAGGAAATAGTTGCTGAGGTGGAAATTATGAGAACTCTGGGAGGAAGTCACCACTCTTTGCAGTCTAGAATGTGATAAAGATCCACTGGAGAAGGCAATGGCAAACCATTCCAGTATCTTTGCCAAGAAAATCCCATACAGGGACACAAAGACTAGGACATGATTGCACTACTGAACAACAACAATAATATGATAAAGGAGAAGGAATGTGGATATAGTGTGAAATGCACATTGGATTTTAAGAAAGCAGAGTTTCAAAGGGTTCAGAAGAAGATAGAAAGCCACAGACTAAAATTAAAATGAGGGAAATCAATTCAGGAATGGTGGGATCTTGACTTTGATGCTTAAGAAAAATTGTTAAAGATCTGGTTAGTAAACATCTAGAAAGGGAAGCAGTGTTTACAAAGGGCTAACCTGCCATTGTTAAGAACAGATCACTAGAATAATCTTACATCCTTTTTTGACAGGGTTACTACAAAGGTACATAAGGGGAATGCTAAAGATTCTGTTTACTTAGATTTTATCAAAAGCTTTGATTAAGTGTCTCATGTCATTCTTATAGATAATATGAAGAAATATGTATTAGGCAATAATAGATGGATTCAGAAAGAGTTGAATGACAGGACTCAAATAATAGTGATTAATGCTTTAATGTCAATGTGGCAGGCCTCCAGGGAAGTACCCCAGAAATCTGTGCTTCATCCTATGTTGTTTACCATTTTTAGCAATGACTTGCGTAAAGGCATAGATAGCATGTTCATTACATTTTCAAAGGACACCAAACTGAGAGGGATAGATAACACAACAAATTCAAGAGTCAGGATTGAAAAGGACCTGCAAGGTCCTTTTCAAATGAGGTGCAAGGTACTAGGCTGAATCTAATATCATGAATTTTGTTAGGGATAAATGTAAAGTCTTATGCATAGATGCAAAAATCAACTTCCCAAGTACAAGATGAGAATTTGTGGTGAAGACAAGAATTTGAAAAAGTTCTGGGTGTTTGAGTAGATGTCAAGGTCAAGATGGCAGCAATGTGATGTGTCAGTCAAGAAACTTGAGTACTGGGGGCAGCCAGGTGGCTCAGCGAGTAAGAGCACCGGTTCCAGTGTCGGGATGACCTGAGGATCAAATCCGGGCACAGATACTTAGTATCACACCCAGAAATAAGTGGCCATGTAACCTTGAGCAAGTTACTTAACCCCAATTGCTTAAAAAAAAAATGAAAAAGAAACGAGGCTTCACTGAGTGGCATTGCTTCCAGGACTAAAAAGGCAATGATCTCTCTGTGCTCTGTTTTGGACAGATGTCATTTGGAGTATGGTGTACAGTTCTAGCAGCCACCAGTTAAGAAGCATACAGCTAAGTTGAAGAGAATTCAGAGAATGGCAATCAGGATAAGCAAAGAGTCTAGCATGTATGTCATGTAAGGATCAGTTGAAATAAATGGAGATATTTAGGCTAGGTAAGAGAACACTAAAAATGGCTCTTTTAAATTATATGAAGCAACCATGTTACATTCTAACTATCAAGTAACGTGACTGTGAATAAATAAATGCATAATAAATCAAAGTGATTCAAGAAGTACCACTGGATCTTTTTAGTAACATAAAATAATTAGGGAGCCAATTCTTACCTTCTCAATTCTGGCAACAAAGGTACAAAATGCAACCTGAAGGAGGGTATGAGTCTAAGTAGACATTCACTTCTATTTTACTATATAAAATCAAGATGAAGGCTTTGAAATATGTCTATAACAGACAGACTTTTGTTTCAATACTGTGGGCAAGAACCACATACAGAATGAATATGGAATGTTTGAGACTTTGTATGGAGAAAGTTCATAGTTGGGGAGGAGCCCTCCTAAAATACCAACAGAACACGATGTTCTCTAAACTGTCCAATATTTTGAAGGTGGTTTATATGAAACTTTATGGGTCAAAAACTTGCAGAAAGCACCGTTTTTATATTATGCAGACCAGTTTCTTCCATGTCATCCTACCCAGTGCCAAGAATATATGTTTTCTGAAACATGGGAAATTTAGGATTACTTTAGGATATATTAAAGTTAATAACAACAAATGTAGGGCTATAGTACAGAAAGTAAAGTTTTTGCACAATGAACTTAAATTGAAAAAGGGCATTTTCTCTGAAACATGTAGGGGAAAGAAATGGATACCTATTAGAATTGTAAGAACTACAAATTACAAATCTCAATCATGTCTCAAAAAATGTTCAAACAGTAATTTTCATTATTTTGGGTTAGTGTTCAGGTTGTGTACTCCCCCTTCATATTTTCAAACAAGACTGCTGAGTTATTTTTATTGGCAGGTACATTTTGAAAGGTCATTTTAGTAACAAAGGAGCATGTTTAAACATATACAGCTGATCCAATTGAGTAGCAAACTAGCAAACATTTTCATAACCATTTGGGGAGACAGTTTCCATTTTACAAAAACGTAATCAGAAAATGACTTCTTATTTGAAACACCAAAACAGGTCAAAAATTTTTTTTCATGATAAAGACTTTTACAATGCAACTACTAAATTGTACATTTGTTTGATGGTCCCATTTATTTCTAGTAATACCTAATTCAACCATTTTTAAGGAAAATTTAATAATTTTTCTAAGTTTTTGTTCCAAGCTTCTTAAGAATTTATTGGAACCAGATAAGATATGTATAATTTGGGGTCTAAAAAAGGGAAATAATGACAGTAGCAAAAATATTTATGTATGCAAAGCACATTATAGGTTACATCATTTAGTCTCCACAACAAGCCTGTTAGGTAGGTGTTATTATTTCCCCCTTTTTACAGGTGTAGAAACTGAGACTCGGAGAAGATAAGTGACTTGTCCAGGGTCACACAGCTAGTAAATAAGGCAGAATTTGAACTTGGGTCTTCTTGACTCCAGGTCCAACACTCTTATCTACTACTGTATTATCTAACTGTAGGATCTCATACATGTCTAGGTTTCTTAAAAAGTATCTTCTTTT
Source organism: Petaurus breviceps papuanus (assembly GCF_028583685.1). Taxonomy (NCBI): domain Eukaryota; kingdom Metazoa; phylum Chordata; class Mammalia; order Diprotodontia; family Petauridae; genus Petaurus; species Petaurus breviceps. The sequence goes on along the minus strand of NW_027187380.1, from coordinate 25,322,226 downwards.
TGTTTATCACACCTCTACATATGTATACATGAACAACACATGTGTATGCATATATGGGCATATGTACATATGCATATGTGTATACATATATAAGCATTTATATCTGTAGCTCTATGTATTCTTTTATATATGTTATATGTGGGTGTATTGGATAGATATACTTCCTAGTTAATTCCATAAAGAGCAAGAGGATTTGAAATGACATTAGCCAGAGAGAGGTTGATTACTGATAATTATAATAATTAACAAAGCTAAAATGTGAGGTAAATAGAGAAACTAGAAAAAAGAAGAGAGTTGATTGGCCACAAAAGTATAGCTTAGAGAAAAAGAATCTATATAATACCAGTACCTCTTCCCCACCAAAAAAAAATTTATAAGTAAATAGAAGGAAGGAAGGAAGAAAATAGATTAATAGACATTGGCAATGAGGTTGGAAATTAAAATGAACTTATTGATTGAGGTGAAATAAGAATTCAACAGAAGCTGTGTTTTGCTTAAAGACTGACTTGATGTATACACACAAGAGGTCTGTCCAAGAGCATTGAAAAGTCAGAGTGATATCTGCTTAGAAGGGCCTCCATTAGAATAGTCACATATCTATTGTGTTCAGTAGTTTTTCTTCTCAAGACTAGAAGCCCAAAGTACTTCTTTAGTCCTTTATGGAAGAGAACAACTGTCTCCTTATAAAATCTGAATACTTAAGCATTTTTTGTATATTTTTGTTGTTCATTCATTTCAGTCATGTGCAACTCTTTGTGACCCCACTTGAGATTTTCTTGGCAAAGATACTGGAGCGGTCTGTCATTTCCTCCTCCAGCTCATTTTACAGATGAGGAAACTGAGGCAAGCAGGGTGAAGTGACTTGCCTAGAGTCAAAAACTAGGAAGTGTCTGAGGCCATCTTTGAACTCAGGACTCCCTGACTTCACATCCAGTGTTCTGTGTACTATGGTGACACCTAGTTGCCTTTTTTATATGCTCAAATAATTCTTCTTTCAACCTGGTCTATTAGAGAAGATTTTCAGTTTTCATTGCTCAAATGATTAATAACAGTGAAGAATAGAGCTTGCAAAGAAATATAGAAGAAGGAAATGGGATTTGTGAACATAAAGAATCCTGATTGTGGGAATTCCCTTTGCCAGTACACACTGCAAGTCATTCATGATTTATTAGATAGGTTACTAAATCTAATACTAGATAGGTTATCTAAATCAGTTACTAAGTATCAGAGGCAGGATTTAAATTCATGTCTTCCTGACTGTAAGCTGAGCACTAAAACATTTTATATTGCTGGTTTAATGATATAGGATGTATGCTTTTAAAAAAATAGTTAATTAACATTTTTGAGCATTGGAAAATATAGATTAACTGTCTGAAGTGTTGCATAGTCAGAGGAAAGGTAATTCAAGCTATTTCCTTCTCTTTCTTACTTCAAACTTCTGCCTCAGTTCCATATTTCCTTCTTCGTCCCCTTCTGGAATGGGCACATTGTAGTATTCACCTTCTTCTTGATTAAGCAATTTATACCTTTAAAAGAAATAGGAGAAAACTGTAAGTTCACTTATTCTCAAATGAACAACAACAGTTTATGCAATGCCTCTCCTTCAACCAGTGATTAAACTGTTTGATAAAGGCAGTACTTAATCAGAGTCAGCAAAACCAAGCAGGTTCTGTCCAGTAACTTTTGGAGGAATTGTTTGGATCCATTTGAAAAGAGTTATTCTAATTCTCTAAGTATGCAAAACTTTAAGCCAAATAACTTTATTTGTAGATATATTTGACTAGATGAGGTCTTACCATCCACTTGCTGGCATTTTCATAAGTTCTGATACCCCAAATGAAAGTGAACCCATAAAATCATTTCTTGTTGTTCGATCCCAGTCCCAGATCTCAACAGACAACCGTCTATCTTTATCTGTTGGTTTTAATTTGCTAGAAAGAATGAGAGAGAGAAAAAAAGCACACATTCAATATCTCAGCATGAATCGGGGAGAAAAGGTCCCAATGATACCCACAACTTCACTGCATAACTTCTCAGGAAATAGTTTTTCTTTCTAGATGACAGAGAAGATAATACTGACGTTTTGCTTATCCATTAGTCTAAGAAGAGAGTCGCAGGCAGAAAGGCATAGGGATATTCTGAATATCATGATGGTTTGTAAAAATACACATCATTAAGAGCAGGAATAGAGCACATATAGGAAGGACACATTACTAGAGATGATGAGAGGAGATTTCTATTGTTGCTGTTTGTCCTTCATTCTCAAAGAGGACCATAACATCAAGAAGGGGATGCCATGACTTGCAAATAAACTGGATTTCAGTGAGGAGGGATCTGCAAAGTCACCAGCCTCACTCTCTGCTTCTGAGACTTCTGGGTCCAGTGGCAAGATACAGATCAGGACAAGTGGAGATGTCCCTGGCTGCAGGAGGAGACCTTGGCCTTTATAAGTTATGGTCTTTCCCAGGTCTCAGATTGACTGAGGCAATGCCCATTCAGTGAGTAAGGTTAGGTAAGAAAAGAGGCAAAGAATGGCTTCTTTTTACCTAGAGAAGAGAAGAGGTTTCTACTTACAAGGTGAATGACTCATTCCACTGTGGATTTAGTGTGGAGCGGATCGTTTTGGTTTTTTGTTTACTTTCATTCTTAGGGTCAGGGATAAGTTTCAGCTTCACATAGGGATCTGAAAGTCCATTCGGATCCATAGGGATTAAGTTTTTTGCATCTCGTACTATACAAAGAGAAGAAGGAAAAAAAAAAGCAAATGTTAATAAAGGAAGGCTAACAATAGTATACACAAATCTTCTGATGGCGATCCAAGCCAAATGGAAGAAATGTCAAGTTAATATGAGGCTTGGGAGTGGGCAACAAATATGATGAACCATTAAAGAAGTACTATTTACCTCTGTAGTCAAAGATTGGTCACACAGATGTTTGCTTTTAACAAGTGCTATAAAAGAGGGGCAGGCCGGGAGGTGATGGTGCTGCGTGCAGGGGGAGTCTGGGAGGAGGCCTGACCAACAAGAGGGGCAAGTCGTGCCACCAACCACAAGGGCCATTACCAGGCCTTTCACCAAAGGGCTGGGAATGGAAAGAGGAAGGTAAGAAGCAAATGCAGAGCCCTTGTCTGGGACAGCAAATAATCCTGGGACTACCACTCCATAGCCCAGATATTTAAAAAGCCCCTATCAGGACCTCCAAGGACCATGATGGCAGTGTGAACCCTGGCTGCTCCATGCCCCTCCCATGCCCAAAACATAGTAACTAGTGCCCCAGGGCAAAACCTCAACAGTAAAGGCTTGGGAACCCTAGAGGAAGGGTGTGGCTAGGGCCCTGCCTCAAGATGGGTAGAAAGCAGACTACAAAGACTCTGGTGTCCTACTATCCTCAGGGAGGAACAAAACTCAGAGGGAGATAATGTGGACTCCACACCCACAGCTGAAACATCAACACGGAATGGATCCCAAGCACAGAAAGCTCTCCTAGATAAGCTCAAAAGAACTTTGAAAATCAAATGAGAGAGAAGACAAAATGAATAATTCTTTTAAAATCAAAATTGCCGAATTAGAAAAACATTATGATGAAGAAAACAGCTCCTTAAAAAGAAAAGTGTATGATATGGAAAAGGAGCTCCATAAACTAACCAAGGAAAATGATTTGCTAAAAAACAGAATCAACTAAATTGAAACAAATAACTCTATGAGGAACCAAGAATTAGTCAAAACAACAAGAATGAAAAATTAGAAAAAGAGGTAAAATATCTCAATGGAAAAATAACTGACCTGGAAAACAGATCCAGGAGAGATAATCTGAGAATCATAGGCCTACCAGAAAATCATGATGAAAAAACGAGCCTGGGCAACATTCTCCAAGAGCTCATTAAGGAAAACTGCGCTAGACACTAGAACCTGAGGGTAAAATAGAAATCGAGAGAATCCACCTGCTGAAAGAGATCACAAATTAAAAAGTCCTTGAAATGTTGTGGCCAAACTCAAGAACTACCAGGTAAAAGAGAAAATACTACAAATAGCCAGAAAGAAACAATTCAAATATCGAGGAACCACAATGAGGATCACAGAGGATGTGGCAGCCTCTACACTGAAAGATCAGAGGCAGTGGAATTCGATTTTCCAGAAGGCAAAAGAGCTTGGATTACAACCAAGGATCACATACCCAGTGAGACTGAGCATATTCTTCCAGGCAAAGAGATGGTCATTCAATGATATAACAGATTTCCAGACCTTCCTGATGAAAAAGCCAGAGCTCAATGGAAAATTCAACCTCCAATTACGAGATACAAGAGTGATATAGAAAGTTAAACAAGGAAAACACACACACACACACACACACACACACACACACACACACCCTGTTATTTAATAAGAACAAACTGTTTATAGATAAGTAGAGAGTATGAGTTTAAATACACAAAATGATGATAAAAAAATCTTATTAAGGGCTACAAAGGGACTGCAATGGAAGAAGAGGAATGAATGAAGTAGAAAAGGGTAAATTATGCCACACAAAGAGGCACACAAACAGTATAGCAGAGGAAAAGAAGGGAGGGAGATGAGTATTATATGTGCTTTTCCCTCATTGGGTCTGGTGCAAGGAGGGAATAACAACCAGTTAAACAAAGGACTCTATGGAGAAGAGACACAAAACGTATCATATTAGAGGGAAAGAGGGGAGGGAGAGGAGCTTCACATGAGATTTGTTCCTGTCACTCTTGGTGAGAAGAAGAAATAATATACTTCATTAAGTATAAGAATATCCTACAGGCAGTAGGAGGGGAAAGGGCTACGAAATGGGGAGTGTGGTTAGTAGGGAAGGAAGAAGTAAGGGGGAAAGGGAGGAAAAGAGAGGGGGGCTGATAAGGGAATACTGAGGGAGGCAGTGGTCAAAATCAAAACTATTAAGGAGGGGAAGGGAGAAAGGGAGAAAAAATATAAGCATTAACAGGGGAGGGAATAGGATGGAGGGAAAAAACATATAATCATAACTGTGAATGTGAATGGAATGAATTCTCCCATAAAACAGAGGCAGATAGCAGAATGGATTAGAAATCATAACCCTACGATACGCTGTTTACAAGAAACACATCTGAAACAGAGGGATACACACAGGGTAAAGGTAAAAGGCTGGAGTAAAGCATATCATGCCTCAGCTAAAGTAAAAAAAAAACAACAAGGGTAGCAATCCTTATCTCAGATAAAGCAAAAAGAAAAATTGATCTAATTAAAAGAGATAAGGAAGGAAACTCTATCCTATTAAAAGGCACCATCAAGAATGAAGTAATATCATTACTTAACATATATGCACCTAGTGGTACACCATCCAAATTCTTAGAGGAGAAGGTAAGGGAATTAGAGGAAGAAATAGGTAGCAAAACTATACTAGTGGGAGACCTTGATCTCCCCTTCTCTGAGCTAGATAAATCTAACCTCAAAATAAACAAGAAAGAAGTTAAGGAGGTAAAAAGAATTTTAGAGATGGCAGATATGACAGATCTCTGGAGAAAACTGAATGGGGATAAAAAGGAATATACCTTCTCAGCGGTACATGGCACATACACAAAAATTGACCATGTACTAGGACATAACCTCACAATTCAGTGCAGAAAGGCAGAAATAATAAATTCATCATTCTCAGATCATGACACAATAAAAATCATATGCAATAAAGGGCCATGGAAAGACAGACTAAAAACTAATCGGAACCAAAACAATTTAATCCTAAAGAATGAAAAAGTCAAACAAGAAATCATGGTAACAATCAGTAACTTCATTCAAGAGAATGACAATAATGAGACATGATACCAAAATTTGTGGGAGCTGCAAAGGCAGTTCTTAGGGGAAGTTTTATATCCCTGAGTGCATACATGAACAAATTAGAGAAAAGGGAGGTAAATGAATTGGGCATGCAATTGAAAAAGCCAGGAAAAAAAAAATTCAAAATCCCCAGTTAAATACTAAATTAGAAATATTGAAAACCAAAGGAGAGATAAATAAAATTAAAATTAAGAAAACTATTGAATTAATAAATAAAACTAAGAGCTGCTTTTATGAAAAAAAAATCAATAAAATTGGTAGACCCTTAGTCAATATGATGAAAAAAAGAAGAAAACCAAATTATGAGTATCAAAAATGAAAAGGGTGAACCTATCAGCAATGAAGAGGAAATTAAAACAAAAATTAGGAATTCTTTTGCACAGTTCTATGCACATAAATTTGACAATCTTAGTGAAATGGATGAATATTTACAAAAATACAGGTGGCCCAAATTAACTGAAGAGGAAGTAAATTACTTAATTAACCCCATCTCAGAAAAAGAAATTGAACAAGTCACCAGTGAACTCCCTAGGAAAAATTATCCAGGGCCAAATGGATTTACTAGTGAATTCTATCAAACATGTAAAGAACAATTGATTCTAATACTCTACAAACTATTTGGGAAAATTAGTGAAGAAGGAGTCCTACCTAATTCTTTTTATGATACAAATATGGCACTGATACCTAAATCAGGAAGAGACAAAACAGAGAAAGAAAATTATAGAGCAATCTCCCTCATGAATATAGATGCAAAATTTTAAAATAAAATATTAGCAAAAAGATTACAGCAACTTATCTCAAGAATAATACACTTTGATCACGTAGGATTTATTCCAGGAATGCAAGGATGGTTTAATATTAGAAAAACCATCAGTATAATTGATCATATCAACAATAAAACTAGAAAAAACCACATGATTATCTCAATAGATGCAGAAAAGGCTATTGAAAAAATACAACATCCATTCCTATTAAAAACACTAGAAAGAACAGGAATAAATGGAGCCTTCCTTAAAATAATACTTAGCATCTATTTAAAGCCATCAGCAAGTATTATATGTAATGGGGAGAAGCTAGAAGCATTTCCAATAAGATCAGGGGTGAAACAAGGATGTCCACTATCACCCCTCTTATTCAGTCTGGTACTAGAAATGTTATCAGTAGCAATTAGAGAAGAAAAAGAAATCAAAGGAATCAAATTAGGCAAAGAAGAGACCAAGCTATCACTCTTTGCAGATGACATGATGATATACTTAGAGAATCCTACAGAATCAAGTAAAAAACTACTTGAGAAAATAAATAAATTTGGCAAAGTTGCAGGATATAAAATAAACCCACATAAATTTTTGGCATTCCTGTATATTTCTAATGAAATTCAACAGCAAGAGATAGAAAGAGAAAACTCATTTAAAGTTACTGCAGACATTATAAATTACTTAGGCATCTCCCTGCCAAAACAAACCCAAGACCTATATAACCACAACTACAAAACACTTTTCACACAAATAAAGTCAGATCTCACTAATTGGAAAGACATCAATTAATCATGCCTGGGTAGAGCTAATATAATAAAAATGACAATTTTACCTAAATCAAACTATATATTTAGTGCCATACCAATCAGTTTACCAAAAAAATACCTTATAGAGCTAGAAAAAAATAGTAACAAAATTCATTTGGAAGAATAAACGGTCCAGAATATAAAGGGAATTAATGAAAAGAAATGCTAGGGAAGGTGGAGTAGCTATACCAGATTTCAATTTGTATTATAAAGCAGCAGGCATCAAAACAACTTGGTACTGGCTAAGGAATAGAGGACTGGATCAGTGGAATAGATTGGGCACATGAGACTCAGCAGTCAATGACTCTAGTAATCTATTGTTTGATAAACCCAAAGACCCTAGTTTTTGGGACAAGAACTCACTATTTGACAAAAACTGCTGGAAAAACTGGAATATAATATGGCAGAAACTAGGCATAGAATATTATCTAACAACATATACCAAAATCAAGTCTAAATGGGTGCATGATCTAGGTATAAAGTATGATACTCTAAGCAATCTGGGAAAGGAAGGAATAGTTTACCTGTCAGATTTGTGGAGAGGGTAAGACTTTATGACCAAACAATAATTAGAGGGTATTATAAAATGTATAATGGATAATTTTGACTACATGAAATTGAAAGGCTTCTGTACAAACAAAGCCAATGTAACCAAAATTAAGAGGGAGGTGTGAAATTGGGAAAGAATCTTTACAACCTATGTCTCTGACAAAGGACTCATTTCTAAAATATACAGAGAATTAAGTCAAATTTATAAGAATACAAGTCATTCCCCAATTGATAAATGGTCAAAGGATATGAACAGGCAGTTTTCAGAGAAAGAAATTAAAGATATTATAAGCACATGAAAAATGCTCTAATTCACTATTGATTAGAGAAATGCAAATCAAAACAACTCTGAGGTACCACATCTCACCAGTCAGATTGGCTAAGATGACAAAACAAGAAAATGATAAATGCTGGAGAGGATGTGGGCAAATTAGAACACTAATGCATTGCTGGTGGAGTTGTGAACTGATCCAGCCTTTCTGGAGAGCAATCTGGAATTATGCTCAAAGGGCTATAAATACTTTCATACCCTTTTATCCAGCAATACCACTCCTAGTGTTATATCCCAAAGAGATCATAGAAGTGGGAGAAAGACCCATATGTACAAAAATGTTTATAGCAGCTCTTTTTGTGGTGGCAAAGAATTGGAAATTAAGGGGGTGCCCATCAATTGGGGAATGGCTGAACAAGTTGTGGTATATGCTTGTTATGGAATACTATTGTGCTATAAGAAACGAGGAGCAGTTGGTCCTGCTGAGTGAGGCTGGAGAGGCTTATACAAACTGATGCTGAGTGAGAAGAGTAGAACCAGGAGAAATTTGTACACAATTACAGACACAACGTATGTGTGATGACCAACTTTGATAGACTGGACTCCTCTCAGCAATGCAGTGGATATAAGTGAATCCCCAAAGACTCATGATGGAGAGAAATATGTACATCCAGAGAAAGAACTAGAAAGAATTGAGTTTATATCCAGGTGGAAGCAAAATACCTGATCTTCTTCCTTCTTTTATTTGGTTTTATGTCCTCTTTACCATTTTTCATTCCATCTGATACAATCTGTCTTTATAACCTGACTAATGTATAATGTGAAAGTATTTACAGATCCTATACTTGACTATATGCCGCCATGGGGAGGAGGGGAGGGAGGGGACAAAATGTGAAACTCAAGGAATTGTGGAATTGAATCCTGTAAACTAAAAGGAAACAAACAAATTAAATTTTTAAAAAATCACTTAACCTTTTTGTGCCTCAGATTTTTCATCTGAACAAGATCAAGTGAGATAACATTAGCAGAGTTCTTTGCAAACTTGTAAGGCCTTTATGTTAGGTATTATTCTTATTAATTATATAATTATTAATTATTATTACTAGGCAGTTAGGTAGCCAGAGTGAATATAGTACTGGATCACTTTAAAGTACTTCAGTCCTGAAGAACTGAGATGAAATTCCATCTCAAATACTTAATAGCTGTGTGACCTGAGCAAGTCCTTCACTTCTATCAACCTTATTTTACCTCTTTATAAATTGGGGTACTACTAGCACCATAGGGTTTTTCTTAGGATCAAATCAGAAAATATGTATAAAACCACTCTGCAAAACACAAAGTGCTATATAAAATCATTATTATTTATTAGTATTATTTTTTCAGTGACAACTCTACTTACCTAACCCAAAAATATATTTACAAACTTTCAATTCAACTGAATAAAAAGATTAAATTAATAATCCCTTCTATACTTCTTCAGAATCTAAATCTATCTTACATTTTAAAAACATTAACATCAGTGGCAATAATTTATCATAGCCCAGTTTTTGGTGGCAAATAACAGATCATTGACACATTTCCTAAAATCACGCTTTTCAAAAAATTTGGAATCTCCTAAGGAAACAAACAACATCACTTTTAAATACCAAAGTTCATTCTGTACTTTAAAGTTTCATAGTTTCAGATGTCACAGACTGAAGATTCATCTGCCACTTGGGTACACACATGGATTAAATATGATGCTGGCATTCAGAACCTTTAAAACAAAACAAAAGAAAACAAAACTGCTCCATGTACCATTCAACAAATGAATCAACTCTTTGAATCCACATTGGTTAATGAAAGACCCAAGTGCAATCAGAGAACTTAAAGATAATAGCAGTAGTAGTAACAACAATAACAGGCTTATAAAGTACAGTACATATATTATCTCATTTGATTTGTAATGTGGCTCTGTCACATGGAGAGCATTTTATAGATTCTTAGAGGTCAAATGATTTGCTCAAAGTCAGTTATGTAGGAAGTATCTAAGACTGGATTTGAACTTAGATCTTCCTGATTCCAGACCTAGCACTTTTATCCACAATGCCACTGAATATAGTATAGCATATAGTGTGTTAGTCACTAAGCAATTAAGTGCTTACTATGTACTGGGAACTACACTAAGCACTGGGAATATTAAAAAAGAAGAAAAAAAAGATAGTCCCTGTTCTCAAGGACTATACATTATAAAGTGGGAAACAACATGGAAATAACTTCTTATTCTGTCATTCTTTGAAATCCTATTTGGGGTTTTCTTGGCAGAGATACTGGAGTGCTTTGCCATTTCCTTCTCCAGCTCATTTTATAAGTGAGTTGCCCAGGGTCACACAGTTAGTAAGTGTCTGAGGTCAGATTTGTTCTCAGGAAGATGAGTCATGCTGACTCTAGGTAGGGAACTCTATCTACTGTGACCCTGGCTGCCAAAAATTACTATCTACATATAAGATATATGGAGGATAAATTGAAAACAACCAACAGAGGTTATCCAAAGTTAAAGGCGTGTGTGTGTGTGTGTGTGTGTGTGTGTGTGTGTGTGTGTGTGTGAGAATGACTCTGGACTAGTCCCTAAATTCCTTAATGCTCTGGGTAAATCTCTAATACAGGGTTGTTTTCTTTTTAGCCTTTTGTGTGTCAGGACACCTTTAACAGTGTGATGAATTCTATATAAACCTCCTTTTAAAATACCATTTCTAGATGCATAAAACAAAATGCATAGGACTACAAAAGAAAACAATTATGTTAAGTGAAACACACCAAGTTCACAGAACACAGGTTAAGAATGTCTGCTCTACAAGGAAAACAAGTAGTGCATCTCTCCTTAATACTTTTCTATACCATATCTATTACCACCGTTTCAAATTAATAATGCAGTGCTGTGCTTTACAGGTTTGAATAAAAAAAAAACACTTTAAAAAGTATGCATTTGAGGAATAATAAAAACCAACTTTTTAAGGTAAAATAAAAGAATGTCTGCTCTAACACTACAAAACACAGAGTAGGTGCCAACCTGCCCAGGTCGAGGGAGTTTTTTCATCTGGCAGTTTTTATGCCAATAAAATCACTGTTCCATCATGATGAAAAATACTCTCCACCTCCAGAGAAAGAACTGATGAAGGCTGAATGCAGACTGAAGCAGATTATTTTTCACTTTCGTTTTTTCATGGTTTCTCCACCCTCCTGTCTTCTTTTATAACATGACTAATATGATAATACATTTTACATGATTGAACATGTATAACCTATACCAAATTACTTACCATCTCAGCAAGAAGGAAAGTGAGAGAGGGAGAGAGAAAATTTGGAACTCAAAATTTTAAAAAAATGAATGTCAAAAATTGTTTTTACATGTAATTGGGGAAAAATAATTTTTTTCTTTTTTTTCTTTTCTTTTTTTTTTTAATGCTTTATTAACTTCTGATTTACATCATTCGTTTCCGCCAGATTTTGAGTTACAAATTTTCTCCCCGTTTTTCCCCCACCCATCCTCCCAAAACAGCAGTCCCACAGGATATCCCCACCTCCAATCTGCTCTCTCCCATATTTTCTCCCATACCCATTTCAACTTTTCCAGTGGATCTCTATGCCTCAGTGCCTGTATATCTTTTTTTTTCTTAATAACATGTAAGATGGTATTAATAATAGTGTATATATATATATATACACACACACACATATATATTTGAATATTTGATTTTAAAACTTTCAATTCCAGATTCATTCCCTTCCCCCCCTGCCACCCACCCCCACTGGGGAGACAAGCCGTTCAGTATAGGTTGCACATGCGTGGCTAATGCAAAACAATAACATAGTAGATGTATTGTAAAAGACTGACTATATTTCCCTCCCTCCTATCCCACCTCCCACTTGTTCTATTCTCTACTTTGATCCTGTCCCTTTTCAAAAGTGGGTGCTTCCAACTTCCCCCCCCCCCCCCCCCCCCCCCCCTCCACCCCCCCCCCCTCTCCTCCCCCCCCCCCCCTATTCTCCTGGAGGGTGAGATCCCCTATTTAGTGTGTATTTACCTCCCTCCTCAAGCCAGATTCAATAGTAATAAGGTTGACCCATTCCCTTTTGCCTTCCTATTCTTCCCCTCCATTGTAACCACTTTCCCTTGCCTCTTCTGTATGAGATAGTTTGCCCCACTCTGTCTCTCCCCATCTCCTCTCATTATATTCCTCTCACCTCTTAATTTCACCTTTTAAGTATCATCCCTTCCTGTTAAATTGGTCCCGTGCCCTCTATCTATGTATACCTGTAAACGTATATACACACATTCACATATGTATTCATATGCCCGCATACCCTCATATAAAGACATATATATATATATATATATACACACACATTTCTAATCCCTGCAATTACTGAGAAAAGTTTCATAAGTTACAATTATTGTTTTTCCATGTAGGAATGTTAATAGTTCACCTTTGGCCAGGTGGCTCAGCGAGCAAGAGCACTGGCCCCAGTGCCGGAACGACCCGGATCAAATCCGGGCCCAGACACTCATCACCACACCCAGAAACAACAACTGGCCGTGTAACCCCGAGCAAGCCACTCAACCCCGATTGCTTTAAAAAAAAATAGTTCAACTTTGATAAGTTCCTTATGATTTCTTTTCCCTGTTTACCTTCTCATGCTTCTCTTGCTTCTTGTATCTGAATGTCAAATTTTCTATTCAACTCTGCTTTTTTCAGCAAGAATGCTTGAAAGTCCTGTATTCTACTGAATGACCATATTTTCCCCTGAAATATGAAACTCAGTTTTGCTGGGTAGGTGACTCTTGGTTTTAATCCCAGCTCCCTTGACCTCCGGAATATCACATTCCAGGCCCTTCGATCCCTCAGTGTAGAAGCTGCCAGATCCTGGGTTATCCTGATTGTGTTTCCACAATATTCAAATTGTTTCTTCCTGGCTGCTTGTAATATTCTCTCCTTAATCTGGGAATTCTGGAACCTGGCTATAATATTCCTAGGAGTTTTCTTTTTGGGATCTTTTTCAGGAGGTGATCGGTGGATTCTTTCAACCTCTATTTTGCCCTTTCGTTCTAAAACATCAGGGCAGTTTTCTTTGAGAACTTCCTGGAGGATGCTTTCCAGGCTCTTATTTTGGTCATGGCTCTCAGGCAGTCCAATAATTTTTAAATTATCTCTCCTGGATCTATTTTACATGTCAGTGTTTTTTCCCATGAGATATTTCACATTGGCTTCTATTCTTTCATTTGTTTGGATCTGTTTAACAGCATCTTGATTTCTCATAAAGTCATTAGCTTCCATTTGCTCCAATCTAATTCTGAAGCAATGATTCTCCTCACTGAGCTTTTGAGATTCTTTTTCCATCTGGCAAATTCGACTTTTTAAGGCATTCTTCTCCTCATTGCCTTTTTGAGCCTTCTTTGCCATTTGAGTCAGTCTGTTTTTTAAGGTATTATTTTCTTCAGTCAGGTTGTTGACTCTCATTTCATAATTTTCTTGCATTGTTCTCATTTCTCTTCCCAATTTTTCCTCCACTTCTCTTATCTGCTTCTTAAGGTCCTCTATGGCCTGTAACCAGCGTGTATTTTCCTTTGAAGCTTTTGGTGCAGGAGTTCTGACTTCACTGATTTCCTCCTGTTCCATGCCTTGCTCCTTCTTATCCCCAAAATAGGAGTGTAATGTTGGAATCTTCTGTCTGCTTTGTTTCCTTTGCCTGCTCATTTTGCCACTCAATTACTTGACTTTTGGGCTTTTTGCCACAGTAGGACTCTGTCACCAGACAGGGGATTTTTCGTCCCAAACGCTGGGGTTTTCTCAGCTGCCGGAGGTATTAGATGGGTGCCCTCTCTGAGGTCTCTACACGCTCTGGCAGGCTGGACACACACCCCAGGACCTCCACCCTAGACTGCAATCCAGATCCAAGCAGGTTAAAGCAAGAGCCATTACCCCTCAGACTGGTGCTTGGTCCCCCTACACTCTGCAGGCCAGGAGCTGAAGCCGCCACGTGGTGCTGGCAAGCTGTGCTGGCGTCTCAGCGGTTTCTCGCCCCGGGGGTAAAAGCCACGCACTCCCACTTACTGGGTCTCAAAGTCCAGACTGCACTGGCCTCTCACCTTTTCCTTTGTATCTATGTATTGATAAATCTGGAAACGGCCACAGCTGCTGCTGATCTGGAGTCCCTCTGGCTGGCGGCTGGTCAGGCCTGCCCTGGGGCTAAAGCCTCGGCGTGGTGCTGGGCTCGGCTCCCAGAGCTTTGCGCTGGCCGATTCCTTGCCGGCCTGCCGGGCTGTTTTCAGCAGGAGGTTAGCTTCTCTGCGTCATTTTGTGGGTTCTGCTGCTCCAAAGTTTGTTTAGAGTCCCCTTTTTACATGGATTGGGGAGGGTGGAAGCTGGAGCCGCGGGAGGGTCGTGCTTCTACTCCGCCATCTTGGCTCCGACCCCCGGGGAAAAATAATTTTAAAAAATCATTGGTTCAGTACTTGTTCCGAACACACACAGACACAGATACACACACACACTATCTATCCATCTACCTATCTATCTATCTATCTATCTATCTATCTATCTATCATCTATCTATCTATCTATCCATCTAATGTACAAGTATTATAAAAACAGAAAAAGATGAAAGTTGAAATATTTTAAAATAGTTTTATTTAACAGTATAAAACCATTTTCTTTTGCTTTCACTAAAATTATTGTGCTTTTTAATGTGAGCAATGTGTTTGAATATGGCTCATTATTTTTTAAAACCCAGGTTTAGCACTTCATGATAGGGAGAATCAAAGGTTTAATTCCAACTTAAATTTATTTTCATACTTGGTTTTAAGAGCTGAAAAAGATTCCTCACAAAGATACAGATATCCAAAGGGAAGAAATGAATCATTTGTTGAGGAAACTAATTTATGATATTTAATTTTTTAATCCCATCTAAAAACTATGCAAAGCTTTGTTTAAATTTGGCTATACATTTCCATCTTCCCAGAAATTAAAATAGAAGTTCTCATATTTTCTTCCTGTACACCCCACTATGGAAACCACTGGTATAGAGAACCAGAGTCTCACTCGTTCTTATATTTATTTAACCAGACAAATCATTCAAACACTAAGAAAAATTATGAAACAAGGGTGGATGGAGTGCTGTACTTAGAAAGACCTAATTTCATGTCCCACTTGATTCTTACTGGCTGTAATGACCCTAAGCAAGTCACCAAATCCTCTCTGTACTTTAGGCAACCCTCTAGAACCAATCTACTAAAGCTTAGTTAGACCAGTTTAGATCTGTCTCTGTGTAGGGAATTTCCACCCTTGTCAAAATCCCTAACATAGTGCTTAATTTGAAGTCAGAAAACCTGAGTTCAGAATTCTGGTTTGGATATTTACTAGCAGTAGAACCCAGGCAAGTTACATAATTCTTTGTGCCTTTATCGATAAAATACATATTTGTGCTACCAAATGGGTAGTGAGAAAGTTTTGTAAAATTCAAAGTGAGTCATTATTACTGTTGCTGTTATACATAAATCCAAACCACTTGGGAAACTCATTTGGATAAGCCATTTCTCTTTACTGGGTCTCATTTTCTTCATCTGTAAAATGAAGAGGCTACAATAGATGATCATTAAGGTCCCTTGCTAATGCTAATATTTCATGATTTTGCTATTCTAAATAAAGACATTGCCCAACTTCTAGAACTACATGAACTTTGGGGGGCATAGAAATTCAATGTACCTCTTCTGATTTGTTAAGCAGGCCCTTGTACTCCAAAGAGTTGGTACATTTCCCCTAATATCAATAGATCACAGATTGAGAGCACTAAAGGAAGCTGGTGGTTATCTACATGGTGTAGCAAATGAAGAGCTGGACCCAGAGTCAGGAAGGCCTATGTTTAAATCTGGCCTCAGGCACTCGCTAACTATGTTACCCTGGGCAGTTCACCTCTGCTTGCTTGAGGCTCTGTGTGGGGATAATAGCAATAACTACTTCTTCAGGGTTATTGAAAAGGAGATAATGTTTGTAAAGAACTTTGCAAGCCTTAGTGATGTGTGAATGCTACCTGGTTATCACCTAGTCCAACTCTCATTTTAAAGCTAAGAATACTGCACCCCAAAGATGTTAAGTCACTTCTGTAAGGGGGAATCTAGTGGTGATAACAGTAACAACAACCACAAAGACTGGCATTTATATATATAGTGCCTGCTATATGCCAGGTACTATGTGCTAAGTACTTCCCTATGATTAATTCATTTGATCCTGACAACAATTCTGTGAGATGGGTGCCCCATTTTACAGTTGAGGAAACTGAGGTAAACAAAAGCTAAGTGACTTGCCCCAGGTCATACTACTAGTAAATGTCTGAGGTTAGATTTGACTTCAGATCTTCTTGACTCCACTCCCAGACCAAAATCTGTACCTAGATCTTCTGATTCCAAATTCATCTCTCTTTTTATGAATATCTCCAGGCTTCAGTCTACCCCTTCTCTTATGGAATCTATATTTCAGCCAAGCTGTTTTCCATGCACAATATGCCTAGGGAAGATCTTCCCTGCTCCTTAATGGGCCTCACTTGAGAGAAACTTGCTTAGGAGACTTTGTTTTTTCAGGAAGGCCCAAACCTTTTGTCACTTTGTAATTAGGCAGTGGGTCATGAAGATTGTGATGTCCTCTGACCCTGGAGAAGGCTATACTCTGAGGTGAGGTTTTGCTTTGGGGGTCACTTATGGGAAGAGTTGTGTGATTTGGCCAAATGAGACTCTGGGCAGCTGTTGAGTACCTTAGCTTTGAAAATCCAGATGTTGGTGCTTCTCTCTCCGGTAACTAAGTATGTATGTAGTAGTCAGACAGCTAGAAGCCCTATCTGTTGGTCTGTTGAATTATGTTATTTTCTCTGTATTTTTTGTCTGCTTGCAATTTCTGTTTGCATTTTCTCTGAAGTTCAGGGTGCTGACTTCCCCCTCTGAACTAAGTGAATGATATATATGTTTGATTTCCTGAGTATGCTAGGGTGCTTGCTGTTACACCCCTGCAATTAGATTGTAAATAGTTTATATTTACTTGTCTGTGTACATGTTGTTTCATCCCAATAGAATGTAAGCTCCTTGATATCAGGGACAACTTTGTTTTTGTATTTGTATCCCCAACACATGGCACAGTGCTAGGCATACAGTAGGTGGCTCCTTACCTTCCCTCACTCTAGATATCCAATCAGGTTCTAGTTCTGCAAGATTCTACTTCCATATTATCTCTCCCATGTTTCCTTCCTTCTGCTTAGAACCACCAACCTCACTTAAGCCCACATCTCTTCTTACTTTGACTGCTGCAATAGTGTTCTAATTGGTCTTGCTTCACAACTGTCCTTTTTCCAGTCTATTATCCATATGGCTAGTAAAGTGGTTTTCTTAAAGTAAAGGTGTGACCATGTCACTGCTCTGCTTAATAACCTCCAATGGCTCCTTATTACCTCTCAGATCAAATATGAACTCTTCTGTTTGGTATTTCTAGCCTTTAATGAGATGGCTCCAATCCTTCTTTCTTGCCTTATTATACATCAGCTCCCTTCATATACTCCTTTGTCTAGACAAAGTAGTTTCTTGTTATCAAATATCCTATTCCATTCCTTGTCTCTTTGCCTTTGCACAGACTCTCCCCTTTGCTTAGAATGCTCTCCCTCTTCTACCTCTGCCTCTATGAATCCCTAGTTTCCTTCAAACTCAGTAGAAGTTCTACTTTCTACCTTAGGTCTTTCCTAATCTCCCCAGCTGCTGCTGTCTCCTTTCAGAATTCTTTCTTATTTGCTCAGTATTACTTATATGTGTACACATCTCTTCCCTAATTGAATGTAAACTCAATGAGAATGAGGATTTTTTTCATTTTTGTTTTGGCATCTCCATTTCCTAGTACAAGACATGGAATATGATAGGTGCTTAATAATTGCTACTTGTTATTGATTGAAGTATGCTGCACTACAGGATTACCAGTAGACCCTTGGCCTTAATTTGCATTCTCAAAGTTTTCCACTATTTCCTCTGTGATTTGCAACTGTTTCTTTGATAAACTAAGATATGATTTTGGATCCTTAAAGAGATTTCCTTTCCAACTAACCAGATTTTATGTGATTGCTTTGAAAATAGTATTCATATGGACAGATCACATTCAGTTCTCAGGTGAGTCATATTTAGAATGATTCTAGCTCAGAACTTTTCTCAATTCTATCTAGATGGCATAATTATGATGCTGATGATGCTGGAAAGGGAAGGAAGATTTGGTTTTAATCAAAAGGATTGGATTCATTCTGCCTAGGAGGCAGAACCAGGACTAATCATTTACTATATTTTACTATAAGCATTTACTGCTGTAGAGAACTATGCTAGGTGCTAGGGGAAATAGAATAATTAGGCAAGACACAGTCTTTATTCTTATCAAGCGAGTATAATATAGTAGAGGGACAAGATACAAATATATAATTGCATACATTGTTTCATAAGTACATTAGAGAGTGGGAAAATAAAATACTATCTGAAATCCGAGTCAAAGGATGGCTTTAAATGGGAGCAGAGAGACAGGGAAGAGACAGTAAAGGCAGGTAACATTTGAGTTGGATTTTGATGAATGACGTTCCATGCAACAAATACAGGGAATAGCATCAGTAAATAAAGGCACTGAAGTTTCTGTCTGATTAGCTTCATAAATTTCGGCAGATTACTTAGTCTTTCTGGTGCCCAATCTCCTCATATGTGCAATAGGAATAATACAACTTACCTTGTCCACTTGATAGGACAAAAATTCAAATTTACCAATTTGCCATTTGAGATCCTCCACAGTCTGGAACCAGTATACCTCTGTAGCTGTATGTAACAGTCCTGTTTCCAGGATGATTTCATATTACTCCCCTTCGATGTTACTCTCCAGCACATTACAGTCGACCCAGCCTATCAACAATTCTCCATGAATGACAATTAATCTTTAATTGTTTCTGCCATTGGACAGTCCATTTCCTCAGGTATGGAATGTACTGTCCCTCTCACCTTCACCCCTTGGAATCCCTATTTGTGTTCAAAGCACTTCTCAGAAGCCACCTCTAACATGAGGTGCTCTGCTCTGTACCTCTTGAAATTAACTTGTAATTATTTTGTATTTGCTTATCTCTGTATGAGTTATAACACCCCTCTTTCCCCAGTAAAATATAAGGTCTTTGAAGTCAGGAACTATTTAATTTTTGTCTCTGTATTTCTAGAACCATGCACATTGCAGATGCTTAATAAATGTTTCTTAAGGTCATTTTTTTTTTTACTGTAACATACAGATGGGTAGGGAAAATTATGGTATTATGTAAAGAGATCTGGCCTAAGCGGTCAGGTTTGTTAAATGATAATCAATGACAGATCAGTCATCTAATGAGACCTATACTTATTTCCTGAAAGAAGGTTGCAGTTTGACTAGGTCTTTCTTTTTTGTACTTGGTGTCATAAAATGATAAAAAAAATTATGTTAAAATGAGATGACTCCAACTGAATATAACTTTATAAAAGAATAGACAAAATTCTTACATCCTTGTCTAACAAAGTGGGAAACTTTAGAAAAGCTGTACAAAGAAAGAAAAGAAGGAAGGAGGAAGAAAAGGCATACAAGACTTGGTTAGAACCCAATGAAACATCAAGAAGGAATATTTTTAAGCCATGATCAAAGTAAGAACCTAGAAATCTTCCTCCAGGAAGTTCTCAAAGAAAACTGCCCTGATGTTTTAGAACCAGAGGGCAAAATAGAGGTTGAAAGAATCCAATGATCACCTCCTGAAAAATATCCCAAAAAGAAAACTCCTAGGAATATTATAGCCAGGTTCCAGAATTCCCAGATTAAGGAGAGAATATTACAAGCAGTCAGGAAAAAACAATTTGAATATTGTGGAAACACAATCAGGATAATCCAGGATCTGGCAGCTTCTACACTGAGGGATCAAAGGGCTTGGAATGTGATATTCTGGAAGGCAAAGGAGCTGGGATTAAAACCAAGAATCACCTACCCAGCAAAACTGAGTATCATGTTTCAGGGGAAAATATGGTCATTCAGTGGAACAGAGGACTTTCAAGCATTCTTGCTGAAAAAAGCAGAGTTGAATAGAAAATTTGACATTCAGATACAAGAAGCAAGAGAAGCATGAGAAGGTAAACAGGGAAAAGAAATCATAAGGAACTTATCAAAGTTGAACTATTAACATTCCTACATGGAAAAACAATAATTGTAACTTATGAAACTTTTATCGGTATGAAAATAGTTGAAGGGAATAAATATATATATATATATATACATATATATGTCTATATATGAGGGTATATGGGCATATGAACACATGTGTGAATGTGTGTATACATGTTTACAGGTATACATAGATAGAGGGCACAGGATCAATTTAACAGGAAGGGATGATACTTAAAAGGTGAAATTAAGAGGTGAGAGAGGAATATAATGAGAGGAGATGGGGAGAGACAGAATGGGGTAAACTATCTCATACAGAAGAGGCAAGGGAAAATGGTTACAATGGAGGGGAAGAGTAGGAAGGCAAAAAGGAATGGCTAAACCCTATTTCCATTGAATTTGGCTTGGGGAGGGAATGACATACACACTAAATAGGGTATCTCACCCTCCAGGAGAGTAGGGGGGGAAGAGGATGAGAGGGGGGATGATGGAAGGGAGGGCAGGCTGGGGAGAGGGAAGTTGGAAGCATCCACCTTTGGATGGAATCAAAGTAGAGAATAGAACAAGTGGGAGGTGGGATAGTAGGGAGGGAAATATAGTCAGTCTTTTACAATATATCTACTATGTTATTGTTTTACATTAGCTACACATGTCCAACCTATACTGAACTGCTTATCTTCCCAGTAAGGGTGGGTGACAAGGGGGGAAGGGAATGAATCTGGAATTCAAAGTTTTTAAATCAAATGTATATGTATATATACTATTATTAATAGTATTTTACATGTAATTCAGAAATAAGATATACAGGCACTGGGGCATAGAGATCTACCATGCCCTACTGGACAAGTGGAAAGGGGTATGGGAGAAGATATGGGAGAGAGCAGATTGGAGGAGGGGATATCCTGTGGGACTGTTATTTTGGGGTGGTGGGTAGGGGAAAAATGGAGAGAAAATTTGCAACTCAAATCTGGCGGAAATGAATGATGTAAATCAGAAAAAAAACCAATATTTTTTCCATTTTGTTGTTGAAATAAGAGTAGAATTACAGAGGGTAAAACACAAACTCAGACAAAATACTACTTCTAGGAATTTGTGGATAAGATAGTTTCTTGAAAGGTCACAGCAGAGCAAATATTTTAAAAGAGCAGCAGATCGAATAATGCTAAGAAAAACTCAAAGAGAAACAGTATGTTCACCTATCCAAGGACTTCTGAAAGAGGTTACACCAGGAAACCAGTGAGCACAGATAAATAAACCAAAACTCTACAAGTGCACTGTCTGGAGATGCTCCAGGAACACTCAAAGGCCTGTATCATCCTGTAACTAAGGAAGAAGTGGTGGCAGTCCAAAACCTAGTGTGTCTGAACAGGGAAGTTGTAGAGGGGCAAACATTTAGTAGTAGGCCAAATATCTGTTAACACTTCAACATACAGTACTCCAAAAGGCCCAGAAAACCACAGTATTCTGAATACATACTAAACAGGGAACCACAAAACTTGTTAGTGTTTTGAGATCAGATGCATCAGGGAGGATGTAAGACAATAGGGAAAGATTCCAGGAAATCAAAGTGAGGAACTAACTAGGGTCTTAGTATCCCATTCAAAAGTTTAGGAGGGGGCCAGAGCTTGGTCCTTTCACAAAGTTTTGCATGAGGAACTGAGGATGGGGATAAGATTAAACAGAAGAAGTCACATAATACTATGAGGAAATATTATGGATTAATAGATGCCCAAGAAGAAAACCCAGAAGAAGAGAATATCATGAGAATTATAAGCAAAGCCTCATAGGAAAAAAAATGAACTATATAATGACTGCAGAAGCACCTGGAGGAAATGAAGCATGAGATTATAAGTAAAGTAAAGCTATGGAGGAAAGATTTAAAAGGAAAATAGCTTAACTCAACAGGCAAATAGGCAGAGTCAGAGAAAGGAGAAAGAAGATTTTAAGAGGGAGAGTAGAATTGATGAGGGGCATGCAAAACAAAATTCAAGCTTATAAAGTGTATTTTAAAGAGGAGATGAAAAGGAAAGACAGAAAGGGTAAAAATCAGTGAATGGGTTCTGGGCTTGGTGAAGAAAGAATGGGCAGTGGAGTACATTGCTGTGCTTATTGCTCTAGGAATGGTGGCTATAGAAATTAGGCAAGAAAAAGAAATCATGGGACTAATCATAGGTGAGAAAATCAAACACTGATTTGGTATTTTATATTTGAATCCACTCTGTAGTTGATTCTATTCTCTAATTCTATTCTGTAGTTTATCTAATAACCTAAACCCTTTTCTCTGTCTCTGAGGGAAGAAGTTCATGAGTTCAAAAGTTCAGTCTTCTTTCAAGTTAGATGCAAGGGTTTAGGTTTCCTATTGATCACTTGTAATTAAAGAAAAACTCTGAGTTGAATTTAGAAATTCAGTGCTTTCATAAAACATTTTAATTTAAAGGGAACTGTTATCTCAGCACCATTTGCAAATCACTTTATGTCAAGAAAACCTCTTATCCCTCATAACTTCAGCTCTTGAAAAAATCTATGAAATCTATTTGCTATCTTTGAAGGTCTACAAGCTGACCTGGTATATTTTCACAAATTACACTGTCCATCCTTGATCAATTAAAAAGGGTCTTATCTCCCTCATAGGAACCAGGGAATCTGTTATCCTTGGTCCATAGCCTCAGGATGCAGATGAATCTAATAAATCAATCAAATATTCCTATAAGACAGAGAGGGATTGTTGCTTGCCCCCAAGTGAGTGTTGGCCCATTCTTCTTAATGTAACCAATCATGTTGTCTTTTCTCCCATGATGCTGCCAAAACCATAAATAACTGTATTATTTTCCTCACCTACCCTGTTTTATTCTTTGTTCTATGCTTAGAAAAAGAACCTGTGCCTTCCCCTCTGGGTCTTTTGAGGTAGCCATTTGACCCACTTTAATAATAGGTTTATTCTCTGCTAATAAATTTATCTATCATGCTTGGAGAAAATATGCCTCAGTTTACCTTTGTTGAATTGCATTCTCAACATAGGCCAAGGAAAAAAACCTGTATTTTTTGGAATATGTTTATGTTCAACTTTTAGAAACTTAGGAATTCAACTAAAAAAACTAAAATGACTTCAACAAAGTAGAAGGAAATAACAATACAGTGTGTGAATCATTTTAACAAAACCTGGGAAGAGATAGAAAGAGAAAGTCCATAAAAATAAATACATCATGTGTAAAATATTTGGGAGTCTACATGCCAAGATACACATAGGAATTATATGATTACAATGAAAAAACACTCATTACAGAAATAAAGATGGACCTAAATAATTGAAAAGGTATTAAAAGCTGGAACATTCCACTGGATGAAAATGATAGTCCTACCCAAAAACATTTATTTGTTCAATATCATGACACTTAAAATACCAAAGGCTTATTTTAGAGTACCAGAAAACACAAGAATAAAGTTCACCTGGAGGAACAAAGCTCAAGAATCTCCAAGAAAATAATGGGGGAAAAGTAGAAAGAAAGAGAGCCCAACAGCACCAAATCTCTATACTACACTATTAAATCATAATCATCAAAACTTCATGGTGATAAAAAATTGGAAGTTGATCTTTGGGACAAATTAGATATACAAGACGCAGAAACAAATACATGTACTATACTATCATGTGTTTAATAAAGACACAGATCTCAAGTCCTGAGGAAAGCTCAAGCTACTCAACAAAAACTTCTCAGAAAACTGGAAAATAGTCTGGCAAAAAATTGATTTTAGCCAACATCTCACACCATATGCCACAATATGTTCCAAATGGATATGTGAAGATATAAAAGGTTTCATCATAAATTATAGGAACAAGGAAGAAGGTACTTTTCATAATTACGGATGGTAAGAATTTTTGAACAGAGGAATAGAGAAGTATAAAAGGAGAAACACTGATAATTTTGATTATATAAAATCAAAAAGATGAATCAATCTAGTTAAAATTTTTCTAGGAACTTTATCCAATAGAAGTCTGATATGCAAACTATATAGAAATGTGATACAAATATATAAGAATAAGAATTATTTCAAAGACATAAATTTTATACTAGCACCAATTAGGAGGGAATCACTAAAATTTCATGAGATGGGAAGTGACATGATTAGAAATATCAATTTGGCAAGTGAATGTGAAGATACACCTATTAAATGCTTCCTATATGCCAAGCACTGTTTTTTTAAAGTATTTATTCTGAATTTAACAAACACAAAATTAACACATCCATACACATAGTAGAACAGAAAGAGAATTTTGTACATGAAGCCATTAAGCTTTAAGATGTCCATTTTGTTTTACATTTTAATTATATAATAAATTGTACATGAAACTTTCAAAGCTGTTTTACAAAGTACTAAGTGATGAGAAAAAAAGAAGTGAAGAGAGTTCCTGCCCTCAAGCTACACAACACATATAGAAGAGCGGTGACCAGGGAAGGTTTTGTCTGGAAAGTTCAGAGATGGGAAGTGAAGATATAGGAGGCCAGATTGCATACCCTTTTCCAGGAGTTTCCACAACAGGAAAACTGGAGATTAGGTAGTTGAGGAGGACAACAGCAAGAGAAC
This sequence comes from Petaurus breviceps papuanus, assembly GCF_028583685.1. Classification (NCBI taxonomy): domain Eukaryota; kingdom Metazoa; phylum Chordata; class Mammalia; order Diprotodontia; family Petauridae; genus Petaurus; species Petaurus breviceps. The sequence goes on along the minus strand of NW_027187380.1, from coordinate 25,297,227 downwards.
CATGGCTAAAACCTATCTAGATGCTGGGGATAAAATAAGGCACCCACTAACCAGATCAATGAGACCCCCAGATGGTGGCTCCAGCAAAAAAAAAAAAAAGGGTTAAGTCCTCCAAGAAATGGTCTCTGGCCAGGAGGCGAGTTGAGAATGAATTGCAGAGAGGAAAGAGTGGAGGCAGGAAGTCCATGAGGGATTACTACAAAAATCTAGGTAAGTAGTAATGAGATTCTGAATTTAGAGTATGAATGAAAGAGTCAGATGCAAGAAATGTTATAGAGGTAGGATTGACAAGACTTGGATAGTGGAGTGAATGAAAAGAAGAAGTCAGAATGACTTTGAGACTGGAAATCTAGATGACTAGATGCATGATAGTATAAAATAAATAAAATAGTGTAAGATAAATGATTTAGAGAAGATGAAATCTAAGGTCTCTTCCAGCTCAATCTGCTCCCTCTCCCTTGTTTACTCAGCTATAAATTTAATAAACATAAAAAAGTCAGTGCTAATGGCCTACAATTTTTTCTTTCTTTCTTTCCCCAAGAGCACAAGCTTGCCAGAGAGAAGCAAAATGGTGGATTAGTCACTTCCAGCAAACTTCTTCAATGCTCAATCTCCTTAAAAAAAGAATTATTTTCTAGTAATTAGAGCTAAATCCACAGGACAAGAACACAGAATCCTTGGACAAGGTAAAACCTTATGAATTTTAATAACTAGAAATTGTAGCTCCCCTCTCTCACCTGAGGCATGAGCACAAACACATTTAAAGACTTGTGCCAACAGCCCAGGACAGAAAGAGAGATAGAGACAGAGAGAGAGAGAGACAGAGACAGAGAGAGACAGACAGAGACAGATAGAGACAGAGACAGACAGGGAGAGGATGGAGATAAGGGAAAGGATGGGAGAAGAAAACTTTCTCTATGTATATGAATTTATGTATATGACTAAAACAATGTTATTTGAAAGAAAACCACTACTACCACCACCAATAAATAACAACAATAGCTAGAGAAACTGCTGTGAAAATTTAATGACCAAGCTTGTCCACAAAGAAGAGATAGGATGTAACTCCTTCCCTCCTTTGCAGAGGTGGGAAATTATGGTCATACGACACTGCACACAAAACCTCAGACTTGGTTGATGTGTGTTTGTTTCGCTGAACTGTTTTGATATTATCTCTTTTGTCTTCTTTGATAGAAAAGATTACTCTATGTGAAAAGGAAGGGATCGTTAGGAAACCAAGATGATGTAAAAACCCAAAAGTATCAATAAAAGTTTTGTTTTATTTTGTTTGTAATTATTTTTTTCAATTGCCAAGCATTTATTTTCTCTCTATTTTGCCCCCAAAAAGTAAAATCTTTGTAACAAATTAGCAGGCAAACAAAACAAATCATCAATAAATTTTATTAGAGATTTTAAAAAGCACACATTCTCCTTGTAACTGAAAACCATGGGCAATTTTTCTGGAACCTAAGTGTGACACCTAAGGATGCATGAACTAAGGATGACACATCTGCATACCAAAATATCTTTGGTTTATGTTGTTGGCTGTTTCAGAATGGAAAAACTGCCCAGTTTCCTAACTGTGATGCAGACATGGCATACTAATCACATTCTTTTTCTGTGGTAAGATGTTTTACTTTGCAATTATTAGCTGTCAAAGCCAGATTAAAGTAAAGCCAGACCAAGGCTGAAGAGTTATATAATTTCTTGATAAAATACCATGAAATTTTTGCATAATATTCAGTCAAACAATATATTGGAAAGTGATTATGTAAGGCAAGGGACTAGGCTTGGCAGAGACAAAGCAAATATAACCATTTCAAAATGAATTCCACTTGTAAAATAATTGTATGCTGTGAGCTAAAATAGCATATTTTTCTATTCAACATTTTTCTGGGCACTGTTACCTCAGACTCTCCAGAATATGGAAATAATATGGAAGATAAAAAGGACACTCATTATTTGTGAGACACTGGGGGAAAAATTTCATTTAACTCTAAAATGAAATCAACACAAAGTTCTGATTGAGGTTCTTCTGCCATCTCTCAAATGTTCCAACATGGTTTTGCATTTTTAGCCTCCAGCTGGGATAGTAACTAGAAGCAGAAATCAGGAACAGCCTGATGGAATGGGAAGAATATCGAGCCTGAATTAGAACATGTGGATTCAAATTTTAGGTCCCCATTTATTAGCTCTGTGACCTAAGGCAATCACTTAAATAATGTTTTCTGGAGTAAATTGTTTCTAATGTCCCTTCAGGTTCTAAAAGTCTGTGATTAAGGAAAAAAATAGAATTTTGAAACAGTAGGAAACAACATTAGGTTGGAGTCAAATGACCTGTGTTCCAGTTCCATTTCTACTATCTACTATCTGTATAACCCAGGTTTTAACGTTTCTGATTCTCAGTTTCCTTAGATGACCTCTGAGGTCTCTTATAGCCCTAACTATTCTACATAAGGCTTTTAGGTTTTCAAAACACTTAACAAATATCATCACATTTTGACCTCACAACAACCCTGTGAGGTAGGTATTATTATTAATTTTAGAGATGAGAAAACTTAGGAAGATGGAGATTGAGTAAGTCACCCAGCGTTAAACTAGTAATTGTCGAATTTGAATTTGAATTTATGTCTTCCTGACCCCAAATCTAGCTCTCTATTCACTGAACTCCACTGTTACCACTATAAAGCATGGGTTTTATTTCAAATTTCTATTCATGTCAATTCTTCAATCTATGTCAACAGGACTTTATTTATTGATCTAAAATTACTCTTTTTTAAGGTTTCTTAATATCTTTTTGTGTGTCATAGACTTCTTTGGTAGTCTAGTAAAACCTATGGACCCCTTCTCAGAATAATGTGGCAGTAGTGAGCCTCATACCCAGGTCTTCTGCACTCTTAAATACAGTACTGTTACCTATTATGTGATAGTGCTACCAAAATTATTACGGTGTATTATATTCCTTACAATAGTCTACCATTACAGGGAAGAAAAGATGGTTTCTTTGACCATAGTTATCAGTAACAAGGGTAATAGGCAAAAGACATCACGAGTGTTTAAAATATGCAGTATTTAAAGGTATTAATTGTATCCATTGCCTATTCCCTGTCAGTCAACATGTGATAGGACAGTCTCTGGCATTTTATATTTAACTCAATCATTTTATTTTTCTCCCCACAAAGAATGAAATGAGACAACAAGAATCATGATGGTATTAAGTATTTAATATTAAACTACTAAGTCAATCTAGGAGCTGGTTTTATGAAAAAAACAACAACAGTAAGATAGATAAGTCATTGGTTAATTTGGTTAAAAAAAGAAGAAAATAAAATATCCAGTATCAAAAATAAAAAGGGTGAAATCATCACCAATGAAGAAGAAATTAAAGCAATCACTAGGAAATATTTTGCCCAATCATATGCCAATAAATCTGACAATCTGAGCAAAATCAATGAATATTTGTGAAAACATAAGTTACCTAGATTAACAGATCAGGAAACAGAACATTTAAATAACCCAATCCTAGAAAAAGAAATTGAAAAGTCATTAATGAATCCCATAGGAAAATATACCCAAGACCAAATAGGTTCATGAATGAATTCTACCAATCATTAAAGAACAATTAATTCCATTACTATATAAACTATTTGGAAAAATAGGCGAAGAAGGAGTCCTACCAAACTCCTTTTATCACACAAATATGGAGCTGATACCTAAACCAGGAAGAGCTAAAACAGAGAAAGAAAATTATAGATCAATTCCCCTAATGAATATTGCTGCAAATTTTTTGCACAAAATACTAGCAAGGTGATTACAGCAGTACGTTACAAGTACTATACACTATGACCAAGTGGGATTTTTACCAGGAATTCAGGGTTGGTTCAATATTAGGAAAACTATCAACATAATTGACTGTATCAATAACAAAACCAAGAGAAATCATTTGAGAATCAATAGATGCAGAAAAGGCTTTTGACAAAATATAGCACCCACTCCTACTAAAAAACATTAGAGAACACAAGAATAAAAGGAATATTCCTTAAAATGATAAGCTGTATCTATCTAAAATCACCAGCAAGCTTTATCTATAATGCTGATAAGCTAGATTCCCAATAAAATCAGGGATAAAGCAAGTATGTCCATTATCACCACTATTATTCAATATAGCACTAGAAATGTTAACTATAGCAATAAGAGAAGAAAAAGAAATCAAAGGAATTAGAAAAGGCCACAAGGAAACAAACTATCACTGCTTGCAGATGATATTATGATATACGTAGAGATTCCTAGAGAATCAACTAAAAATTACTTGAAATAATTAACAACTTTACAAAGTTTCAGGATATAAGATAAACCTATATAAACCATCAGCATTTCTTTGTAAGACCCACAGGGCTCAGCAGCAAGAGATAGAAAGAGAAAGTGCATTTAAAATAATTATAAACAATGTAAAATATTGGGAGTCTACCAACAAGACAAATCCAGAAACTATATGAAAACAATTACAAAATACTTTTCACACAAATAAAGTCAGTTCCCAAAAATGGGGAAAATATCAATTGGTCACAGGTAGGCTGAGCCAATGTAAAAAAATGACAATACTGCCCAAACTAATCTACTTGTTCAGTGCCATACCAATCAATCTACCAAAAAATTATTTGATAGAGCTAGAAAAAAGTAACAACAAAATTCATCTGGAAGAACAAAAGGTCAAGAATATCAAGGGAATGAATAAAAAAAATACAAAGGAAAGTGGCCTAGTGATATCAGATCTCAAGCTATTTTATAAAGCAGTGATCAACAAAGCTCTCTTGTACTGGCCAAAAAAACAGAATGGTGGCTCAATAGAAAAGATTAGGTACACAAAACACAGTAGTGAATGATAATAATCTAGTGTTTGATAAACCCAAAGACCCCAACTTTTGGGACAAGAACTCACTATTTGACAAAAACTGGTGACAAAACTGGAAAACAATTGGACACATGCTAGGTATAGAGAGTGCTTCTTAAACTTCATAAATCCACATGGGGTCACAACCCACAAGTTAAGAAGTGATTATGGTCTGAGAGTGGAAAAAGTCTAAGAAGCCCTGGTATAGATCAACATCTCATACCGTATACAAAGATAAGTTCAAACTAGGTGCATGATTTAGACATAAAGGGTGACATCAAAGGCAAATTAGAAGAGTAAGGAATAGTCTACCTGTCAGATCTATGGGGAGGGGAAGAATTCATGACTGAACAAGAGAGAGATCTTTACAAAATGTAAAATAGATCATTTTGATTATATTAAGCTAAAAATCTTTTGTACAAAAAAACCCAATGCAAACGAGATTAGAAGGAAAGCAGAAAGCTGGGAAACAATCTTTACATCAAGTATCTCTGATAAAGATAATTTTTTCCCAAATATATAGAGAACTGAGTCAAGTTTATAAGAATATAAGCCATTCCCCAATTGACAAATGGTCAAAGGATATGAATAGGCAGTTCTCAGAAGAAGAAAACAAAGCTATGTATAGGCATATGAAGAAGTGCTCTAAATCACTTTTGATTGAAAAAATCTACATTAAAACAACTCAGATACCTATCATGTCTTATCAGATTAGCTAATATGACAAAAAAAAGGAAAAAGTAAATGTTGGAGAGGATGTGGGAAAATTGGGATGCTAATGCAGTGTTGGTGGAGTTGTGAACTGATCCAACCAATCTGGGGAGCAATTTGAAACTATGCACAAAGTACAACCAAACTGTGCATACCCTTTGATCCAGTAACACAACTACTAAGTCTGAAATGAGCAAAACCAGGAAAACACGGTACACAGTATCAGCAACATTGTGTGATCACCTATGAATGACTCAACTCTTCTGAGGAACACAATGATCAAAAATAAGTATAAAGGACTTGAGAAGGAAAATGCTATCCATATCCAGATAAAGAAGTGATGGCCTGCACAGTGAATAGAGCACTGGCCCTGGAGTAAGAAGGACCTGAGTTCATATCCAGCCTCAGACACTTAACACAAATACTAGCCATGTGATCTTGTCAAGTCACTTAACCCCAATTACCCTCCAAGAAAATAAAAAAAAAAAGAAGTGATGGACTCTGAATACAGATTGAAGCATATTTTACCCACTTACTTTATACTTTCTCCTGTCTGTTTTTTTTCCTTTTGATCTGTTTCTTCTTCCACAACTGTGACTAACATGGAAATATGTTTTACACAATAGCACATGTATAACCTATATCAAATTGCCTGCTATTTTCAGAAGAGGGGAGGGAGAGAGGAATAAAAATTTGGAACTCAAAATCTTGCAAAAATCAATGCTAAAAAATTTATTGATATATAATTGGGAAAAAATCCTCAAACTTTAAATTGAGTCATTAGGTACAGCATGGGCTTTAAAATTTGAAAAGCACCAATGAGTCACCACTCCTTCACATACCTGTAGTCCATCATATGGTCAGACCAGACAGAGTTGTCACAGTTATAGTGCAAGTCCTAGCAGATATGTACAAAATCTGGGAAAGCTTTGAATATGGGGCTGGTGATAGGTCAGAGATGCGATTCTGTTGTCATCCTAGGTATATTCAAAGAGAAGCTCATTACTGAAATAATGACCAGCAGGGGATGATTGATAGATTAATTTTCTACAAAAGTTTATTAAAATCATCTTAGTATGATGTAGAGATGACTTTCAATGGTGGACGTAGTATTGGTGCTTTTCAAACTTTAACACACAAAATAAATATCTACTACTATTATTATCATCATAGATTTCAGTAGTATAGAAAGACTTGTAAAATCTATCTCTTCTTTTTAAAAAAAATCTATCTCTTCTAGGTTCACTTATACTTTAGCTTCTCTGTTGAGACTGACCAAGGGGCATGATTTTCAATGTTGACATATGTTGGCAAGATACCACATTAGGAAAAATTTAGGACAAGAACACCATCTCATCAAGTCACCAAAAAAAAAAATTGCTACCAACTGTCAATGATGTTTTATGGGACTATATTGAAGGCTGTGCCAATTCAGGTCCTGAAATGATATCAGTCAGTTCCCTTTTTCTTTCTCCTCATGCAAACATGTTGATAGTGGCACTAATGGCAAATTAAACAAAAAAACCCCACAAATTAAAAGGGAAATTAGAGTTGGTATGAAATTAAATGGAATGAGTTGGCATTTTGTGTGCATATTCTATACCAAGGAAAACATGGATCCCACAAAATCACATTGATGCTCCTGTATTCTGTATCATCCTTAATTTTCCCCAATATAAGAGTAAAATTTTTCATTGAATGGATAGCATGCATGTCCTGGGACACTGTGTGCTTTCAGGACACATGAAATCTTTATCTACCCTGGAAAAAAATAACAAAACTATTAGAACACATTGCAACCTAGTGGACCAAAAACAGGAAGCTTGGTTTGTGTTCTTTATTCTTTCTCTAACTTCCATTAACAGATTTTTTTAGGTAAGCCTGGCCTCTCTGCCACAACCAGCTGCTACTACCACCTGAAGCTTTTGCAGCTTCCAGAATACATCAGCCAAAAACCATGTTCACTTACACCCAGCAAGACATATGAGACCCAAGCAGAAGACAGTTAGTCTCTGTCCTCAAATTAATGGTCATAACATTGTTATACCCTAGTATGCACTTGGCTTGTCTCTACCATATGATCATAGATGGAGAGCTAGAAGCTATTTTAGCAATCTCTAATCTAACCCCTTCATTTTACAGAAAAGGAAACTGAAAGGATAGATGATTTGTCCCAGGTCAGGCAGGTAACAAATAGCAGAACTGGGGACAGACAGGTACACTGACTCCATGCTAGACAACCAGAATCTCATTTTAGATTTGATTTGGAATCCGTTTTTTTCTTTTTTTCTTCCTTTACTTTAATTCAGTTCAAATCCTTGGACATTCACCTCAGACTGTTTTGTTTTTAACTGACAGCTTCTATTTTGTCAAAAAAAAACAAAAAGAAGCCTATATATTTTAAGCTTAACAAGAAAGTACCAGAGCCACCCACTGTATTTGACTTGGTTGCTATTGATTATTTGTCTTCAGCTTGTAGTCAATGTATAGATTGTTCATTTGGTTCTCTTCTCTTCATTTGACATAATTTAATATGCATTGCAATAATTTTCCTAAATTCATCATATTAATCACATATATATATAATATTCCATTTTATATATATATATATATGCATGTATATGTGTATACACTTTCTCATACTGTATTAAACCACTCTCCAAATGTAATCAGTTTTTTTCCATGTTTTGATCTGGGAAATAATGCTGCTATAATTATTTATGTATAGGTAGGTCTTTTTTTCTCTCAATTTCCCGTTTAAGGACATGGACCCGAGAAGAAACAGCTAGGTGGTATGCTGGATGGAGCACTGGACCTGAAGTCAAGTGGACCTGGAATAAGGGAGATCTGAGTTCAAATCTAGACTCAGACACCTCCTAGTTGTGTGACCCTGAGCAAGTGACATAATATCTTTGGACCCCAGTTTCTGCATCTGCAAAGTGGGGAAAATAATAGCACCTACCTTTCAGAATTTCTGTGAGGATAAAATAAGATAATACATATAAAATACATCACAAACATTGAAGCTATAATAGTTTTATAAATATAAATGCTAGCTATAAGAATAATTATTATCATTAGATCACTAATACTAGTGGATAACAAAGAATTGATATTGTTGTGTGTCTTTTGTTGCATAATTCCACATTGCTTTTCAAAACCAAGGGAACAATTCATAGCTTTAACAGCAGTAAATTAGTATGCCTCCTTTCATGTAGCATACCAACATTGAGCTTTTTCATCTTTAATTATCTTTGCCAAGATCATTGCATTGAGAAGAATTCTTAAGTCTTTCCAAATTGGTTTCCTTTTCAGTATTATTGTCATTGTGTAAATCATTCTCTTGGCTCTATTATAAAATAGCCATGCCTCTATAAATATATTTGTATACCCCAGGTTCCTACCTAATCCCATACCTATTTTTGTCTGAACCCTCAAACACTGACATCCAGTCTTTTTTATTCTGATATCTCTTCCTGCTGGTTCCCTCCACCTGGTACCATACTTTGGGACTCATATGCTGATTTTCCTTTCAAATTTATGTTAATTACATGTCTTTGATCATAAAAATGAGAGGGCTAGACCACATTTCAGACTGTCGTGGCCATGCCCCAGAAACCTCTTCATCCTGGAAGCTTGCTTTAGTCCTAGAATTCACACATTGAAAATATCCTGTCCCTGTCTCCTCTCCCTCTTCTCAGAACTAGGAATTTTAGAAGTATCTTATCACCCTTTTAAAGAGGGTGCCAAGGCTAATCATGTCTCATTTTTCTCCAGGTTACACTCTAGACTTTTTTCTATCACACCCTCTCTGAGCCAGGTACTTTGGTCCTGTTACCTTTTCTCTTTTTTAAGATTCTTTTTATGTATTGTTCCCTGCCTGCCCAATTAAAATCTAAGCTCCTTGAGGGTAAGGACTGTTCTTTTTCTGTTTGTATTTGTATTTCTAGCACATAGCACAGAACCTGGCACATGATAGGTGCTTAATAAATACTTGTTGACCTACTTTTGGACTAGATGGTTTCTAAGGTCATTTGCAGCTCTATATCCCTGATTCCAAGTATGATACTCTCTGTAGAACAGTTAATTTCTTGATTGTTTATTGCCTTGTAATCTTACATTCTGTATCCACCAACCTAACAAGTCCTGGCCCTAACAACCTAATTTGTTCCATCTTGTCCTAGTGATAACAAAGCCAAATAGATGGAAGGAAGGAGCTAAGAGAAAGACAGATGACTGTGATATTCTACAGAAGTAGGTAAATTATTTTAAGGAAACAATAAACTGAAAGATGGAGTCTTTTTTATCTAATGAGACTAAATGAACTTTAATGACTAGTTGAGATTGTATTTCCAAGTCTTCCAGTGGTAAAATGCTTGGCATGCTAAGCATTTTTCTTTTTCCTACTTCACAGAAGACTGGTTCAAGGATTGAGTTGTAATGTTTGGATACATCTCAAAAGGCAGTTGGGTGGAACCAGATGGAAAAAAATAAGCCTAGATTAACATGGTTGCATTGGGCCAGACTGTGAAGTTCTCCTGTTTTCTTTAAATTACATTTTCCCTGTTACTTTATGAAGAACATGCTGTCCTCAAGTTTGTTTTTGTCCTTAACTTTCAGGCTTTCTTCGATATTTCTGCAAGTAGGAATGTGTGTATAAGCATCTGTCATTTCTCCTTATGTTGTCACAAGTCCATTCTGCAGCACAAATTGGTAAGCAGAACCTCTCAGCAAACATTCTTCTGGAAATTGGAAGAGCATATTGCTCAAGAACAGGATTTACCAAATACCCTTAAAGGAGCTATTATTGAGGGGAAGAGGGTGGGTCAAGCTGTCTAGCAATAAGGAAAGCGCCTTTTATGTGAAAATCTAAGCTGGTAACTGTTTTATAGCAACAAGGCATGGGGAATATGCCACAGGGTACAGTGGCACAAGTAGAGGGTATTAAATCATTGTGAATCATGATTGGTAGAACAGGAATTGGCAGAATCCAGGTCAGATAAACTAGTGTCGTCATGGCTGCAAGGTGATGACAGGGCTACAGAGTTAAGTCTAGGCAAGATTCAATATCAGACAGGCAACTGGTCATGGGCAGATGAAAAAGATCCAAAGAGGGCTAGGTAGGAAGCATGCCAAAGAAGGTGTTCCTTGAGAAGAGGGGTTTTTTTGTAGAACTCTTATAATAGAAGTATTTTTATCATTCTCTAGGACTTAAAAAGTCTTTACTTGTTATAGAAGTTAACCTTTCCTGAAACTGAAAAATTCTACTTTAATGTAAATGAGTGAATAAATGAATGATTAAAAAATTTATTAAACCTTATTATATGCCAAACCCTATGTCAAAGCCTGGAGTTACAAATACAAAAGCAAAGACAGCCCCTGCCTTGAAGGAATTTATATTCTATTAGGGGAAGACAAAACACATTGGGAAGTGATGGACATGGAAAGAGCACTTTGATCCAGAAAAATTACAGAAATGGTAAGATAGGAGGGGTCATAGGGAAACTGACTGATATGCCCTTTCCAGAAACAATGACAGTTGATTTCATCATAGTTGCTCTATTGGGGGAGAGTGGGATAGGAGAAGAAAGATTATATCAATCTATTTGCCTCTGGTTCTATTTACTATTTCAGTAAGTTTCAGAACCAAAGTGCTCTTCCCTGGCTAGCATGTGGAGGTGAAGGTAGGAACAGTAGAGAATGAAGCAAAGCATTGTTGGGATTTTCCTGAAATAGTGGGCAAGAAGTAGTAACCAATCAAGATAGCCCAAAGACAAAAGGATTAGACACTCCAAGGTACTGTCTTAGGTAGGCATTGAGAGTATGGAATGGACTGAAAAGTGTCCAAAGATAGTTAAACTCTTACATGGACCTGGGACTCAACTAGAAAAGGGGCTTTTAGCCTGAGGTCCATAGATCTCCAAGAGGTTCATGAATAAATGTAATTTAATCTTATAAATTTAAAAAAAAAAACCCACATACACATTAGTTTATAGGATTTACCAGCCTGCCAAAAGAAACCATGAGGAGAAAAATGTTAGGAACGCCTGATGTAGAAGGCCTATTTGATTAGAAAACAGGGTAATCGGGGCAGCTAGGTGGCGCAATGAATAGAGCACTGGCCCTGGAGTCAGGAGGACCTGAGTTCAAATCTGACCTCAGACACAACACAAAAACTAGCCATGTGACCTTGGGCAAGTCACTTAACCCCAACTGCCCTCCAAAAAAATAACATAAAAAAAAAGAAAGCAGGGTAAGCAGTCTCAGTCTAGAAGAGAAAATCCCTAGGTCAAAATCCTTAGTGACTGAAGTAGGGATATTGGTTGTGGGTCTCCTGAGTGGAAATAGAATCTAATGGAACCCATACAACTGTGAGGAATAAATCTGACTCCAGCAATAATACCATTCCATGCCTACTGCAAGGAAGTATTGCTACTACGAGGCAAAGTTTTAGAGCCCCCTTTTTGATGTACTATCAGTAATCAAAATGATTCTGATGCCAGAAGTAGAATTAGAGAGACTTCCATAAACCAACAACTACTTAAAGATAGCACATTTATATTTAACAGGTTGATTTAATAAAGATAGCATATCTAAGCAATAAGAAAGTTCAGTTTTTTGTCCTACAAGCTAAAATAGGAGCTAAGGTTTTTCTCTATGGTGATATGAATTTCACTTCTAAAAATCTGAATTTCCTATAGCAATGGAGGTCTCTTGCTTGCTGTTTCAGTGATATTAAATTTTTCTGCCTGCTTTTAAGGCTCTCCATACTCTGGCTCTTCCATGAGCATCCAATCTTATTTCTTGTTATTAGAAAAGTTCATATTACTCTAGGTCAAGATGGCGAAGTAGAAGCAGGACCTCCCCACTGCTCCTGCTTCCACCTTCCCCAATCCATGTAAAAAGGGGTCTCTAAAAAACTTTGGAGCTTCAGAACTCACAAAACGACACAGAGTAGCTAACCTCCCACTAAGGACAGGCCTGCTGGCCGAGTTGCAGGACTCTGGAAGCCACACCCAGCCCCAAACAGAGGCGTTAGCCCCAGGGTGGACCTGACCAGCCACCAGCTGGAGGGACTCCAGATCAGCAGCAGCTGGGGCCCTTTCCAGATTTATCTACACATAGATGTGAAGGACAAAGTGAGAGGTCTTTGCAGTCTGGACTTTGGGACCCAGTAAGTGGGAGTGTATGGGCCGGCACAGCCAGACAGCGCCACGGGGCAGCTTCAGCTCCTAGCTTGCAGAGTGTAGGGGGAACAAGCACCAGTCTGAGGGGTAATTGCTCTTGCTTTAACCTTCTTGGATCTGGATTGCAGTCTAGGGTGGAGGTCCTGGGGTGTGTGTGTCCAGCCTGCCACAGCGTGTGCAGACCTCAGAGAGAGCACCCATCTAATACCTCCGGCAGCTGAGAAAACCCCAGCATTTGGGAAGAAAGCTCCCTTGTCTGGTGGCAGTGTCCTACTGTGGCAAAAAGCCCAGGGGTCAAGTGACTGAGGGACGACATGACCAGGCAAAGGAAACAAAGCAGACAGAAGATTCCAACATTAGACTCTTATTTTGGGGACAAAAAGGAGCAAAGCATGGAACAAGAGGAAGACAGTGAAGTCAGAACTGCTGCACCAAAAGCTTCAAAGGAAAATACAAGCTGGTTACAGGCCATAGAGGACCTTAAGAAGCAGATAAGAGAAATGGAGGAAAAATTGGGAAGAGAAATGAGAACAATGAAAGAAAATTATGAAATGAGAGTTAATAGCCTGACTGAGGAAAATCCCATCTTAAAAAATAGACTAACTCAAATGGCAAAAGAGGCACAAAAAGGCAATGAGGAGAAGAATGCCTTAAAAAGCCAAATTTGCCAGATGGAAAAAGAATCTCAAAAGCTCAATGAGGAGAATCATTGCTTCAGAATTAAATTGGAGCAAATGGAAGCTAATGACTTTATGAGAAATCAAGATGCTGTTAAACAGATCCAAAAAAATGAAAAAATAGAAAGCAATGTGAAATATCTCATGGGAAAAACCACAGACCTGGAAAATAGATCCAGGAGAGATAATTTAAAAATTATTGGACTACCTGAAGGCCATGATCAAAGGAAGATCCTAGAAATCTTCCTCCAGGAAGTTCTCAAAGAAAACTGCCCTGATGTTTTAGAACCAGAGGGCAAAATAGAGGTTGAAAGAATCCACTGATCACCTCCTGAAAAAGATCCCCAAAAGAAAACTCTTAGGAATATTATAGCCAGGTTCTGAAATTCCCAGATCAAGGAGAGAATATTACAAGCAGCCAGGAAGAAACAATTTGAATATTGTGGAAACACAATCAGGATAACCCAGGATCTGGCAGCTTCTACACTGAGGGATCAAAGTTCTTGGAATATGATATTCTGTAGGTCAAAGGAGCTGGGATTAAAACCAAGAGTCATCTACCCAGCAAAACTGAGTATCATGTTTCAGGGGCAAATATGGTCATTCAGTGGAATAGAGGACTTTCAAGCATTCTTGCTGAAAAAAAAACCAGAGTTGAATAGAAAATTTGACATTCAGATTACAAGAAGCAAGAGAAGCATGAGAAGGTAAATAGGGAAAAGAAATCATAAGCAACTTATCAAAGTTGAACTATTAACATTCGTACATGGAAAAACAATAATTGTAACTTATGAAACTTTTCTCAGTAATTGAAGGGAATAGAAATACACACACACACACACACACACACACATATATATATATGTCTATATATGAGCATATGAATACATATGTGAATGTGTATATATGTTTACAGGTATACATAGAGGGCACAGGATCAATTTAAAAGGAAGGGATGATACTTAAAAGGTGAAATTAAGAGGTGAGAGAGGAATATAATGAGAGGAGATGGGGAAGGACAGAATGGGGTAAACTATCTCATATAGGAGAGGCAAGGGAAAATGGTTACAATGGAGGGGATGAATAAGAAGGCAAAAGGGAATGGGTAGACCTTATTCCCATTGAATTTGGCTTAAGGAGGGAATGAAATACACATTAAATAGGGTAACTCACCCTCCAGGAGAGTAGGGTTGGGGAAGGGGATGAAAGGGGGTATGATGGAAGGGAGGGCAGGCTTGGAGGGAGGGAGGAAGTTGGAAGCACCCACTTTTGAAAAGGGATGGGATCAAAGTAGAGAACAGAACAAGTGGGAGGTGGGATAGGAGGGTGGGAAATACAGTCAGTCTTTTACAATATATCTACTATGTTATTGTTTTGCATTAGCCACACGTGTTCAACCTATAGTGAACTGCTTATATTCCCAGTAAGGGTGGGTGACAAGGGAGGAAGGCAATGAATCTGGAATTCAAAGTTTTAAAATCAAATGTTTAAAATATACATACTATTATTAATACTATTTTACAGGAAGTAAGATATACAGGTACTGGGGCATAGAGATCCACTGAAAAAGTTGAAAGGGGTATGGGAGAAAATATGGGAGAGAGCAGATTGGAGGAGGGGATATCGTGTAGGATTGCTATTTTGGGGCGGTGGGTAGGGGAAAAACAGGGAGAAAATTTGTGATGCAAAATCTGGTGGAATCTCACCAGTCAGATTGGCTAAGATGACAAAACAGGAAAATGACAAATGCTGGAGAGGATTGGGCAAATTGGAACACTAATGCATTGCTGGTGGAGTTGTGAATTGATCCAGCCTTTCTGGAGAGCAATCTGGAATTATGCCCAAAGGGCTATAAATACTTTCATATCCTTTGACCCAACAATACCACTCCTACGGTTATATCACAAAGAGATCATAGAAGTGGGAGGAAGTCCCATAAGTACAAAAATGTTTATAGCAGCTCTTTTTGTGGTGGCAAAGAATTGGAAATTAAGGGGGTGCCCATCAATTGGGGAATGGCTGAACAAGTTGTGGTATATGCATGTTATGGAATACTATTGTGCTATAAGAAACGAGGAGCAGACTGTCTTCATATTTACCTGGAGAGGCTTATACAAACTGATGTTGAGTGAGAAGAGTAGAACCAGGAGAAATTTGTACACAATTACAGATACAACGTATGTGTGATGACCAACTTTGATAGACTGGACTCTTCTCAGCAATGCAGTGATATAAGTCAATCACAAAAGACTCATGATGGAGAGAAATATGTGCATCCAGAGAAAGAACTAGAAAGATCTAAGTTTATATCCAGGTGGAAGCAAAATACCGGATCTTTTTCCTTCTCTTATTTGGTTTTATGTCCTCTTTACCATTTTTCATTCCATCTGATACAATCTGTCTAGTCCTTATGAGCATTCACAGCCTGATAAGTCTCATACAACCTTTCTCAAGGAATGTGGAGTGGATGCAGATATACCTTGTCAATCTGGACCATTTATGGTGTGGTATGGAAAGGTTTTTGGCTTGGCTTCTGAACTAGAATTGAGCATGTATATAAAAGGCCTCAATAACTCAAACTTTTTCTCCTTCCTGTTTGCCTGCATTTGATGAGGAAGATAAGTTATTGTGGGCATCAAGATGGAAAAGTGATCTTGGCCCTTTCTCATCTGGAGAAAAGACATGAGAATACATCCCAGGTATTGCGCTTGTCACAGTTACTTGTTTTTTTCCCTGTGTTTGGTTGAGAAGACCTAGGCTATGATCTAATGGAGTCAGAAAAGCACCAGGAGTCCAGGAATGGAAGTCCATGTCAGAGTTTGTGGAAAGCCAAGCATAGTGAGGAGCGAAGCCATCAGTAGCCTACCTGACTCAGACACTGCCGCAGATCAGCACTGAGATGTTGGCTTATGAAAAGAAAGGAGAGATTTTGTCCATTGGCTTGGAAATTCGTGGGTTAAATGCTTTGCAGCAACTACTTTAAGTTTGAGGCCACTTTCCCAAAAGACAGAGATTATACCATCTCTGGTATGTGTGGCCCCAGTTCCATGAGATATGTTTGTACTTCTGTTCTTGCTATGTCTTTTTAGTAACTATCGTTGGCTGGTTAAATGATAATGGGATTTAATCAGTGGTAGTAGGGAGAAACCACCAGAATAGGGGCTTGGGCAAATAGTATTCTGAGAAAATACCATAACACTTTAAGTACATCCCTAAAACTAAGGTGGGAAAGAAACTGAGAGTGGGAGTTGGGATAAGGACATGCCAAGTGTACACTGAATACGTAGTTTTATACAAAAGGAGGGAAAATACTGGTGGTTTGGAAGGATCAGGAAAAGCTTCATGCAAAAGCTGACCCTGAGGTAAGTTTCAGTGGCAATTGGGTGTCACAATGGATAGGCTCTAGATATGGAGTAAGTTCTGAGTTCAAATCTGGCTTCAGACACTTATTAGCTACAGGATCTTCGGACATATTACTTAACACTGTTAGTCTCACTTTCTATACATACAAAATAGGGATAATAATAGCAACCACTTCCCACAGTTTTTGTGAGGATAAAATGTAATCATAACTTGAAAAGTACTTTGCAAACTTTGAAGTGATAAACAATTATTGTTTATTAATGATATTAATCATTATAATATTAGTTAATATAAAGTTGATATTATTATTGTTATTTGGAAGATACTAAGAATTCTAAGAACCCACACTTATTTCTATGTCTCATGTCCTTTTCCCCTGTTTCCTCTGTTTGGAATATCTCTCCATCCCATCTATAAGTTATCCAAATCCTATTCACCTAAGTTTAACATACTAAGTTCTGTATATATTAGTTTTCTCTTCCAGCTACATTGTCAGTTATCTAAGGGCAAGGATGTTAAATTCTTCTCTATTTTTTACCCCTGCAAGACACACACATACACACGCACAAGCACATGCATACACATTATATTAGGTTCATAATAAGCACTCTATTTTTACTGACTGATATTAGCTCACACAAAGCTTGGAAATTGGAAATTTTTAAAATTCCTTTTGACATTTCGAATGCAGTACATGAAGTGTCCATTTGGGGGAACTATAAGATTACAATAAAACCTATTATATCTTATCCATGGAAAATCATACAATGTCTAAAAAGAAATATAACCAATCTTTTCTAAACATTAGATACTTTGCTCATATATTTACATGATATGCCTCCAGCTTAGATGGAGGACATACTACAAATACTCTTTGTATTGACCATTCCTCTGATGACTTGTCACTGGAATTCAGAAAAAAAGCCTCATAAAATACATAGAATGACTACTAATATTGGGGGGACAACAGATGAAGGCCCTATATACAAATAGAAGTGGCAAGATGTGTCTTGGTACTATTATGTAAGTAAATTCTACTACTTGAATCAAACAGGCCACATTTCATATGTGGTATATTCCCCATTATAAGAAAATAACAAAGAGGGGATAGTTTGTCCTTTTCCTACTCACAATAAGACACTGAGAATTGGAGTAGAAAGCAGAGACAGCTTCCCTAATCAAATGCAAAATCCTCTAGTTTTTTAAATTCCTTTATAACTTGGCCACTTCTTGCTTTTCCAGTCTTCTTACTCCTTATACCCTTCCTACCCTTCCACCTATTCTGTGATCCAGTGACACTGGCCTCATTATCACAATTCTGAATTTTCACTTGCTGTTCCACAGTCCTGAAATTCCTTCTCTTTTGCTAAATACCTCCTGCTTTCCCTGGCTTCCTACAAGTTCTAGATAAAATCCAACCTTCTGAAAGAAGTTTTTCCTGATCTCCCCTTAATGCTTGTAAATCTTTTGATTTTTCCCAATTTATCCTATATATGTAGACAACATGGTTGCCTACATGGTTGTCTACCCATTAGACTGTGGCCTCCTTGAGATCAGGGACTATATTAAATCTTTTTGTTTTGATGGCACTTAGCACAGCACCTCTCACATAGCAGGTGCTTGATAAATGTTTGTTGACTGACCAATAATGATAATCTCATCCCCACCAAAAACTCGACATTTCAATTTGGAATCATGATCATAAGAAACCATACTATACAGCCCAAAAAGATTGCAGTGAGGACCAAATGAAATGAAATTTATTAAAACATTTAAGAAAATGATTTCAAACAAAATAAAAATACTACACATAAGGGATTATTGTTAATGTTATTACTATGATTTCATGCAAATTCAAATATATTTATTCTACTTTCTGATTCACTGGCACACCTCAGTGGCTGGTGATAAGGAAGCAACGTCTACCTTAGCAAATCCAGGAGGGAATAACAGAATAATAAAGTTGAGATAGAATATACTCATCAAATGTTGGGGAGTAATAAAAGTGACAGAAGAAGGATGTAAGGATATCACATGTGGTACTGATTAAAAAAAAAAGATTGCTGTTTGGTCCTTGGAAGGAGGCCATAGAAGCTCCATTATCATTAAAAAAATCAGTAGAGAATAAAATTTTATGTTACAGTAATATAATAATAATGTGTGGACGTTCTGTTATATGATGACTGGGGTTATAGAAAAAATAATACTGCTTCCCAAATCATATCCCTAGTTGAAAAAAGATTAAAATGATTGCACACACAATCCAAGAATAACATATTTTTCTAGCAATTTCCATGAAACCTAATTATATTTCATCTTTATGTTATAGAGCATCATATCAGATAAATCCTTTATCTTCAACTATAGTTTTGAAAAGCAGAAACATCAGGATGTGGTAGCATGGAAAAAACCCTGACTTAGGAGTAGGAAGACTTAGCTGCTATCTAGGTATTGAGGTAGGCAACTAGATGGTTCAGGGCATACTGGTCCTGGAATCAGGAAGACTCATCTTCCTGAGTTCAAGTCACTAGCTTTGTGACTCTGGGAAAGTCACTTAACCCTGTTTGCCTCAGTTTGCTCATTTGTAAAATGAGCTGGAGAGGAAATGGCAAACACTCCAGTATCTTTGCCAAGAAAATCTCAAATTCGGTCACAAAGAGTCAGACATGAGTGAAAATGACCAAATAACAAAAGATATTGTGGTATAATGTAAAAAGAATTCTGGATTTGGGGACATGGGAACTATATCAATTGATAATAAAGTTCAATGACTTCTTGCTGATGATTGAACTTATTAGGTTATGAACTCCTTGAGAGCAAGATCTCATTCATATTTCTCTTAGAATATGATAGATGCATATCTATCATATAGCTATGTAATATATGAAAAGTGGATTACACATACTAGTTGCTTAAGAACTATTTGAAAAAAATGAATTGAACTCACATCACTAACTAGTTAATGGATCTTGGACTTAGTTCCTATTATGTGAATGATGTGGATGGTGTAAGGGGAGATAGAACAAGATCATGGATTCCTTTTGCAATGTGATGAAGCCCATGGGTCCCTTCTTAAAATAAATTTGTTAAATATATAGCATTAAAAAGGGGAAAATATATTTAAATACAATTATCAAAATATTTTTAAAACAAATTCATGGACTTTAGATTAAGAACCTCTGAATTAGGTGATCCCCAAAGTCCCTTCTAACTCTAGCTTTCTATGACAACCTAGGATGATCAAACAATAAAGATGGCCATTAGATTCTCTAAAAAGTTTAGTTGCTTTAAGTAAGTGGGTTTTGAGCAAATATCAGATTTCATTAATTATGAGCCAAACACTCTCAAATACATGTAGGCAAGTAGTCTATACTTTGGATAAAAGCAAGAATTACGAGCTTTTGATAACATATACAAGAAATTTAAGACTTATCCTTGTATTTTGGTCAAGACAGAAAATGAAACTATCTTGAAGTATCTTGGCAGTCAAAGGTGCCTATGTATAACAACAGTCTTTTTTAATTTATTTTTTTCCAAATGCTTTAACTTCTGATTTACATCATTCATTTCCACAGATTTTGAGTTACAAATTTTCTCCCCATTTTTCCCCTACCTACCACCCCAAAATAGCAGTCCCACAGGATATCCCCTCCTCCAGTCTACTCTCTCACATATCTTCTCCCATACCCCCTTCCACTGGTCCAGTAGGGCATGGTGGATCTCTATGCCCCAGTGCCTGTATATCTTATTTCCCAATTACATGTAAAATAGTGTTAATAATAGTGTGTGTATATATATATATACACATATATATATATATATATGTATGTATACATATTAAACATTTGATAAAAAAAATTTGAATTCCAGATGTATTCTCTTCTTCCCTTGTCACCCATCCTTACTGGGAAGATAAGCAGTTCACTATAGGTTTTACATGTGCACATAATGCAAAACATTAATATAGTAGATATATTGTAAGAGATTGACTATATTTCCCTCCCTCCTATCCCATCTCCCACTTGCTCTATTC
>NW_027187380.1:25028382-25276265 GCF_028583685.1 Petaurus breviceps papuanus | reverse complement strand
CCCCTATTCTCCTGCAGGGTGAGATACCCTATTTAGTGTGTATTTCATTCCCTTCCCAAGCCTAATTCAATGAGAATAAGGTTGACCCATTCCCTTTTGCCTTTCTATTCTTCCCCTCCATTGTAACCATTTTCCCTTGCCTCTTCTATGAGATAGTTTACCCCATTCTGTCTCTCCTCATCTCTCATTATACTCCTGTCTCACCTCTTAATTTCACCTTTTAAGTATCATCCCTCCTATTAAAATGGTCCTGTGCCCCCTTTCTATGTATGCCTGTAAACATATATACACACATTCACATATGCCTATATACCCTTCAATATAGACATTACAGTGAAAATGTAATAAGTCATTCAGAGCTGACTCTTGCACACCTAAAATTGTCCCTAGGACACTGGGTCTGATGCTCCTTTTGAGAAACAGATCCCTTTAAGAAGCAGGAAGGACTATAACTAGCAAACATCAACTCACTTTTTTTATGCATTCATATGCCCATATACCCTCATATATAGACATATACATATATTCCCTTCAATTATTTTCATACTGAGAAAAGTTTCATCAGTTACACTTATTGTTTTTCCATGTAGGAATGTTAATAGTTCAACTTTGATAAGTTCCTTATGATTTCTTTTCCCTGTTTACCTTCTCTTGCTCCTTATATTTGAATGTAAAACTTTCTGGTTTTTAAAAACAACTCTGGTTTTTTCATGAAGTATGCTTGAAAGTCCTCTATTCCACTTAATGACCATATTTTCCCCTGAAACATGATACTCAGTTTTGCGGGATAGGTAATTCTTGGTTTCAGTCCCAGCTCCTTTGCCCTCCGGAATATCATATTCCAAGCCCTTTGATCCCTCAGTGTAGATGCTGCCAGATCCTGAGTTATCATGATTGTGTTTCCACAATATTCAAATTGGTTCTTCCTGGCTGCTTGTAATATTCTCTCCTTGATCTGGGAATTTCAGAACCTGGCTATAATATTCCTAAGAGTTTTCTTTTGGGGATCTTTTTCAGGAGTTGATTGGTGGATTCTTTCAACCTCTATTTTGCCCTCTGGTTCTAAAACACCAGGGATGTTTTCCTTGAGAATTTCTTGGAGGATTATTTCGAGGTTCTTCCTTTGATCATGGCTTTCAGGTAGTCCAATAATTTTTAAATTATCTCTCCTGTATCTATTTTCCAGGACAGTGGTTTTTCCCATGAGATATTTCATATTACCTTCTATTCTTTCATTTGTTTGGATCTGTTTAACAGCATCTTGATTTCTCATAAAGTCATTAGCTTCCATTTGCTCCAATATAATTCTGAAGCAATGATTCTCCTCATTGAGATTTTGAGATTCTTTTTCCATCTGGCAAATTTGGCTTTTTAAGGCATTCTTTTCCTCATTGCCTTTTTGAGCCTCTTTTGCCATTTGAGTTAGTCTATTTTTTAAGGTGTTATTTTCCTCAGTCAGTGTGTTGACTCTCATTTCATAATTTTCTTGCATTGTTCTCATTTCTCTTCCCAATTTTTCCTCCACTTCTCTTATCTGCTTCTTAAGGTCCTCTATGGCCTGTAACCAGCTCGTATTTTTTTTTGGAAGCTTTTGCTGCAGGAGTTCTGACTTCACTGTCTTCCTCCTGTTCCATGCTTTGATCCTTTTTGTCCCCAAAATAGAAGTCTAATGTTGGATTCATTTGTTTGCTTTGCTTCCTTTGCCTTGTCATGTTGCCACTCAATTACTTGACTTTTGGGCTTTTTGCCACAGTAGGACTCTGCTACCAGACAGGGGAGCTTTGTACCAAATGCTGGGGTTTTCTCAGCTGCCAGAGGTATTAGTTGGGTGCCTTTTCTGAAGGCTCCACACGCTCTGGCAGGCTGGTCACACACCCCAGGAGCTCCAGCCTAGACCGCAATCCAGATCCAAGCAGGTTAAAGCAAGAGCAACTACCCCTCAGACTGGTTGCTTGGGCCCCCTACAGTCTGCAGGCCAGGAGCTGAAGCTGTAACATGCAGCCTGCTATACCAAGGCGTCTTGGTGGCTTCTCACCCCAGCGCCCAAAGCCTACACACTCCAAACTACTGGTCCCAAAGTCGACACTGCACTGACCTCTCACTTTGTCCTTCGAATCTATGTGTTGATAAATCTGGAAATGGACACAGCTGCTGGCTGGTCAGGCCTGCCCTGGGGCTAAAACCTTGGCGTGGAGCTGGGTCAGCTCCCACAGCCAGCCTGCAGGGCTGTCCTCTGTGTCATTTTGTGGGTTCTATAGCTCCAAAGTTTGTTCAGAGTCCCCTTTTACATGGATTGGAGGTGGTGAGAGCCAGAGCTGCATGGAGGTCCTGTTTCTACTCCGCCATCTTGACTCTGCCCCAACAACAATAGTTTTTTATTTTCAGGAATAAGCTTTGGATCTTTTCAAATTATCCTATAAATAACTAATTGAAAAAACAAAGCTTTTTTTGCAGACTAAAAAGGAAGAGATTGTAGCTTGAAAAATGTTGATGGCAGAGGTTATTACCTTAGTATGAGATCTGTATCCTTTTGGGCCTGGTGAGATAAGCTAGTTACAAAGTATAGTCCTAAATAATTAGATAATTTAATATATTATGTATGATTTAGAGTAACTATTTAAATATTGGTAAACACCTGTTAAGTAAATCATTAGCAAATACTTTTTATTGGCTTTTTAATTATTTTAAGGCATTCCATTTGTTTAAGAAAAACTATTTTGAGGGGGGGGGGAACTCTGAAGAATCTATTATTTGTATCATCTGTATTTCTAGCTGCCCTGATCTAAGGTGTGGAGTCCAAGTTTTATGATTTTGCTTTTGCTTTGGATGTAGGCTCTTGGAATAGAAATAGGCAAAATAATTATGGAGTAGTGAAAGGAGTTTCCAATACAAATTTTGTGCTATAAACTAGTATATGGTGTGTAGTGAAACATCATTTTCCCCATTTTACAGTTGAGAAAACCAATGACAAGATTAAGGTTATGCCTCAGGTAATATAGCTAGTAAGTACTGGAGTCAGATATTCTCACTAATTCTAGTATATCTGTTAGACCATATGGTTATAGAGGGTAGCATTTCCTTTTCAAATTATTGATTTATTCTATATATGTCAGCATATTTTACAACCATTGAAAACTTGAAATGACAAAAAATTATTTCTTCCTTTAAAAAGAAAATTCAGTTTTAAAATTCATGTATTAAAGTAGCACCAAAAAGGAAATAAAGTTGGGAAAAGTAAAACTTGTTGAATTATTCTATTCTTCTGTTGGTTTCAATACCATAGTATGATGGAATGGGTTTGAGATCACTATTGTGAGAAAGCCATGAAAAAAGAAGAGTGAAAAAAAGGAAAGGGTACATATAGGAGTCTTATTCTCTTCTTATAAAATGTTGCTCATAACTGAGGGTCTGGTCAGTGTCAGTAAAGACTCAGAATTATGTAGTTTTTAAAATTCTACTTGACCTATGGTAGGTTTTGAGACCACATATGAAACATGGTATCAGCAAAATCAGAACCAGAAAAGCCCCTGGAGATTCTCCTGCAACATCCTGGGGATGTCTCTAACAAGACCTGGAGAAATACAAGCTAATTTATTTATTAGATTGTACTCCAAACTACCTTTCCAGTCTTATTCTAAATCACCTTCTTTGGGGTACTTTCCATTCCAGCCCAACTGAACTAAGCTATACTTCCCTTAATGTTATCTAGCTCCATCCTACCCTCATGAATTTGCAAGGACAGATCCGCCCCTGCCAAGAATGAACATTCTCCACCTTGGACTGTTGATACCATCTAGGATACCCAGAGGGTAGAAAGATTTATCACCATTGGGGGCAGCATTTCTCTATGTATTTTACTGGCACAATCTAGCACTTTATCTACTTATATGATCTGCCTCACTGAGGAACCTTAGGATTTCTGAGCTTTTCCACCTGTCCTGCTGCTAAACTTTACTTTATGTGTTGATCCCCAGTTAGAATGCGAGCTTCTTGAGAACAGGAGCTATCTTCCCCCTCCCCACTCCACCATCCCCAGTCTTAGCACATAGTAAACACTTAGTAAATATCCTTCCTCCCTCCCTTCCTTTTTTCCTTCCTCCTCTCTTTTCCTCCCTCTGTCCTACTCTTCCTTCCTCTCTCCTTCTCTTTCTTCTTTCCTTTCATCCTTTCTTTCATTCCTTCCTGGTTGACCTCAGGTTCCATTTCCTTTATTAAGCTGTCTAGGATCTCCCTACTTGAAAGTAATCTCTTCTTTCTCAAATTTTCCTAGAGAACTTGGTTTCTCCTTTGCCTCCCCCTTCCCATAACACTTTGTTTCATACTTACTCATATATCTATTCTATCACCTCCTATCATAAGTAAACTCCTTGAGTTTGGGGACTGTCATTTTCACCTTCATATTTCCTAGTTCAGCTCCTATACGCAGGTCTTTAATAAATGTTTGTCAATTTGAATAGAGACATTACTGAGACTATTTGTCTCAGTAATAATCATCATGCCAGATCCTCCTTCCTGTGTCTTGCTGCAGGAACTGCTGCCTGACACACTTGTGCACAAAATTGTGTCCTTAATGATCATTTTTCAGTCACTTACCACACCTCCCCCTCCTACCACAAGCCAAAGAGAGGCTTCATGATGGAGTAAAGTAGCAAAGGGAAAGAGGAACGGGAAAAATGCAGTTTGCTCAAAGGAGAAAGAAAAATGAAAGGTGTCATTATTCTGCTCCCTCCTGTCATCAGAGACCTGTGCTATTTATATTTCTGACTACATTATTAGTATTCCCTGACATTTATCCCTCTCCTTATCCTCTTTCCCAAAATGATGTACTCTCCTTTTCTTGAGAGTCACAAAATGATGATACTGTAGTTGAACACAGCTAGGGAAAGAAGTAGGACTTGTTGACCCACCTCTTTATTGGCAGGTTCTGCTCATATAACTGGGTAAAGAGCCAAGAGGTATCTCCTACCCCTCCCCTTCCCCCATCTCTGATTACTTCTCTTGCCTTTGTGCTTAAAATAGAGGAAGCAGAACTGAAAATAACCAAGGCAATTATATTAAATTAAATTAAATCAGGACTGGTTCTAAGGCAGTTACTAATAGAATCACAAATACTCACATCAGCCTGGAAGATAAGGACAAAAATAGATATCAGACAACTTTTTGTTGATGTTTTTGTTGTTGGTTGGGGGTGGGGAAGAGAAGTTCACCCTTCAGGAGAGACAGTCACATCAAATCAATTAATCATAGCTGACATGGATCTAGCACTTTAAGCACTTTGCAAAAAGCACTCTACATAAATTATCTCATTTGAGAGCTCACAGCAACACTATGAGAAACAAAGAGACACTTGCTACTCGTATTATTTCCCCCATTTTACAGAGAAGAAAACTGAGGTCTAGAAAGGTGAAAGGGTTTGTCCATAGTCACATAGTCGTGAAAGAAAAAACAAGCTGTATCTTAAGTACTCGAAAATGTCAGGAACTATGCTAAGGACTTTGGATAAAGACAAAAAAAGGCAGACAGTCCCTGCCCTCAAGAAGTTTATTCTATAATAAGGAAAGACAGCACATATAAGAGAGCAGTGGTCAGGGACAAGAGTTTTGGTCTGGAGGGTTATAAAGATGGTGAGTTGACACATAGGACAGTCAACTGACATGCCCTTTTCAGAAGGGGATTTTTGATCACATTTTAACCAGTGCAAGACGTTGAAGGGGGTGGAAGTGGGTGAGTGTAGAGCAGCAGAAAGATGGTAAGATGACCCAGCAGGATGGTTAGGTGGTGAGAGTGAAGCATTGTCTAGTGTCCAGGGACAGTTAGAGGATACAGTGGGATAAGATGGCTAGTTTGGATTCAGACACCAATCAACTGGGCTGGATTTTAGGATGGGAACTTCAAAGCTGAGTAAACTAATATTCTCAGGGATTAGAAAGACAGTCTGGAATGGTGTTGATTGGAGGAATGATTTGAGCCCAATTCTCCCCTGACTCCAAGTTCAGCATATGTACATATGTAACATGTAACAAATGGATTTGTATAAGGCTTGTGAGAACCATAACTTTGGCACTAAAAACAATACCTAAGGAAGCTCCATCTTCCTTCTTTTGTGGTTCTTTATGTAGGCAGCTGCATTTCAGAGAGTACAGAAAAGTCTTGGTTGATAAGACCAGATAGAAAATTCTTTTATCACTAATCAGAAGATCTAACAATTTCCTGTTAGTTTAGGTTTAATACTGTAATGAAATGAGACACTGATAGGTCAACTAACAGCTAAAGGAAAAGGTTAATTTATACTAGCATAGAAAGAATATTCAAAAATGATACCACACCACTTAATTTAGGAAGGCATGCTGCTGCCTCCACCCTATTCTACCCCCAGGCTCCATACAGAAACTAGTTTATTCAGCAATGTAGGATATAGTGACTTGCATGGCCTTGGGAAGTCCTTCAAGTCAGAAGGTCAACTATTCCATATGACTGGGTCTTATCATGCCCTAAGGAGACCAGGCAATCAGTTTGGCCAGTTGGATCAATGGCTGGATCAGTCAAAGCTGTATCAATGAAGATGTGGCATGAGTCTTAGCCTTTTGAGTTAGTCTTCTCTTGGGGATAGCTTTCTTCTGTTTTTGGGTAGAGGGAGAGAAATAAGTCTAATCTACACAATGAGTGTGGGAACCCCTGATACATCCTATCAAAATCCCTTATGGTTCCACACATATCCTGCTTGTACAACTTCTATTTTTCCTTCTGACTCACAAATACACACTTTCAGTCAATAAGAATGATTCAGTCAATCCACAAGCATTTATTCAGCACTTACTATGTGCTAGGAAGTGGATTTTTTACTTTCTTTGTGTGAGAACAGGCTAGATGTCAAATGGATTTCACATGAATCAATCCCTTTGAGATACTTGCTCTGCCCCCTTCCCCCGGGCCATTTACGTTTTTCAGATAGAGTCTCCTGGTGAATGACTGCCACAGGGTCAAGGTACTCTAGAATTTGCCGTCCTCAAACTTTATATCTCGAAAGCTAATATCATTTCAGTGTGTTTACCTTTAATTGTCAGCCAGAGGGCACAATTACTTCAAAACAAAAGCATCATAAAAACAGCAGTCACAAAACATTTTCACCTCTCATTAACCTAGGGTGTATTCCCTCAAATACACATAGTATTAGTAGGAAGAATAAATACACATGCATAGTTTATATTGTTAGAGAGGTATGTGCTTAGGTATTATATGTGGCCAAGGAAACTCATATGTCCACTGCTGCAGGGACTCAATTTCCTTTCTTTTCTTGTAGAGTCCTCAGGTTCTTTGTCTTTGGCATAGTATCTCTAATGGGCATGTTGCTCTTCTGTGCTCCAGAAGCCTGCTCCCTGCTAGGTGTTCTTGTACTTGGGGAGCAGTCCCACTATAAAACTCCATGGCTGTTGAAGTTGGGAGATGAAAAGAAAGGAAACCTTCCCCCAAGAGGTGAGTCACAACTGTCCCTCAAGATCTGGGTTCTTTTTCTGGAGTGGCCTGTCTTTCTGACTGCCAGATTTCATAGCCCCATTTCTTGCCTTCACTGAAATTTAGAGAGTATGTCTGTCCTGCTTTGAATGTTACAGAAGCTTGGACCAGCCAATGGGTAGTACCTCATAATTCTATCAAGTTTTACTGAAGAACTACTTCATTCTTCCTAAAGAAGTAAGCAAGCCTTAACACCCCTTTACAATTCCATTAAGAATTTACAATCTCATATTCTCAGGCACCTGCCAAAGTCATTCTGTAATTTAATCAACATCTCATTGTCTCAATTACTAGGTCCCTTACATTCAGTAGTTTCATTAAGTTGGGGAGGAAAAAACCTAAGTTCATCAGTGACCCTTGATTCATCACACATACACACCACCCTCAGCCCTGATCACATACAGTAGGGTGATGAAGCTGGTGCCTACCCTTTAGAATGTTACAAAGGCAGTAAGGCAGTGCAGTGAATAAAGTATTTGGCCTGAAGTCAAGATCAGAGTTCAAATCCAGCCTCAGATATTTACTAGCTGTGTAACTTGGGTAAGTCACTTAACTGCTATATGCCTCAGTTTCCTCAACTGTAAAATAGAGATCATAATAGAATCTACCTCTCAGGGTTGTTGTGAGGATCTCATAAGATAATATTCGTAAAGTACTTAGCACAGTGCCTGGCATGCAGTATATGCTTTATAAATACTCATTCCCTTTCCCTTTACAATCCTCATTCTGGGAAAGAATTAGACATTTTTTCTGCTGTTCTCCTTTGTTATATTTGGGTCATTCCACCATTTTTAATCTGAGAATCTTGAACTGTTAACAAAAACTAAAAAACTAGTGATGCAAGGAGCCAAGAAAACTTTACCTGCCAAAGCCTCTCATTCATTTCAACAAGAGTCAGAAAGTCTAGACTTTCACATTGTAGTGTACTGGTTTCATCAAAATCAGCACAGAGAAATCTGGCCGCTGAGAATCAACTAATGTCACAGTGTTTCTTGTTTGCCTAAATTCAGTTGAATCCAATAAGCCTATTTTAAAGCACAATACCATATACCTTCTGTAGCTCAAGGGGTTGAGAGTACAAAGATTAAAAACATATAACACAAACCCTTTCCTCAGTGCGCTAACAAATGATATGGCAGGGACACAGATAAGTATGATTGATATATGTTAATATGATGGGACACAGGAAGAGACAGAAAAAGAAATCTCATTCATAATAACCATAGAACATACAAAATCTGGTAGGCTAGCTAGCAAGACACAGGAACTATATGATACAACAACAAAACACTATTTTAGAAGAATAAAGGAAGACAAAAATTGGAGAGGAATTCATTGGCCATGATTGAGTTGTGCCAATATAATAAAAATTAAAACAATAGCTAATAATAGATATTTATATAATAGAGTTTTAAGGCGTGCAAAGCACTTTACATAGGGTTATTTCATGTTATCCTTACAAAACCCCCATGATGCTGTTGCCTAATTTACATATTTAATGAGATATAAAGCTACTAAGAAGTGATTTTACAGAACTGGCAAAATAATAACAAAAGTCACCTGAAGATGCAACTGCGATTTCATATCATAAAAGGAAGGAGACACCTTTCACAACAATAGCAAGGCAGAAAACCTAAACAAGGGATACAGATGATCATAAATGACAAAAAAGAAAACTTTAATTGGCAACTGGGTAGCTCAGTGGATAGAGCACTGTGGGTCTGGAGTCAGGAAAACCTGAGTTAAAATCTGGCCTCAAACACATATTAGCTGAGTCACCCTGGACAATTCATTTAACCCTGTATGCCTCAGTTTCCTCATCTGTAAAATGAGCTAGAGAAGGAAATAGCAAACTATTACTCCAGTATCTTTGCCAAGAAAACCCTAAATGGGGTCACAAAGAGTCAGACGCAACTAAAATGACTCAACAACAATAATTATGTAAATATGAAAAGGATCTGAACAAGTAAAATCAGTGTAGGTAGCAGGGAACTAATTAACTGGAATCCTCATAACCAATTTCTTTGATAAAGGTCAAATGCTCAAGATATAAAGAATAGATAAAAACATATAAGAGTAATAAACATTTCCCAAATAGATGAGTAGCCAAAGGATATGACCACTTCTAAAATGTATAAATGCAAGCTATCAATAGCTACATGGAAAAAAAAAATCAATAACTAATCCAGGGGTAGGAAACCTGTGGTCTCAAGGCCACATGTGGCTTCAAGGCTGTAGGTTCCCTACTCCTGATTTAATTCAAATGAATTTTATCAATCAGATTGGCAAAGATGACAAAAGTGTAAATGAACAATTACTGAAGAGAATGGATGAGGACAGGCATACTAATATACTATTGGTGGAGATATGAATTGGTTCAACCATTTGGGAAAATAATTTAGAACTATAACCCCTCCCCCACCTACTCTCAAATTAATAAACTATTCATACTCTTTGACCTAGCAATATTGCCACTAGTCATGTACCCGAAAGGACCAACATATACAAGGATATTTATAGGATCATTTCCTGTTGTAGCAAAAAGTAAAATAGTAGGCCACTGATTGAGGAACCAAACAAATGAGCATATGAATGTAACTGAATTTTATTTTTTCCTTAGAAATAATGAAAGGGATAGAATCAGAGAAACCTGGGAAGACTTGTATAAACTGATGAAGAATGAAGTGAACAGAACCAGAATAATTTATGATATTACAATTGTAATTATGTAAAGAAAAACAATTTTAAAAGACTTTAAAACTCTGATCAAGCAGCAACCAACCGTTGCTTCAAAAGACTGAAATGATGAAATATTACTTTCATCTGCTGGGAGAGAGATGAGAAGTACAGAAACAGACACGAATTCTCAGAAATTGACAATATCTTGATTTTTTCCCTTGAATATACCTAGTTGTTACAAGTGACAACTTCTAGTAGGAAAAAGGAGAGGGAGGTTACTAGGTAGTACTATGAATGAAAAAATGAGCATTAATAAAACATTTTTTAAATGTACTGGAAAAATAGGTGTCTAAGAAGATATAAATAGAGCAATTTGTCACTATTTTGTTAAACTTTAAGTATATTTCTTTTTAAAAAACTGCACATGACAGAAGCTAATAGTTTCTTATATAATCCTCTTCTGTTCTTTTCATTTGAAAATGTTTATGTTGGGCAGCTAGGTGAATAGAGTGAATAGAGCACCAGCCCTGGATTCAGGAGGACCTGAGTTCAAATCCAGTCTCAGATACTTAACTAGCTGTGTGACCTTGGACAAGTCACTTAACCCCAATTGCCCTGCTTTCCCCCTCCACAAAAGCAGAAAAAAAAATGACAATGTTTATGTTGCTGATAACTGTTAAGTTCAGAATTTTTTAAAACTGTTTTTAAAAGATGTGAAGGAAGCACAGAAGAGATCCAGACTAAATAAATGCACTAAGAAAAATCTAGAAGGAAGAGATCCCTTATAATTAGGGAGATCAGGGAAGTTTTCATGGAATGTGGTGGCAAACAAGTTTGAGCCCTGAAGGAAGAGAAAAGATTTCAAAAGAAGATGAAAGAAGTGCAATGTAGGAAAAGAGGATAGCCTACACAGATATACAGAAGCAGGTAAGGATGGGATGAGCCTGGGGAATAGTTAGCAGTTCAGTTGTGTTGGAAAATTAAAAATAGAGAGAACCAGTGGAAAACAGGGCTGGAAAGGAGTGTGGAATGCCTTCAATAGGGGGCTAAGGATTTTGTATTCTAATTCAAACTGGACTTGAGGTCTTGAACATGGACAAAATTTGAGAGCAAGTAACTCCCACCACAGTTCCAATTTAAAAAAAATCAAGGGGTCTGTTGGTCAAATAGCATTATTCCACAAACCGCATGTCATTTCATTAAATGCCAAGGCAGTCTGTAATTCTGCAGAGCAGAATAAGCAGGTAAGAAATGATACAACAGGAGTAGAAAACCTCTCTTTACATACCTCAAGAGGCAATCCACTACCACAGAAGAGGCATTCATACTTTCTACAACAGATTTTTAAAATGGTACCTTTATACTAACCTGAGTATTGGAGGGGTGAATATGCAATTTATGTCAGAGTATAATCACCAGAGGAACAGGATTCACATTCACAAATCAAACACAATACTGGTGACACACTTCATTGCCCTGACAGTGGGACCTAAGCCAGTGATTCACAAATAAAATTTACCTCATTCTCCTTTCCCCCTTTTGCATGTCAGTCACAAAGCAGGCATTTACTTGGGAGAGACACTAAGAAGAACCACGAGGATTTGCTAGCAAAATCACAAAATGCTTGTTGTAATGCTCATAAATTCATAATGGAAGCAAAGTCATAAGGGTGTTGGGACCACACATATCCCTGCCCAGTAGCAAAAAAGTGACCAGACTCTTCTCAAGAGTAGCTCTTGAGAAGGAAGGGTGGTTGAACATGCTGACTGAGATACAAGCAGTAATATTTCATCTATTCCTTGGTTTCTAGTCAACACTTTCTCCATTTCTCTAAGGTCCTTCATTCTCTTTCTACGCATCCAAAATGGCAACATATTCAAAAGATGCCAGCACCATTTCATATAAACTCCACTTTATTTCAGCTCAGACAGGACTCAGCATAACATTCTTATAAAGGCAAATGGGTAGCATAGGGCCCTGGGTCTGGAATCTGGAAGACCCAAGTTAAAATTCAGTCTCAGACACTTATTAGCTATGCTACCCTTCTCAAATCACTTAATCTCTTTTGGCCTCAGTTTCCTCAACTATAAAATAGTGATAATAATAGCACCTACCTCCCAGGTTGTTTTGAGGATCAAGGGAAATATTTTGTTTTGTTTTAAATCACTAAGCACAGTGGCCACATAATAGGCTCCATGTAAATACTTATTCCCCCCTTCCTCCCTCCCCTGTATCACCCAAATAAGAGAGATGATTAATGCCTTAGCCAAAATAACTGTAGGCTGAATTAGATAGTTTTCTCACACTTAGCTATGTCTTGTAACTGGCACAGACCACTAACTTGCTGACCTGGATAAAACAGTCTTATGCTTTATACAACTCACACCACTCTGTACATGCTTACACACTGCCCTGAAAGTCACTTATTTGTTTACATGTTGGTCCTGCCCTAACCTGCCCATCCCCACCCAGAGAGAATGTAAAAACAAAATGCATAGTGGGTGACAGCAATTAAAAATAAATGAAGGTTCAAGCCAAGTTCTTTTGCTATGGCCAGAGCCCCTCTCTGTGGGTCTAGCAGTGGGAGGATGAGTGGTACTGCTGTGTCAATGCAGGAAAATGACTTAATAAATGTCACTTGAACAACTACAACACTAAAACCAGATTAATTTCATCGTCTTCTAAAAATAAGCCCTGTGGGCACTCCTGTCCTATTGTCTATGGAATACCAATGCAGACACTTCTCTACCCTGCTTTTGTTTAACTTATTTGTTGTTGTTGTTGCTGAATCAGTATCTTTCAGAAGGCAGAAACTGAGCAAGGAAGTGGGGCTGGAAGAGAATTTATGCTCTCTTGGGGCTTATTAAAATAGGTATTCAGTGGAGTCCAAGAGGAGCTATGTATCTGAAAGAAGTAATGGGGACAGAGTGAATGTTCTGTTACTGTGCCACAAAGAAGCAATTTATAATTTGCAATTTATACACATCCTCCCCTGCATGTTTTTTTTTTTTGGCTGCCAGTTATATAAATGAGGTCTTCACCCTCAGGTTGGCATCCAGGGCACTCTCCAGGATGATATCCCAAAATGCAGCCAGAGAACAAGTGTTTCCTCCTTGCTTGGCCACACTGGAATGAATTATAGGAAAGATGTGTCTATCAGCCTAGTGATTGATAGAGTAAAGGCCATAGATTGCCACAGACTCATTAGGTGCTCAGGAAAGCAGTAGCAAAGTCTAGAGATTGTTCTTCATATCTCTAGCAGACCCTTGCATATTAAATAATGTCTTCTACATTAACAATTCAATCCTACCTCCTCCACCCACTACCAACCACTACCTCCACCCAAAAATTCAGCTCCCTTAGAAAATTTTAGAGCAGGGTGACTTCAACTTTTTTGTTGTGGAAACTTTTGACAGTCTGGTGAAGCTTACAGAACTCTTCTCAGTAGAATGCTTTTAAATGCAGAAAATATAATTTGTGTGATTACAAAGGAAAACATATTGAAATCGTGATCAAAATTTTTTAAAAAATAAGTTCACATATTCTAGGTTAGAAACCTCTGCTTTAAAAGGTGTTTTACCTCCATATGTTCTCACCAGAAAGTGGTCCTAAAGATTGTGATGCAATGATAACAGAAGGAATGCTAGCCATTCTTTCATTAGCTACCAACTTGCCATTAAAGTATAAAGGAAAATAGGTAAAATATTCATAGCATGTCAAAGAAATCGGTGGATTGAATATGGACTTTCAACAAAGGTGGACATATGAATAATTCCAACAAAGAAAACCTCACTTCCTTCAGAAAAAAACCCATGGAAAGATAGTTGCCACATAAAAAAGAGATTTAACAAAAGCAATGTGGAACACAAATGAGCTCCTCCATCTAGCCAAGCACAGCCTAAAGTCTGTGAATTTTAGCACACCCTGAGATGAATTGGGGGGCCAGAGACATTTCTCAGGATCTCCTTGTTGGGGCTGAGTCAGAAGGCAGGCACTGAAACCTGAACTGTCTCTGGATTAGTACAATAAACTAGAGGGTGAGATCTGAAGATGCAGACCTCCTGACAGATGAATGTTTGCCTGAGCTGGTGCCAAAAAGTTTAATAAAATATTAACAAAGAGGTAACATAATAAAAAGGTTGCTCCCTATTATAAGTTTGGACTTATACCAGGAATGCAGGGTTTGTTCAATGGGAAAATGATAGCCATCATAGAGCATATTAATAACAGTATAAAATCATGGGTATAGCATTAGATGAACATGCTTTTGACAAATTACAACATGCATCTATAATTAAGACATTAATATTTTAAACAATATCTACCTAAAACCAACAACTACCTGTGACAAAAGAAAAGTACACAAAAGGAAATAAAGAAATTGAGCAAATAAAGTCAGGGCAATTCTTTTACTACTGTGTTATATTTAATATACTTTTAAAATGTAACAAAAATTCATAGTTTCATATACATTCTTGTTTGTCTTTTTGTATAATGAAATATTAATGATTGTGGATGACTTAAGTTTATAATAAACAAGAAAATTTTTAAAATGATTTTCATGGCAATAATTTTTTCAAATGCTCTCCCTTCCATCCAGCTCATTGCACTAGAATAGGTATATTTTACAACCAATTATATTCTTCCCTAAGAAGATCACTAACCTTGGGATCTCAAGCACTTATGTCTACTAGATCTTTCACTGTTTGTATCAGTAAGGTTAACAGCAAACCAACACTGAAAAGGACTTTTGGAAGACATTTTCATTTACTTGTTTTCAGGTGGAGCACATAGTAAACTATACAAACTACCATAAATAGGAAACTAAATGTCTTTGAATATAGAGTAAGAATTATATTTAATATTTACACAGCGCTTTTCGCTTGGGACGAAAGTGCTTTTAGAATCTTAATTCTCCTTTAAGGATAAGAAAACTCATTTGGCATCCATTTTCTCCTCTATTTATTGCCCCACCCCAACTCTTCACTCCTTATTCCCTGCAAAAACTTAGAAGACTAGAAAGCTTAGAGAGACAAAACTTGCAAATTTTCAGATGATTCCTCAGTAACTGTAGCGCTGACTTTCCAGCAGACCAAGTTTCTTGCAGTAATTTCATAGCCATTAGTCTTTTGCTTAAATGATAATCCTATAATTAGAAGCACTTAAAATCCTACACAAGAATGACCTGCTCATTCATAAACCTGAATGTTTATTCATTTTTATGCTAATGGAACAATTCTGGAGAAGACCTTGATAATAATTTGCTTTCCCTCTTCTGAGGGATATTACTCCTTCAAGAGAATAACACGACCATAATTCACGGAGTTAAAAGCTTACCTAAGACCCTCTGGCTGACTAGTTTGGCTCTCCTACAAGAGCCTGGAGACTTGGGAACTTAGTCAGAAATAGGAAAAGAAGGCTACAGGTGATTTCTGACTCTGGTACAAAAGTGTATTTCTTTTTTAAGTCAAAGGAAAAGGCTAAGGGGCAGCTAGGTGGCACGATGAATAGAACACTGGTCCTGGAGTCAGGAGGACCTGAGTTCAATTCTGGCCTCAGGCACTTAACTAGCTGTGTGACCCTGGGTAAGTCAGTTAAATCCAATTGTCTCCACCACCCTTCAAAAAAGGAAAAGGCTTTATTAAAGAAACGATACTCAATGACCACGGAAAACCTGGGGGAAAGATATCACAGTCTCCCCTCTTCCATGCCTCCTTCCCAAAGTTAATGATGATTCAACATCCAAAAAAGGGAGTTGCAATTTTATTGCAGCAAAGAGAATTGGACATGATAATAATGCTCCATGGGTGAATATCCTGCTATTTAGCACACATTTAACATTCAACTGAGCTATAGAGGTCAATAAGTGATATTACAGATATGGCATAAGTAACCACAACAATCTATGAAATTCCTTTATTGATTCACATTTCTCTTACAAATCTTAGAAGTTACAGGGCTACATAAATAAAGCAAACTAACTATATGATCATCATAATTTAGAGTTTAGAGGCAGGAATGGTGAACAGGGCAAAAGGGTAGAATAATATGTATTGAGGACCCATAAGTCATCAAGGCCATACTACAAATATTACTAAATTTTTATTGAATACATAGTTACATTTGGATACTATGGTATTACATTTAGTAGACAGTAGATGTGGAACCTGATATCTACAAGTTTGCAGTCTAGAAAGAAAGCAGAACAGATAAACAGACCAAGAATGTATTTTATATATACTGTCTTGTACGGGGTACATCCCAAATAACACCACACATTGGGTTCCCCAGGAGAACCCAGTTTCAGGGTTATTAGTAAGTCTACACTCCTTAAACTAGAGCTCAAAAGCCCCACCAATATGTTTACCTTTAATAT
Source organism: Petaurus breviceps papuanus (assembly GCF_028583685.1). NCBI lineage: Eukaryota > Metazoa > Chordata > Mammalia > Diprotodontia > Petauridae > Petaurus > Petaurus breviceps. Next base: position 25,259,698 of record NW_027187380.1, on the reverse strand, counting down.
TCAGCTAAAGGACAAATAGTTCAAATCAAAGTTATTTACTAAAATGGCTTCATAAAAATAATATTCACAAAACAGTACCTCAGAAAACTGAGGCAATACTCTCACAAATGAAAATAGAATCAGAGAGATAAGTGGGCACACAAACAGAAAATACAGAAATGGAGAGGCATATATCCACATGACTAACAAAAAGCAATACCTCTAGCATTGCAGGGTTCTGAATATCTTTTTTTTTAATGGTCTCCTCATGATGCTACCCTTGGGTATAATAACTGTACTGGGGAGGTCATTTACCACAACTTGTTTAGCCATTCCCCAATCAATGTGTATCCTCTTAATTTCCAATTCTTTGCCACCAAACGAAAAAAGAGCTGCTAAAAATATTTTTGTACATATGGGTCCTTTTCTCCTTTCTTCAATCTCTTTGGCAAATAGACCTAATAGTGATATAGCTGGGCCAAAGGGTATATACAATTTTATAGATTTTTGTGTGTAATTTCAAATTATTCTCCAGAATGGTTGGAGTTCAGAACTCCAAAAACAGTACTTTAGTGTCCCTATTTTTTCACAATCAACTCCTTTCCTGTGATATTAGTCAATCTGATACATATAAGGTCATATCTCAGAATTGTTTTAATTTGCATTTGTCTAATTATTAGTGATTTAGAGTATTTTTTTCATATGACTACAGGTAGCTTTGATTTCTTCTTCTGAAAACTGCTTGTTCATATACTTCGACAATTTAGCATATGGGGAATGGCTCTTACTTTTTTTTTTATAAATTTGGCTTAGTTCCCTTTTAGAAATGAAGTGTTTATCAGAGACACTTGCTGTAATCCACCTCTCACCCTGCACCCCAGCCCTACCAGTTTCCTGCTTTCCTTCCACAATAAAATGGTTTTGTTTGTGCAAAACCTTTTTGATTTCATGTAATCAAAGACATCCATTTTACTTTCTGTGATCCTCTCTCTATCTTATTTGGTCATAAACTCCTCCTTTTTTCATAGATCTGACAACCAATTTTTCCTGTGCTAAAATTGTTAATTGTTTCAACTAGTTTTTGGTTGATTTGCTATGGTTCTCTAAATATGCCATCATATCATATACAGGGAGTTATAGAATTGTTTCCTCATTTCTTTCATTTATTTTTAATCTTTCCTTGTCTACTGGGTCATTCCCTACTACCTACAAACATGGACATGTCTCCCCCATCCTGGAAAAAAAAAAAAAAACAACCTCTCACTTGATCTTTCCATTCCTAATAACTAATATTTTCTTCTGCCATTCATAGCTAAATTCCTCTAAAATGTCATCTACAATGTGAACCTCTACCTTCTCTTCTTTCACTCTCTTCTTAACTCCTTACAGTCAGGCTTCTGATATCATTCCCCTGAAATTGCTCTTGCCAAAGTTACCAGCAATCTCTTAGTTGCCAAATCCAATGACTTTTTCCTCAAACCTCTTCTCCTTGATTTCTTTGAAGCCATTGATACTATTAATCACTCTTTTGCCTTATATTTTCTTCTCTATAGGTTTTTGGGACACCACTTTCTTCTGGTTCTCCTCCTGCCTATATGACCATTCCTTTGCTATACTACACTTTGTGATCTCATTAGCTTTCAAGAATGTAATTACCATGGGGCGACTAGGTGGCACAGTGAGTAGAGTGCTGGCCCTGGAGTCACGAGGACCTGAGTTTGGATCTTCCCTCAGACACTTAACACACACAAACAAAAAACTTAGCCATGTGACCTTGCGCAAGTTACTTAAACCCAATTGTCCTCCAAAAAGCAAAAAAAAAAAAAAAAGTAATTACCATCTCTATGCTAATGATTCTCAAATCTACTTATCCTGCCCCAGCTTCTCTGCTGACCTCCAGTCTTATCAAGTGGGCTAGGAGGACTCAGTTGATCTAGAGTCCATCAGTCAACAAACAATATACAGAGAAATGTGATAATAACTTTCAATTGTTTTGGAGATAGCATAGAATAAATGGAAATAATACCGGATTTGGAGTTGGGGAACTTGGGTTCAAATTCCAGCTCTGTTATTACTTACTACTTGTATGACCTTCAGCAAATCACTAAAATGCTCTGGGATTCCTTTTTAATTATCTGTCAAAAGAAGTGAGTGACCTACATGACCTCTAAGATTCCTTTTGGCCTGAAAGCTACAATCCTATGATTTATATAGTATAACAAAGGGTTCCATAAACTTTTTTATTTAAGATGCTGTAGCAAAACTCTTTAATTTCCTTCACAAATATTTTTGAGTACATTGGGGGAGGTAGACATTAATTTAAGTACTCATAAATGTGACAGGACACAAAATATCAAAGTGAAGCAGTTAGCCTGCTTGCTGTTAGTCCCCCATTGATTCTTTTTAGGACATACACTCAGATAAGTATGGCTTGTCAGCAGGAAAGAAGCAGGGCTAGCAGAGCTGCTTAGTAGGAAAGATGAGGCAATAGAATGAATGCTGGCTCTAGTTTATTCATACACAATCAAACAAAACCTTGTTTCCCTCCCTGCATTGTCCATTTACATTTTGCCCTTTGAAGGATTGTGAAGTCAAGACCTTATTCTGATTGGCAGTCCAAAGTGCTCAAAGCTTTTTATTAGACAAACTGCCAGTTGAGAAATTGTCTCTGCAAAATGGCCTCAGTGAATTTCAGCACTCTGGATGTTATTACACCTCGGTCAAAGGAGAAGGGAAACATTAGGAAGCCTAGAGGGGGCACAGACTTTTCTAAATACCATAATGGTGACCTTTTGTACTTATTGAAGCAAGGTAAAAGAACAGATAGTTGCTGATGTAAGGAGAGGTACTTAAAGGTCATCCAGGGTCACTTAGCTTAAGCTGGCTTTTGCAGCTGAGTAACATCTACCTAAGCAGAGAAAAGTGAAATAGCCTGAGGTTACAGAACCACATGAGGATAACTTCAGTATATAATTCCTTGCTTCAAGTCAAATAGAGGACAATTTTAACCATAATACTACTTGAGCTAACCCATCTTCTACAGAAGGAAAAGGATTAAGCCAGAATCCTTATTGCCATTTTTATTTCTCATTATTATCTAAACTCTGAAAATGAAGGTTATGTTGAAAATCGTGGAAACTCTCAGAATAGAATGCATCAAATAAAATATTCTCAGCATCCAAAGTGCTACTAATTCTAAGGTATAAACACTTAATTATAAACACTTTAGCAACATCACTGGCCAAACAGGCATTAATGAAATGGTTTGTGTCAAAGGAGAGACCACAATTAAACTCAAAAAACACAAGTTGTTCTTAGGAGGAAGCAAGTCTTATTTATTGTTACATCTCTTTCTTTTTTATATTTGGCCTATAGAGGGTACTTATATAGAGGGTATTGTTATATGAATGAGCAAATAAATGACTGAAGAATAGATTTTCTGGTTTGCCTTCCATTTCTCTTCTGCCCTGCCTCTCTACTACCTGACCTTCAACCATCTGGCTAAGCATGGGAAACTCTATCCTGACAGGTCATGGAATGTCAGAGCTAGAAAGGCCCTTTCAGAGCATCTGGTCCATCCTCCTCATTTTACATAGGGGAAAAGTGAGGCCTACAAAGGTATCTAAGGTTGCTTATGCCACAGGTCAGAGAAAAGATAAATAAAACCTGTTGGGAGTAATGATGATCTGAGAGAGAACGGATGATTAGCAGTCAGAGATATAGGCACAGTTCAGTTCTGAGCCCATGTGGTCACAAGGATGCCACTTTACCTTATGTTTCTTCTTGTTTTTCCACGAAGTGAGGGAAACCATCTTTGCAATTGAGCTCCTAAGGGTAAACTATCCATAACCACATTTACTTTTTTAAGAGGGAATAGAACTGATGTTAGGAAATTGATGCATCTCCTACAGAACAATTCATCTAGAATAAATATGCTTTGTCATGCATATCGTTCACAGGACATATTAAGTTCTTTTTTTCCATTATTTTTTAACCAGATCTATAGAAATAAGTTCATAGATGTTTAAGATCCATACACCAGAACGACTTTCATTTTTGTCTCCCATTCAATAAGCATGTACCTAGTATGTTCCAGAAACTGTGCTACATGCTGAGGATACCATATAAAAATAAAAAAAAAAGGAAAAAGTCTAGGTCTCAAGGACATTACATTTCTATGGGTGTAAGGGGTAGAGGGAGGAAAAAAAACATATAAAAAGATAATGAAATATATATGCAAAACAAATACAAAATAATAGAGAGAGGCGTCTTATAATTGGTGGATCAAGAACATCCTTGTTTACGAATATTGTAGAAATCTAGGGATTCTACAAGATGGGCATGAGAAGGGAGGGCATTGCATGGAGGTTGCCCAAAGGTCAGTTTCACTGGAAAGTAAAGCATAGCAAGAGAGTAACATACAATAAACCTGAAAAATAAGTCTGACCCAAGGATCTCCACTGAACAGCTAAGTAACAAACCATGATGGACAGTTACAAGGATTTAACAGACAGTCCAATTCACCCAGAAGAAATAAGGAAACCCAAACCCCTCCTCCTTCCCTCTCCCTGAAACAATAATGATTAGCTGGGGATTGTCTGGAAATATCAGCAGCAATGGCCAGACATATTCTGGTGTATAACAACCTGAGTAAGGAGTACAAAAGTATCAAGCAACCACAGAGAGGCTCAATCATCAATTCTGCAAACTGCAGTCGATTGATTGATCCACAGCTGTGCACTAATTACATATGATGAGCTGAACACTGCACTAAATGCTAAGGAAGATACCTGGATGAATGAAATAGAGTCTGTGACCTTAAGGAACCTGTAGTCTAGTAGGTTACACGGCAGGTTTGACATTTACGGTATATACATACATATATACATACATACATATACACACACAGAGGGGATTTTATAGATGCTACCACCCAAGACAGATACACACACATGCATGCATGTATGTATATGTATATGTACATGTGTTGTATAAATATGTCACAGCAGCATCTGTAAAATTCATGCTTTTCAACACAGACTTACATTATAAAGGATTGCCTAAATACACAATAGTAATATAGCAATAATGTTATTAAAATTAATAATGGACAGAGGTCAAGCTTTGGGGTCAATAAAGTCCTGGGTTTATGTCCTGCTTCTGTAACTACGGTTAAGTCACTTAACCTCTCAAGTTACAGATAGACTATCAAAAGGCATCAATGAAGGGAATTTTCACACTAGGTGTTTAGAGCTGGTAGCATAGTGGATAAAGTACTGAATCTTGAGTCAGGAAGACCTGAGTTCAAATGAGACCACAAACATTTACCAGCTGTGTGACTTTAGGAAAGTCATTCAACATTTGTTTGCCTCAGTTTTCTCAATTATAAAATGGGTAATAACAGCACATACCTTATAGAGTTGTGAGGATCAATTGAGATATTTCTAAATGTAATTATCACAGGGACTGACATAAAGCAGATACTATATAAATGCTTTTTTTCTCTTCTGTTCATGGATATAATCACAGGTCTAGATTAAAAAAAAGTATTGCAGGGCCATGAAAAGACAGACTAAAAACTATTTGGAAATTAAACAATTTAATCCTAAAGAATGAGTCGGTCAAACAAGAAATTATAGAAACAATCAGTAATTTCATTCAAGAGAATGATAATAATGAGACAACATACCAAAATTTGTGGGATGCATTAAAGGCAGTTCTTAGAGGAAGTTTTTTATCCCTGAGTGCATACATGATTAAATTAGAGAAAAGGGAGTTCAACGAATTGGGCATGCAATTGAAAAACCTAAAAAAAAGAACAAATTTAAAATACCCAATTAAATACTAAATTAGAAATATTGAAAACCAAAGGAGAGATTAATAAAATTGAAATTAAGAAAACTATTGAATTAATAAAATAAAACTAAGAGCTGGTTTTATGAAAAAAAAAAAACCAACAAAATTGATAGACCCTTAGTCAATATGATAAAAAAAAAGAAGAAAACCAAATTATGAGTATCAAAAATGAAAAGGGTGAATCTATCTCCAATGAAGAGGAAATCAAAACAATAATTAGGAAATATTTTTCCCAATTGTATGCACATAAATTTGACAATCTTAGGGAAATGGATGAATATTTACAAAAATACAAGTTTCCCAGATTAACCGAAGAGGAAGTAAATTACTTAAATAACCCCATCTCAGAAAAAGAAATTGAACAAGCCATCAGTCAACTCCCTAGGAAAAAATCTCCAAGGCCAGATGGATTTACTAGTGAATTCCATCAAAAATTTAACGAACAATTGATTCCAATACTCTACAAACTATTCGGGAAAATTAGTGAAGAAGGAGTCCTACCAAATTCTTTTTATGACAAAAATATGGTATTGATACTTAAATCAGGAAGAGATAAAACAGAGAAAGAAAATTATAGACCAATCTCCCTCATGAATATAGATGCAAAAATTCTAAATACAATACTAGCAAAAAGACTACAGCAACTTATCTCAAGAATAATACACTTTGATCAGGTAGGATTTATTCCAGAAATGCAAGGTAGGTTTAATATTAGTAAAACCATCAGTATAATTGATCATATCAACAATAAAACTAGCAGAAACCACATGATCATCTCAATAGGTGCAGAAAAGGCTTTTGACAAAATACAACATCCATTACTATGTAAAACATTAGAATGTATAGGAATAAATGGAGCCTTCCTTAAAATAATAGGTATCACCTATTTAAAGCCATCAGCAAGTATTATATATAATGGGGAGAAGCTAGAAGCATTTCCCATAAGATCAGGGGTGAAACAAGGGTGTCCACTATCACCCCTCTTATTCAATCTGGTACTAGAAATGTAAGCAGCAGCAATTAGAGAAGAAAAAGAAATCAAAGGAATCAAATTAGGCAAAGAAGACACCAAGCTATCACTCTTTGCAGATGATATGATGATATACTTAGAGAATCAAGTAAAAAACTACTTGAGACAATAAATAAATTTGGCAAAGTTGCAGGATATAAAATAAACCCACATAAATCCTCAGCATTCCTATATATTTCCAATGAAATTCAACAGCAAGAGATAGAAAGAGAAATCCCATTTAAAGTTACTGTAGACATTATAAAATATTTGGGCATCTACCTGCCAAAACAAACCCAAGACTTATATAACCACAACTACAAAACACTTTTCACACAAATAAAGGCAGATCTAACAAATTGGAAAAATATCAATTGCTTGTGGCTGGGTCGAGCTAATATAATAAAAATGACAATTTTACCTAAATTAAATTATATATTTAGTGCCATGCCAATTAATTTACCAAAAACCTACTTTATAGAGCTTAGAAAAAAATAGTAACAAAATTCATTTGGAAGAATAAATGGCCCAGAATATCAAGGAAATTAATGAAAAGAAATGCTAGGGAAGGCGGACTAGCTATACCAGATTTCAATCTGTAATTATAAAGCAGTAGTTATCAAAACTACTTGGTACTGGATGAGGAATAGAGGAGTGGATCAATGGAATAGATTAGGCACACGAGATTCAGAAGTCAATGACTATAGTAATCTATTGTTTGATAAAACCCAAGACCCTAGTTTTTGGGATAAGAACTCACTATTTGACAAAACTGCGGGGAAAACTGGAATATAGTATGGCAGAATCTGGGCATAGACCATTATCTAACATCATATACCAAAATCAAGTCTAAATGGGTGCATGATCTAGGTATAAAGGTTGATACTGTAAGCAGTCTCAGAAAACAAGGAATAGTTTACCTGTCAGATTTGTGAAGAGGGAAAGACTTTATGACTGAACAAGAATTAGAGAATATTATCAAATGTAAAATGGATAATTTTGACTACATGAAATTGAAAAGCTTCTGTACAAACAAAGCCAACATAACCAAGATTAAGAGGGAGGTGGGAAATTGGGAAAGAATCTTTACAACCTATGTCTCTGACAAAGGACTCATTTCTAAAATACACAGAGAATTGAGTTAAATTTATAAGAATACAAGTCATTCCCCAGTTGATAAATGGTCAAAGGATATGAACAGGCAGTTTTCAGAGAAGGAAATTAAAGATATCTATAAGCACATGAAGAAATGCTTTAAGTCACTATTTATTAGAGAAATGCAAATCTAAACAACTCTGAGGTACCACATCTCACCAGTCAGATTGGCTAAGATGACAAAACAGGAAAATGACAAATGCTGGAGAGGATGTGGGCAAATTAGAACACTAATGCATTGCTGGTGGAGTTGTGAACTGATCCAGCCTTTCTGGAGAGCAATCTGGAATTATGCCCAAAGGGCTATAAATACTTTCATTTCCTTTGACCCAACAATACCATTTCTAGAGTTATATCCCAAAGAGATCATAGAAGTGGGAGGAAGTCCCATATGTACAAAAATGTTTATAGCAGCTCTTTTTGTGGTGGCAAAGAATTGGAAATTAAGGGTGTGCCCATCAATTGGGGAATGGCTGAACAAGTTGTGGTATATGCATGTTATGGAATACTATTGTGCTATAAGAAACGAGGAGCAGACGGTCTTCATATTTACCTGGAAAGGCTTATACAAACTGATGCTGAGTGAGAAGAGTAGAACCAGGAGAAATTTGTACACAATTACAGACACAAGGTATGTGTGATGACCAACTTTGATAGACTGGACTCTTCCCAGCAATGCAGTGATAAAAGTGAATCCCAAAAGAGTCATGATGGAGAGAAATATGTGCATCCATAGAAAAAAACTAGAAAGAACTGAGTTTATATCCAGGTGGAAGCGAAATACCTAATCTTTTTCCTTCTCTTGTTTGGTTTTATGTCCTCTTTACCATTTTTCATTCCATCTGATACAATCCATTTTTATTACCTGACTAATGTATAATGTGAAAGTATTTACAGATCCTATACTTGACTATATGCCGCCATGTGGGGGAGGGGAGGGAAGGGGACAAAATGTGAAACTCAAGGAACTGTGGCATCGAATCCTGTAAACTAAAAGGAAACAAACAAATTAATTGAAATAAATAAATAGATTGTGTTAAAAAAAAAGTTTTGCATTCAGAATAAGTAATATTTATTTAATGTTATAAGGTTTGCAAATCCTTTGGGTTACACTATCTTGTTTGAATTTTATAACAACTCCATAAAACAGTTACTACAGGGATTAATATATATATTTTGCAAATGAGGATTTGAGGTTTAAAGTGGTTAAAAGACTTGATCATGCTCATACAGATAATAAATGTCAAAAGCAAGATTTGAACCCAGGTCTTCCTGATTCTAAGGCTACATTCATATCCATTACAATTTGTAGCCATGCTTACTTCTTTACTTCTCTATTGTCTTTAGCTTTACTTTTATATCCTATCAAGTCATGTACCCAAGCTATCTCACTTTTTGCCTGGTATTACTTACCCACTCCTTTTCATGTGGACTAACACTCTGCACAATGGTCCAGTTCTCAACTGGACCTCCATAACTTACTTTTTTTCTGAATCCATTTTTTCTTTGGAGTTCCTATTCTAATGCCTAAACATTAGGTGGGTGACTCATTGTGTGCAAACTAGATCATATAGCCCATTACAGTTATCAGCTAGTCCTAGAAGAAAGACCATATTTCAGCTTCATATACAAACTAGCTATCTGCCCTGGTCATTCCACACACTGCTCTTATCTTCTCCTACTTCCCTAGAACAAAACTCCCTTCCCTAGTCTTCTCTACTCTCCATGTGTTCTCTTCACCTTTAATATGTAAGCTTCTTCAGGACAGGGACTTAATCTTTTTACTATCTTCATATCTGCAGTGCCATGCAGAATCTGGTACATAGTAAGTGCTGAAAAAATGCTTTTGCGCTTATTCATTAATTTTTTTCCAAGGTCATGTGGAAAAAAAAGAGTGACAAGTTCCTAAGTGACTCAGTACATGAGGCATTTTGTTTCCTGGGCAGCTGTTAACTATTATTTGTAAAAGCAAGGCACAGGTACTCATTCATTGGCAGGATAAGTTATCGCAAGTAGTCCTATTCAGTCAGATTTATCATTCTCTGTAGAAAAGGTCAATATTTCAAGTGGATCAACTGATTTAGAAGGAAGATAATTGTTATTTACAAAGCCGAATTTCAAGTCTGCATATAAGTCCAGAGACACCAAAAAAGAAAAAAAAAAGCAGGTTTGAGAAGCAGAATAGCTACTTATCATTTTCTGTCCTTTTCACTAAGGATGGGAGTTTTTCCTTAGGATGCAGAAATAACTGGGGAAGTAACAAGTGAGAATTATCTGAGAATAAGAATCCTCAGTGCAGTAGAACTAATTATTTAAGCTGAAGATTTTTTTTAACTAAAAAGATGATGTTAAAGATAAAATTCCTGTGTTGGAGATGCAAAGTTGAAGAGCCACACAATTTATAGTTAAAGAAGCTTTAGAGATTGTCTGCTTCAATCCCCTCATTTTACAAACAAGGAAAGTATGGCTGAGAGAGAAGCCACTTGATGAGATCTCCCAGGGATGAAGTTGATGAGCCAGAATTAGAATCCATGTTCTCTGACTCCAAATTCAGTGCTATTTTGCCTCCATGGAAGAGATGTTTCTCAAACAAATGGACTAGAACAGATACATCATATGTATCTGATCTCAGCACTAATGATAGCGACAAAATTCCATTTTAGCAAATTATCTCCAAATAGCTCCTTTCCTTATAAATGAGTATCTAAGTCCAGTACTTCTTGGCAGCTTCAACTGGTTATCACATTCTTTTTAAAAATTATCTTGCTTTTAATTGATGCTTTTTTATTATCAACTCATGTCAAAATATATCAATTCCCCCATACCTACTGAGCCACTCTTTGTAAAAAAAAATATCAAAAAGAGCTTAGTAAAACTAACAAACCCACAAACCATGTCTGACAGAACATCCCATATTCCACACCCACAGTCTCCAAATTCTGCAACGAAGGGAGAGAGTTTAATTTTCTCCACTCTTCTCTAGGGTCCAACTTAGTCATTATAATTATATAACATTTAAAAATTTTTGTTCATCCATTCCCATTGTTATTGTATATACTATTGTTTTACCCTTGGATCTGCTAACTTCACTGCATCATTGATAAAAGTTTCTTAATTCTTCTCTTAATTTTTTACATTTGTTGTTGTTTACGGTACAGCAATATTCCATTACATTTATATACCATGATTTGTTCAGTTGCTTTGTTGTCTAACTGATAGACATCTACTTTATTTTTTAGTTCTTTGTAACCATAAAACTGCTGTTCAAATATTTTCTTTTATTATGCATATTGATATATAGGACCTTTCGGTCTTTGACCTTTACAGGGTATAATGATGATTATTATATCGTAAAAAAGGCCTTCCATTGTAAAGTTCCTTATATAATACTCCAAACAATCAAGGAAGTGACCTGATGAACTGATATTACACAAACAGCTCTTGGAAAGTGAATTGGGATTGAGCGAGTACTCTCAAAGGCATCCAAAATTCCAGCCAGAAACTTGAGTTTCTCTATTTTTCTTATGACAATCATTGTCATTTGTAGGTTTAAATAGTTTCATGTGGAAGTCAAATAGTTATACTCTATCTGATCATATGCCCAACCAATAATTATCCAAACCACAAGTAAAATGTAACTGCTCAGACTTACGGAGGAGACAGGGAGATGTATAGTCTAGAGTTCAATCCAATTAAAAGATGGAACCATTGGCAAAAAGTGAAGAACTTAAAAACTCTGACATCAGAAGATTGTACTCTTCTTACTTAATTCATTTGTTCATTTCTGCTCCAGCTATGGTTTGCTCAGTGCAGTGGAGACCACATTTTATTTTTCAGATTTTATCTCCTGTTTAGCCTAGGCTGAGCAAATGACTATTTGTGGTTTACCTGCTTTTCTTCTCTTCCAGCTCCTCCCACTACATGGGCCAGGAAAAACATAGCACTCTTATAGAATGCCCACCCCATGAAATCCAGCAATTATTACCCTGAATAGGGAGAGGGACTGGATTTATAATTTTATCAGTAGAGGAAACTCTCTAACAGTCTTAGAGAATTGTCTGAAGTACCAAGAGAGGTTAAGTGATGTGGTCAATCACATATCCAGTATGTGTCATAAGAGGGATGTGAACCCACACTTTAATGACTTCAAGGCCAGTTCTCTGACCACAATACCACTGTATATCTATACTGACTTAAATATAGAAGAAAAAAATTTACCTGGTATAATAATATACAGAATCATATATAATGTCTTTTTCTAACTTTAAAGCACTACGCAAATGTTAGCTGTGAAGATTATTATTATTATCTTATTGTTAAGATCTTTATATATAACTTGTTTAATTGTAGAAAATATAAAGAGAGGAATAATATATTTTCATATGAATCAATTATCTTTAATATTAACACAGTTTCTTACATATAGCAGGTGTTCAAGAGATGTTAGCACTTATATAATCTATCATCTTCACTTTCACTTGTCTGTCTGCCTCTGTATCCTATACAAAACGAGGATAAAAATAACACCTATCTCCCAAGGTTGTTGTGAAGATCAAATGAGATAATAATTATAAAGCACTTAACCCAGTGCCTGGCATATAGTAAGTATCATATAAATGTTAGCTACTATTATTGTTAGGGGCAGCTAGGTGGTGAAGTGGATAGAGTGCTGGGCTTAGAGTCAGGAAGACTCATTTTCTTGAGTTCAAATCTGGCCTGAGACACTTACTAGCTGTGTGACCATTGGCAAGTCATTTAAACCTGTTTGCCTCAGTTCCCTTCATCTGTAAAATGAGTTGGAGAAGGAAATGGCAAACTGCTCCAGTATCTTTGCCAAGAAAACCCCAAATGGGGTGATGAAGAGTTGGACACAACTAAAATAACTGCATAATAATTATATTATAATAGTTGATAATTTTTTTCTTATCATTATTATTATTATAGAGATGGGGATCCTCACACATAAAGAGGTAAAGCTACTTGGCTATAACAAGGGAGCAAATAAGTCAGTTAGACTAAAGTCTTCTGACTTTAAACAGTGCTTACTCAATTGTTGAACTCAACATAAAGTTCCAATTACTTGCCCTACAAACAATCCTTAGAATATGCATAACATGGGGAAGGAGCCAAACCAGAAGGACAAGCTTGGGACTAGGTAATTATACTAATGGTAACAATGGCTCAAACTTACATAGAACTTAATGGTTAATAGAGTGAATTCCTCACAAACACCCATAAAGCAGGTAGTGAATAAATGAAGCAAAAACCAGCTAGCTGCAGATTACTCATCCACGTAATCTAATTTAAGAAAAAAAGGAAACTGAATTAACTGTAAAGGCACCACAAAATTAAAAAAAAATCTCATATGGATTTATAAGAGAATTCTATCAAACTTTTAAAGAATAATTGATACTGGAGGGTGGTGTGGGGAGGGCCAGAGCCAAGATGGTAGCACAGAAGCAGGAAAACTCCCTGCGCTTTCCCCATAACCACCTCAAATACCTATAAAATATGACTCTAAATAAACTTTACGGCTACAGAACCCACAAAATGACAGAGAGAAACAAATCTCTCACTGAAGACAGCCTGGCAGGTGGACAGGAAGGGTTCATCACAGCACACTGGAAGCAGCCCTCAGACCCTGTGAGCCTGTGGTTTTAGCCCCAGGGTGCCCTAATTGCCCTAGCTGGAAGGACTTTGGAAGAATGGATCACCAACATCTATGGTAGTTTCCAGACTTATCAACCCATAAATTCCAAAGACAAAGTGAGAGGTCAGTGTGGGCTTTGTGGGAACAGGGAGTCCGGGAGTGCAGTCTGGCCTCTGCCATTGGAGGGAGAAGCGGCTGAGGCACAGTGGCCATCGCTGTGTGACTGCTTCAGAGCTCCTGGCCTGTAGATTGTAAGGGGGACCAAGCAAACATCCTAAGAGGTAATCATTCTTACTTTAACCTGCTTGGATCTGGATTGCTGTCTAGGGTGGAGGTCCTAGGGAATGTGACCAGGTGCCAGAGCCAGTGGAGGCTTTAGAGAGGGCAGCCAACTAATAGCTCTGGCAGCTATGAAAACCCTAGAAATTTGAGACAAAGCTCTCCTCTTTGGTAGCAGAGTTCTACTGTGGCAAAAAGTCAAGTAACTGAGTGGCAACAGGAGCAAGCAAAGGAAGCAAAGCAAACACAGCAACCCGACTCTAGATTCCTTTTTTGGGGAAAAAAAGGATCAATAACAAAGTCAGAACTCCTGTACCAAAAGCTTCTAAGAAAAATATGAACTAGTTACAGGCCATAGAGGAGCTTAAGAAGGATTCTGAAAATCAAATAAGAGAAGTGGGGGAAAAATTGGGAAGAAAAATGAGAATGATGCAAAAAAATCATGAAAAGCAAGTGAACAACACGAATGAAAAAAAAAAATACCTTAAAAAACAAACTAACTCAAATGACAAAAGAGGCTCAAAAAGCCAATGAGAAGGATGCCTTAAAAAGCCAAATCTGCTGATGGAAAAAGAACCTCAAAAGCTCACTGAAGAGAATAATTCCTTCAGAATTAGATTGGAGCAAATTGAAGCTAGTGACTTTATGAGAAATCAAAATACTATTAAACAGATCGAAACAAATGAAAAAAGAGAAGGCACGTGAAATATCTCATTGGAAAAACTGCTGACTTAGAAAATAGATCCAGGAGAGAGAATTTAAAAATTATGGATTACCTGAAAGCCAAGATCAAAAAAGTCAACCTAGAAATCATCCTTCAAGAAGTTCTCAAGGAAAATTGCCCTGATGTTTTAGAACCAGAGGGCAAAATAGAGGTTGAAAGAATCTACCAATCGCCTCTTCAAAAAGATCCCAAAAAGAAAATTCCTAGGAATATTATAGCCAGGTTTCAGAGCTCCCAGATCAAGGAGAAAATATTACAAGCAGCCAAGAAGAAACAATTTTAATATTGTGGAAACAAAATCAGGATAACTCAGGATCTGGTAGCATCTACACTGAGGGATCAAAGGGCTTAGAATATGATATTCTGGAGGTCAAAGGAGCTGGGATTAAAAATAAGAATCACCAACCCAGCAAAACTGAGTATCATGTTCCAGGGGAAAATGTGGTAATTCATTGGAATAGAGAACTTTCAAGCATTCTTGATGAAAAAAACCAGACTTGAATAGAAAATTTGATATTCAGATACAAGAAGCAAGAGAGGCATGAGAAGCTAATCAGGGAAAAGAAATCATAAGGAACTTATCAAAGTTGAACTGTTTATATTCTTACATGGAAATACAATAATTGTAACTTATGAATCTTTTCTCAGTATGAGAATAGTTTAAGGGAACATAAATGTATATATATATATATATACATATATATGTATACATAGTATATATATCTATATAGGAGGGTATATGGGTATATCAACACATATGTGAGTGTGTGTATATATGTGTACAGGTATACATAGACAGAAGGCACAGGACAAAATACAATACTCATTTATGTTAAAATAGATTATAAAGCATAAGGGAGGCAGCTAGGTGGCGCAGTAAATAGAGCACCAGTTCTCAAGTCAGGAGGACCTGAGTTCAAATCTGATCTGACACTTGGCACATTTATGAGCTGTGTGACCTTGGACAAGTCCCTTAACCCCAAAAGGAATAGGAAGGGATGATACTTAATAGGTGAAATTGAGAGGTGAGAGAGGAATATAATGAGAGGAAATGGGGAGAGACAGAATGGGGTAAATTATCTCATAGAGAAGAGGTAAGGGAAAACTGTTACAATGGAGGGGAAGAACGGGAAGGCAAAAGGGAATGGGTCAACCTTACTCTCATTGAATTTGGCTTAGGAAGGGAATGAAATACATACTAAATAGAATATCTCACCCTACAGCAGAGTAGGGAAAAGGGGATGAGAGGGGGGATGATGGAGGGGAGGATAGGTTAGGGGGGGAGGGAGTTAGAAGTACACACTTTTGAAAAGGGACAAGGTCAAAGTACAGAATAGAACAAGTAGGGGGTGGGACAGGATGGAGGGAAATATAGTCAGTCTTTCACAATATATTCACTATGGAGATGTTTTGCATAGCTACCCGTATACAACCTATTGAATTGCCTATCTTCCCAGTAAGGGTGGGTGATGAGGGAAGAAGGAAAAGATACTGGAATTCAATGGGTTTTTTTTTTAATTCAAAGTTTTAAAATCAAATGCTTAAAAAAAATATATTATATATAATACACACACACACACACACACACACACACACACACATATATATATATATATATATATATTTACATGCAACTGGGAAATAAGCTATATAGGCACTGGAGTAAAGAGACCCATCTTGCCCTACTGGAAAGTTGGAGGGGGTATGGGGGAGGATATAGGAGAGAGCAGATTTGTGGAGGGTGTATACAGTGGGATTGCTGTTTTGGGGTGGTGGGTATGGGAAAGACAGGGAGAAAATTTATAACACAAAATCTTGTGGAAATGAATGATGTAAACTAAAAATAAACATAAAATTTAATTTAAAAAACAATTAATACTTAATCCTATATAAATTATTCTCAAAACTTGAAAAAGAAAACAGTGTACTAAACTACTTTTATAAATACAAGACAAACTACTTTCATAAGTACAAGTATAAGGCAAATATAATCTTAATACCTAAACTAGGGAAGAATAATGCAAAGAGAGAGAATTATCAACTGATATTAATAAATAGCCATTTAATATATTTTTTAAAAATCCTGGTGAAAATTATAGCAATTTATCCAAAAAGTCATTCACTATGATCAAATTGGATTTATACTAGAAATGTAAGGATTATTCAACATTAAGAAAATATTTAACATGATAAATCATATTAAGAAAACAAAAAACATCTAAAATCACATTTATATCAATAAAGTCATATTTATATCAATAGATAAAGAACATCTGACAAAATATAATACTCATTTATGTTAAAATAAAGTATAAAGGAGGCAGCTAGGTGGCTCAGTGAATAGACCACCTGCCCTGGAGTCAGGAGGACCTGAGTTCAAATACGATCTGACATTTGGCATACTTAGGAGCTGTATGACCTTGGACAAGTCCCTTAACCCCAATTGCCTTGCCTTCCTCCCCTCTAAAAAAAAGTAGAAGTACAGAAATTTTTTTTTTTTGCCTTTTGGAGGGCAATTGGGGTTAAGTAACTTGCCCAAGGTTACATCGGTATTTTTTTTTTTAATGTGGGTGTTAAGTGTCTGAGGCTGGAACCGAACTCAGGTCCTCCTGACTTCAGGGCTGGTGCTTTTACTCACTGCACCACCTAGATGCCCCTTAGAAAGATTTTTTTTAAAAGATTATAAAAATATCTATCTAAAACCAAAAGCTAGCATTATATACATTGGATGAACACTAAAAGTTTTCCCAACAAATAAAGAAATGTCACAAGGATTCCCAATTCCCCAGTATTATTTGAAATAGTTGTAGAAATGCTAGGAATTTCATTTATACCAGAAAGAAATTAAAGACATAAAGACAGGCAAGGAGAAGATAAAACCATTGCTTTTTGCCAAAGACATGGAGGCTTAATTAGAAAATAGAGAATCAGAAAAGAAATTGAGACAATGAATAGTTTCAGTCAAATTGCAGGATATAAAATAAACCCGCAAAAATTAACAGCATTTTTGCATAGTAATAACAAAACTAAGAGGCAATAATAGGAAGGAAAATCACATTCAAGATAACTACAAAATTCATAAAATATCTTGAAGTTAATTTGCCAAAATACTTATAAAGATAAATAATAAAATGCTCTTTAAAGAAATAAAGAACAACTTAAATAATTGGATGGATGTTCAGTACTCATGGTTGTGAGTGTTAACATAATAAAAAGGATAATACTATCGAAGTTAACTTACAGATTTAGCTTCAATCAATACCAATCAAACTACCAAAGGGACATTTTGCAGAGCTCGACAAAATAATAAAAAAAAATCATCTGCAAGAACAAAAGACATAGATAGACCAGAGATGCCAAACACATGGCCCTAAACAGATTAAAATGCAATTGGGAAATGTTTTTAGAATAAATTTAAAAATATAATAAAACATAGATAACATTACATTTTAAAACTGATTAAATATGTTACCCACAGGGATCCTTATGTATGACTTAGTGGCACCTGTTTCTATTTAAGGATGACACCACTGCTAACAAGGGAAAAAATGAAAAAAAAAAGTTCAGAATAATGGGGGAACAGACATCAAACTATATTAGGATATATATTATATTATATATTAAGCATCAAGGGGAGGCTAGGTGGTGCAGTGAATAGAGTACCGACCCTGGAGTCAGGAGGACCTGAATTCAAATTTGACCTCAGGCACTTAACACATAACTAGCTGTGTGGCCTTGGGCAAGTCACTCAACCCCAACTACTGTGCCCTACCCCCTCCAAAAAGAAAAAAAAGTAAGCATCAAAATTGTGTGGTACTGATTGAAAATAAAACAACAACAGAAAAACATTATTAGAAGAGACTGGTCAAAAAAGAATAAAAAATAATTGAACTCAATAACCCAATATTTTAGAAAGCCTCTAACATAAATTACCTAGAAAAGAATTCCCTATATGAGAATAGATGAGAAAACTAAAAAAGTAGTCTGGAAAAATTAGACTTGGGCAAACTTCTATACCATATTTCACATTAAAATTACAAATAGATATTTGACTTGAATACTCACACACACACACACATACACACACAAAAGAAATGCCAATCATATAACTTCATGGCTATGAGCAAGGGATGAATTCTTAACCCAAAAAAGGAATAGAAGTGATTATCAACAATAAAATGGATAACATTAATTCATGAAACTGAAAACTTTGGAATAAAATTAATGTGAGTAGGATATGAAGGGAAGTGGTCAAGTGTGGATAAAACCAGTCTGATATCCAAAAAATCATAGATGCTCATAATCTAACAGTTAACCAAAGGAAGTTTACTTAATGAGAGTGGAAGAAGGTCATTCAGAACAGGTCAAAAATATTTATTGAGGTAACAACTGATGAACGTTTCCTAGTTTTGTCCTGGGACATGTCTTCCTGTCCGAAATTTTGAGGAGCCCAGTTGATGATTCCCTATGTTGGCTTTCATTCTCAGACCACCTGAAATTTTTGATATTTTAAAAATAATTTTGATAATTTCAATAATATTATTTGTATATAATATTTTTATATATTTACATATAATATATTATATATTGTCTTTTAAAGACATTGAAACTAACCTAGAAACTTGATTGGTTTAGGAAAGTAAGACTTCTTATTTTTCTTATAAATTATCAAAATTATTATTTAAATTATTAAATTTTATTACATATAAATACATTATATTTATTATATATAAAATTATATATTATATAAATAAATATTATGTAAAATTAAATTTTATAATGTAAATTTATATTATTACATTAATTTACATGCAATATATTATATCATATAATATATAATGTGTTTTATATAATAAAATTTAATAATTTAAATAATAATTTTGATAATTGATAAAAAAAACAAAAAGTCTTACTTTCCTAAACCAATCAAGTCTCTAGGTCAGTTTCAATGTCTTTAAAAGACAATCTAACCCAACCTGAATGGGGTGGGGACTTAGGAAAAGCTAGGTCAGTGCATGATTGGGGGCAGGGAGAGAGGACTGTGGTAGATACTCCTCTGACCACAAACCCTAGTGGTTGTCCTAAAATAATGCTAGCTTCCTTCCCCGTTTTAAAAGTGTGTGGATAACCTAATGAATGAAAACTATGTCCCTTTAAGGTGACTTGCAGGCCATAAATTAGAATCCACCAGAGATAACATTAGTACACTCAATATGGATTTTGACCTTCGAAATATGCCTCACAATTTCTCTCAGTTATACATTCAGTCCTGATCCATCTGTTCACTTTCATATGGTTCTGAGAAACTGACAGGGCCGTTGGCAGACATAGGCAAGATTAGAAAATTCAGATAGCACCATAAGGCTGCTGTTTTTATGATGAGTGTAAATGAGCACAAAGTCCATGTGTGCACTTATCCCACCCACTTCACCCCACATTCAGAAACATAACCAAACAGGGATGAACTAAATACTTCATTTACCTCATCGTTCTTATCCTATGGCCATGGAATTATATCCTGACAATCCACCTGTGATATTTGCAACCACACCAACAACAATCCAAAGTTTTTGATGCCAAGACAATTAACAAAAAATGTGTAGCCAACTGGCATTCACTAATGCAGGACCTTAGTCCCATTACTATGGACTTTTCCATTTATATTTGTTCTTCCATTTATATTTGCTTTCCTTAATCAGGGCTGATCCCAGGGTACAACAAATGGACTCTGATAAAGTAGCAGATAATGTATTCTGAAGTGTTTTGCACTTCAGGATTTGGAGAGCAGAAAAAGGGATAAAAGCATGAGCACTCAGAAATATTTTGCTAGGTCTGGGCAGGCCCTAGGCCTCAGAAAACTCACAATTGATTTTTTTTTTATTTTGATGATTTTGCTTTATATTTTAATTTTTTTTTCATTTTTCGTGTGCTTTATTAACTCCTGAGATGAACATCATTCATTTCTGCCAGATTTTGTTACAAAATTTCTCCCTGTTTTTCCCCTACCCACCACCCCAAAATAGCAGTCCCACAGGATATCCCCTCCTCCAATCTGCTCTCTCCCATATCTTCTCCCATATCCCTTTTGAATTTTCCAGTACGGCATGGTAGAGCTATATGTCCTAATGTCTGTATATCTGATTTCCCAATTACATGCAAAATAGTATTAATACTAGCGTGTGTGGATAAGAAATCATTATTTGACAAAAACTGCTGGGAAAACTGGAATATAGTGTGGCAGAAACTGGGCATACACCATTATCTAACACCATATACCAAAATCAAGTCTAAATGGGTGCATGATCTAGGTATAAAGGTTGATACTGTAAGCAGTCTCCTAAAACAAGGAATAATTTACCTATCAGACTTGTGGAGAGGGAAAGACTTTATGACTAAACAAGAATTAGAGAACATTATAAAATGTAAAATGGATAATTTTGACTACATGAAATTGAAAAGCTTCTGTACAAACAAAGCCAATGTAACCAAGATTAAGAGGGAGATGGGAAATTGGGAAAGAATCGTTACAACCTATATCTCTGACAAAGGACTCATTTCTAAAATATACAGAGAATTGAGTCAAATCTATAAGAATACAAGTCATTCCCCAATTGATAAATGGTCAAAGGATATAAACAGGCAATTTTCAGAGAAAGAATTTAAAGCTATCTATAAGCACATGAAGAAATGCTCTAATTCACTATTGATTAAGGAAATGCAACTCAAAACAACTCTGAGGTACCACATCTCACCAGTCAGATTGGTTAAGATGACAAAACAGGAAAATGACAAATGCTGGAGAGGATGTGGGCAAATTGGAACACTAATGCATTGCTGGTGGAGTTGTGAACTGATCCAGCCTTTCTGGAGAGCAATCTGGAATTATGCCCAAAGGGCTATAAATACTTTCATTTCCTTTGACCCAACAATACCATTTCTAGAGTTATATCCCAAAGAGATCATAGAAGTGGGAGGAAGTCCCATATGTACAAAAATGTTTATAGCAGCTCTTTTTGTGGTGGCAAAGAATTGGAAATTAAGGGGGTGCCCATCAATTGGGGAATGGCTGAACAAGTTGTGGTATATGCATGTTATGGAATACTATTGTGCTATAAGAAACGAGGAGCAGACGGTCTTCATATTTACCTGGAAAGGCTTATACAAACTGATGCTGAGTGAGAAGAGTAGAACCAGGAGAAATTTGTACACAATTACAGACACAAGGTATGTGTGATGACCAACTTTGATAGACTGGACTCTTGTCAGCAATGCAGGGATATAAGTCAATTCCAAAAGACTCATGATGGAGAGAAATATGTGCATCCAGAGAAAGAACTAGAAAGACCTGAGTTTATATCCAGGTGGAAGCAAAATACCTGATCTTTTTCCTTCTCTTATTTGGTTTTATGTCCTCTTTACCATTTTTCATTCCAGCTGGTACAATCCGTCCTTATAACCTGACTATTGTATAATGTGAATGTATTTACAGATCCTATACTTGACTATAAGCCACCATGGGGGGGGGGGGGGGGGAAGGGGACAAAATGTGAAACTCAAGGAATTGTGGAATTGAATCCTGTAAACTAAAAGGAAACAAACAAATAAATAAAAAATAATTATAATAGTGTGTGTGTGTGTGTATTGAACATTTGATTTCAAAACTTTGAATTCCAGATTCATTCCCCTTCTTCCCTTGTCACCTACCCTTACTGGGAAGATAAGCAGTTCAGTATAGGTTGTACATGTATAGCTAATGCAAAACGTTAACATAGTAGATTTATTGTAAAAGACTGACCATACTTCCCTCCCTCCTATCCCACCTCCCTCTTGTTCTATTCTCCACTTTGATCCTGTCCCTTTTCAAAAGTGGGTGCTTCCAACTTCCCCCCCCCCGCCTGCCCTCCCTTCCATCATCCCCCATCTCATACCCTTCCCCCTACTCTCCTGTAGGGTGATTAATCCTATTTAGTGTGTATTTCATTCCCTCCCCGAACCAAATTCAGTGAGAATAAGGATGACCCATTCCCTTTTACCTTCCTATTCTTCCTCTCCATTGTAACCATTTTCCCTTGCCTCTTCTATATGAGATAGCTTACCCCATTCTGTCTCTCCCCATCTCCTCTCATTATATTCCTCTCTCACCTCTTAATTTCACCTTTTAAGTATCATCCCTTCCTATTAAATTGGTCCTATGCCCTCTATATATGTATTCATATGCCCATATACCCTCCAATATAGACATATACACACACACACGCACACACACACATACACACACACACACATAAATATATATATATATATATATATGTATATTCCCTTAAACTATTTTCATACCGAGAAAAGTTTCATCAGTTACAATCATTGTTTATCCATGCAGGAATGATGATAGTTCAACTTTGATATGTTCTTTATGATTTCTTTTCCCTGTTTACCTTCTC
The DNA here is from genome assembly GCF_028583685.1 of Petaurus breviceps papuanus. NCBI lineage: Eukaryota > Metazoa > Chordata > Mammalia > Diprotodontia > Petauridae > Petaurus > Petaurus breviceps. Next base: position 25,236,605 of record NW_027187380.1, on the reverse strand, counting down.
ATGCTTCTCTTGCTTCTTGTATCTGAATGTCAAATTTTCTATTCAACTCTGGTTTTTTCATTAAAAAAATGCTTGAAAGTCCTCTTTTCCACTGAATGACCATATTTTCCCAAAAACATGATTATTGGTTTTGCTGGGTAGGTGATTTTTGGTTGTAATCCCAGCTCCTTTGCCCTCCAGAATATCATATTCCAATCCCTTTGATCCCTCAGTGTAGAAGCTGCCAGATCCTGAGTTACCCTGATTGTGTTTCCACAATATTCAAATTGTTTCTTCCTGGCTGCTTGTAATATTCTCTCCTTGATCTGGGAATTTCAGAACCTGGCTATAATATTTCTAGGAGTTTTCTTTTGGGGATCTTTTTCAGGAGGTGACCAGTGGATTCTTTCAACCTCTATTTTGTCCTCTGGTTCTAAAACATCAGGGCAGTTTTCCTTGAAAATTTCTTGGAAGATGATTTCTAGGTTCTTTCTTTGATCATGGCTTTCAGGTAATCCGTAATTTTTTTTTTAAAAGCAATAGGGGTTAAGTAACTTGCTCAAGGTTACATGGCCAGTTATTTCTGGGTGTGGTGCTGAGTATCTGATCCTGTATTTTGATCCAGGTCATCCCGACACTGGAGCCTGTGCTCTTACTCGCTGAGCCACCTGGCCGCCCCTAAGTAATCTGTAATTTTTAAATTATCTCTCCTGGATCTATTTTCCAGGTCAGTGGTTTTTCCAATGAGGTATTTCACATTGCCTTCTCTTTTTTCATTTGTTTGGATCTGTTTAATAGCATCTTGATTTCTCATAAAGTCACTAGCTTCCATTTTTTCATCTAATTTTCATCTAATTCTGAAGCAATGATTCTCCTCAGTGAGCTTTTGAGATTCTTTTTCCATCTGGCAAATTCAACTTTTTAAGGCATTCTTCTCCTCATTGCCTTTTTGAGCATCTTTTGCCATTTGAGTTAGTCTGTTTTTTAAGGTGTTATTTTCCTCAGTCAGGCTGTTGACTCTCATTTCATAATTTTCTTGCATTGTTCTCATTTCTCTTCCCAATTTTTCCTCCACTTCTCTTATCTGCTTCTTAAGGTCCTCTATGGCCTGTAAGCAGCTCGTATTTTCTTTTGAAGCTTTTGGTGCAGGAGTTCTGACTTCTCTGTCTTCCTCCTCAGGCTTTGATCCTTTTTGTCCCCAAAATAGGAGTCTAATACTGGATTCTTCTGTTTACTTTGCTTCCTTTGCCTGGTCATGTTGCCACTCAATTACTTGACTTTTGGGCTTTTTGCCACAGTAGGACTCTGCTACCAGACAGGGGAAATTCATACCAAATTCTGGGGTTTTCTCAGCTGCCAGAGGTATTAGTTGGGTGCTGTCTCTGAAGCCTCCACACACTCTGGCAAGCAAACATACCCCAGGACCTCCAGACTAGACTGCAATCCAGGTCCAAGCAGGTTAAAGCAAGAGCGATTACCCCTCAGACTGGTCGCTTGGTCCCCCTACATTCTTCAGGCCAGGACCTGAAGCTGCCATGTGGTGGTGGCTGCACCACATCTCAGAAGTTTTTGCCCCTGAGGAGCCGAGGCACTCCCAACTACTGGGTCCCAAAGTCCACACTTCACTGACCTCTCATCTTGTCCTTAGCATCTATGTGTTGATAAATCTGGAAACGGCCACAGCTGCTGGTGATCTGGAGTCCCTTCAGCAGGTGGCTGGTCAGGCCCACCCTGGGGCTAAAACCTCAGTGTGGATTCCTGCAGGCCTGCTGGGCTGTCCTCGGCCTGCTGGGCTGTCCTCAGCCTGCCGGGCTCTCCTCAGTGGGAGGTTAGCTTCTCTGTGTCATTTTGTGGGTTCTGTAGCTCCGAAGTTTGTTCAGAGTCCCCTTTTACATGGATTGGAGGTGGTGAGAGCCAGAGCCCTATGGAGATCCTGTTACTACTCTGCCATCTTGACTTTGCCCCCAACAACACTCACAACAATTTAACTCATGCTTTTCTCTACAAGGTAATTTATTTCTCTACAAGGTCAGGGAGACCCCTGGTTCTCTCAGCTAATGTGGAGGTCACAAAAAGAAAGTTTTGAGGAAAAGGAGCAATCACAGCTACACCTGGGAACATTTCCACCTGGGACAAAAATTGGGAGGAGTGAAGTGAGATGTCAGACAGTGACAGTGCAAAGGTCAAGCCAACTGTGGGTATAGTTGTGCTATGATAGGAGTAGGCTCCAGAGTGGTTTTGGACTACCCTGTTTCCTAGCACAATTGTACCCACAATTTGTTTGACCTTTGCACTGTCTGTCTTGCATCCCACTTCACTCCCAATCATTGGGGGCTCAATCCCACAAAGTTTGCACTCATCTCTACAAGGGCTACATCTGAGAAGATAGTCCTTTAAAAGAGGAATCATGGCAAGAGCACACTGAGGATCGTGGCCTGGGCCAGTGTGAGGGAAGGTATAAGGAAAGTAGTTCCCATGAGAAAACAGTAGACCTTTTTCAGAGAGCAGTAACCTGAGAGAAAGCCCCAGTAGCTCTGGTGAACTGGGTCTCAAGGACTGTCCACTATAGTATCAATTATAGCTTATTCCAAAAGAAGGTGAGCTTGATGATTCCCTTAGAGCACAGAAAATCCAAAGTTACAGATGAGGTTGCCCAAGTATTGCTAGTTCTCAGCTTGATAGAAGTTAGTCCAGAAAAAAGTAGTGTTAGGGGCAGTTAGGTGGTTTGGTGAATAGAGCACTGGCCCTGGAATGTGGAAGACCTGAGCTCAAATTTGAACTCAGACACTTGACACACTTGACTGTGTGACTTGGGTAAGTCACTTAATTAAAAAATTACACTTGGAGCCTAGACAACTTTTATTTAGGTTGCTGTGGATGCTGCCCACTTGAACAAGTCAGATCAATTATTTAGTTTTATTTAAACCTTTGCTCCCCGAAGAGATAAGAATGTCTCCAATGGTGTGAATATTCCACAAGTTGCATTTGAAAAGATCTAAGTTGCTAAAGTACAAACTAGAGTCTAAGAACATCAGTTAAGTTGTGACTGAGAGAAGTAGGATGGGAAACCAGTACAAGGGTCAGGAAGTCAGATTCAGGGTCTCTATGCCAAGACATAGGCTGGACATGAGCTACCTCATCTGAAACTCTGTAATTAAAACTTTTGTTAACTCTTCTAGCTCTCTTGGTGAGCACATGAAGAATCACTTTCAAAAGTTAAGGGACCCCCCTCCAAAAAGCAAAAAAAAAAAAAGAATTGGGGCAGCTGGGTGGTACAGTGAATAGAACACTGGCCCTGGAGTCAGGAGGACCTGAGTTCAAATCCAGTGTCAGACACTTAACACTTAACTAGCCATGTGACCTTGGGCAAGTCACTTAATCCCAACTGCCCTTGAAAAACAAAAAAAAAGAGTTAAGGGAATTGTTTCTGTCCCAGGAAGTTTTCACTATGAAGATGTACCCAATTGCCTCCTATACTCAAGTCAAAAGTGAGGTTACAAAGCCAGGGAACCAATGTTGACTGAATATCCCCTTTAATGCTTCATAATGATTGTGAAGGTGACCCTGTATTTTTGAAGGCTCTGCTAGCAGAGAACAAGTTAAAGAGATCCATGCAGGTAGAGAGGCTTTAAGGATGGGCTTAGGGTGGTCTGAGATCAGACCTAAGCAAGTGCAGATAGGTCAATTATCAGAAGGCTGGCTGTCAGAGGGTGAAGGTTTTAAGTCCCAGTAGCTCCTAAAGCAATCTACTCAGATGGAGAGAGGGCAGAGAGAGCGAAGGAAACACACACATATCAGTGCACTTGCAGATCTTTTGAGATGTTCAAATATTAAAGAAGCTATTAACCCAAATATACAGTTCAGCAGACATGTACTTAGAGCATAGAGTATATTTCATTTCATGGAAGCAGAGTCTTTAGCTCTCCACAAACTCAAATACTCCTTGGGAACAGTCAGAAGCTCAAATAAGACAACTATTGAGAACAATAAAGTTGTACAAAACATAAAAGAAATCTATGTAAAGGCAGTATAGTATTAAAGACAGTGGTGGAATTGTAGTCAGGAAATCCTGAGTTTAAGTGCTACCTCTAACACATGCTGACTGGGTGATCACAGTCAAAGCTCTTAGTCTCCTGGTGCCCCAAACAACTCTTAGGCAATGTTGCAGGTTCCTATCAGGAGCTGCTTATGCCAATGAAATCACAGGTCTGCTTTGTTGATGTTGTTGTTATAATTATTGTTATTATTAGCATATCACAGACCCTTAGGATTTCAGACCTGAAAGGAATCTTCTTGTTCCTTTGGTTCAAGTCTCTCATTTTTTTTTTAGCAGAGAAAGCTAAGAGCTGGTGAGTGACTTTCCTTCTGGTATCTAAACTAGTTAAAGGGAAAGCTAGGATTAGAATCTAGGTCTCTTCTGATTTAGTTCTCTGTCCTTAATACTACACAATCCATTTGTTTGAGATTCTCTGTGATATCCCATAAGATAATAAAATAACATTTGTTAGAGAACATATACATGTATATACACACACATATACATGGATATGTATACACACACATTTGTGAATGTCCTCAAGTCAGTTTACTCAATTGAAATTTTGAATTCATAGCCTTCAGAAGTTAAGGTTTTTCTCAGAAAAGTTTTCTCTGGAGGCACTTTAGCAATTGACTCACACAGTTTCTCGTTTTTCAATTAAAATCAGCAAGCATCTGTTAGGAACCTACTATGAGACATGAGAATACAAAGACAAAAAAATAAACTCAGTCCCTACTCTCAAGGAACTAACTACAGTCTACTGGGGGAAACAAGCAAGGAAATAATTACAAAATATGTATAAAGTAAATGTAAAGTAATTTTAGAGGAGGAGACAGGACATTAACAAATTATAGCATCTGGAAAGGTGTTAGGTAGACAGTGGCAACTGAGATGAGCCCTAAAGGAAGCTATCCCAGAGGTAGAGATGAGGAGTGAGTGCATTCCAGGCATGGGGAGAACTTTCTTGATTTGAGTGAATTCAATTCAATTCAATTACACAAATATTTATTAACTGTCACTGTCTCTTTGAAATATCAAATTAATGAATAGAATATATCCAGAATCACTTTTGGAAAACATACTAATTCATAAACAAAACTGGAAGGAAGACAAATGAGCTGATCACAAGGAAGTACCCCATTCAGTTATGGGCAATTCTGCTATACAACTATGTCTTACCCATGACATGTAGCTTTTCAGCTGTGACTTCTGCTTTCAGATAAATTCGCCCTCTTTTTTCTGTATGGTCCATTCCACAGAGGCTTGGAACATTTATTACACATTGTTTGTGAACATTCATATCACAGGCTGTAAAGTAAAGAAAATATGCAAAGAAACTATACATGAGGAGCAACATTACCATATTCACTGTGTTCTCACCTCTGAACAGAAGTGACAAATTAGTTTTCTTCCAACTTGAAAACTTGCTGTAAAGTCTTTGTTCACATAACAGACTCTTAGCAGGAATATTTTATAACTCCCGGAATCATCTACATAGTAACTGTCCTATAATATGTGTCCAATATGTTTTTGGAGTTCACAAAAAATATATATATTACTGCTAAGGATCCTGGGAAGAGTTAATAATTGGAACTCATGGGAGACAATATATCAGATTTATGACCTAAACTCCTCTGGTATTATCTTGCTAAATAATCTTAATTCCCATTTGGACACTACAAAACTAACTTGGGTAGCAGAATAAAGAGTACGGGTAGATTAATAATATAGATGACTTTATGTAAACGATATTCAAATTATTTGAAAGGAGACTCTTCACTGCTAAGGAATCTCACCTTAATTCCATCAATGAAAATTCTTAATTTGGCATTTTACGGCCTCCACAATCTAGTTCAAACTTACCTTTCCAGTCTAATTTCATATCATTCTCCTTTAGGTAATGTACCCTTTATGTTTCAGCCCAAAGTGACTACTGTTATCTAATCTTATTTAACCATGTACTTCCCCTCCTCTGTACATTTGTACAAGCTACTCCCTTTATCTATAATACACTCCTACTCCCATCTTCACCAGATAAAATTCTTTCTTTTCCTTAAAGGGGATCTATCAGTCACTGTGAAAGTTTCCAAAATACCTCCTAGGTGAAAATAATCTCACCCTCCCTGAATTTTTTAAGCATACTTTTTCTTTCCTTCTGAGATTCTAATTTGCCCCTATTATATTCCACCTTGTACTGCATATCTTTGTGTTTGAATATGCAGTTTTCTTCCTCATACACTGTGAGTTCCTTGAAGACAAGGACTATTCCATTTCTCATCTTTGCAGTCCTAGTATCAGCATGGTACCTGAAAGCATATAGTGACTATTTGGAGAATTCAGTGGAAAAGAAATTTGTAATTCAAAGTTATGAAATGCCTGGTTATGTACATGATGAACAGCTTACTCTCATATAAGCAGCCAAGGTTTAAATCTCTTCTATGAGGCTTACTCAAATAACTCATCAAATTTTGGAGAAGACACCAAATTTTAAAGGGTAGCACCACCAAAGTATAATCTCTGGTAGGCTGTACAAAGTTGGGAAAATCTTTAAGTATAGATTAGATGACTGACCATCATCTAATGACTAGCCCAGCTAACCTTCGAGAGATTCATGATTAGAAAATCGATTACTGGGGGATATATTTGGGGTGGGGAGGGGGGAGGCCTTAGCAACTGATGCACATATCTACAAAGGCACAGAGGGATTGGATCTGTGTTGGTGGAAGGACTACCTATATTCCTGAGATCACAGATGACTTTAATGTGCTTTAAAAAAAAAAGATATCAAGCTATCTGAACAAGTTCTGTTATTTGGCTAAAAAAACTAATGAGCAACATCTTCATATATAAATAAGGGGGTTTGTTTGACTCATAATTAATGAATTAACTTAATAAGTCTGAAATTCAAAGCACCAGAGGTTCTACCCTTTTCAGTTTGGTTTGTGACTGAGCTCACTCTCTATATTAATGATGTCATATAAATAGTTGAACTTTAAATACACATGACAAAAGCTCAGCCTTATCAAAGGATCCTACTAACCTCAAAGAACATGTGCCTGCACATGTATCTCAATAGAGAATATATTTTTTAACTTTGTACATTTACTAATTGCTTCTGGCATGTTCCAAGTGGTTTGAGTCAGTAGAAAAACACAAAAAGTGTTGGTGTGATGGTGCACACTTGTAATCCCTACCGTATGGGGGGCTGAAAATGATGGACCAGAAGTTCTGAGCAGCAGTAGAGTGAAAGCCTGCCAAAAGTCCACACTAAGTTTGGTCTCAATACGGTAAACTCCTTTTTTTCTTTTTTTAAATCCATTACTGACGAGTATTGTCCACTACACATCCTGTTGTTCTTGGTGGGTTGTTTCAGCCATGTCTGATTCTTTGTGACTCTGTTTGGGGTTTTCTTGACAAAGATACTGGAGTGGTTTGCTATTTCCTTCTCCACTTCATTTTACAGATGAGGAACTAAGGCAAACAGGGTTAAGTGACTGGCCCTGGGTCACACAACTAAGTGTGAGGCCATATTTAATTCATCAGGATGAAACTTCCTGATTCCAAGCCCAGTGATCTACCCACTGTACCTCCTGGCTGCCTGACTGCACATCCTAAATACTTAGTAAATATGCTCTTCATAACTCAGTACTCCTAGGGAACCTTTTGCAACGTTCAAGTTGAAGTAATTCCTCTTGAAATAGGAACAGTTCATTGTTTTGTGACTTCATTACTTAATAGACCCCTTTGAAATGAAAGGAAAACTTACTGTCACATTTCATCCCTTGATGTAGAAGTCCATAGAGTAGTGAGCCACAGTGATCACAAAATGTAGGGCTTCCATATGTGTGGATTTTAAACTTGTGCTTACTTCTGGGGTCCTAATGAGAGAAGAAACACAGGTACCATCCAATTTAATGAAGTCATTATATTTTTTTCTCTGTTGAACACAATCAAGTGAACCATCAGCCACCTTCAGAGCAGAACTATGATCTGCTAAAGTGTTTACAACTTAAATGCTTTCTTTTCCTCCTTCAGAATAATATTGTGGCAGGCTCCACCTTTCTGATTTCATTGTGCTATTTATTAAACTCCTCCATTTTATTTCTCCCTTTCTTTATATGTTTCTTCCATTGTGTCCATCCATAACAACTGGCCTATTTGAGTAAATGAATATAATATTGCATAGACAGTCCACACTCTGTTTTACCACGCAGTTTTGTGTAACTCATCCAAAATGGCATTTATTTAATCATTACTTCATGAATTTGTTTGATCTGAAATTGTGACTTAACCAATATAGAAACTCTCCCCACCAATAGAGACTTTTTAAAGAGTGATATGCTCAGATGTGTGCTTTAGAATTATCACTTTGGCATCTATGTGAAAGGATTGATGGAAAAGGGGAGAAATTTAAGACATAAAGATCAAGTAGGAAGATACTGCAGTAATGTAGGAGAGAGATGATAAAGGCTTAAAAAAGAATAGTGACCTATATATAAGAAGACCTGAACCGTGAGAAGGGTTTAGAAGATTCTGTGGAGGTAGTTGTATGACTTGAGGCGAGAGGAAGTGAAGAGTCAAAACCACAACAATCCCCAAATGGGCATATTAACAGAATACAAAAGGTCACACCATTTTTTAAAAATCAAAAGAAAATGAAATCGAAGACCTTTGTCAACTGTGGGTTGTGACACTGTTCCACAATCTTCCTCCTCTGCTCTCAATCACATGCTGCTAAATGGTGCTGGAAGAAGTCTCATATATGCTGAGCAGATCCATAATAGCTTTGGATTATTTCATCTCAATTGGGCCTGCACTGGCACAAGGCAATCCATTTATTCCCAGCCCTCTCCCTGCCATCTGAGTCTTTACCATATTCTTGTCATAAACTTTTTCTTCTTTCCTCAAGCCTTTTACCCCACCCCCTTTCTTTACCCTGTAAGCTAAGGATTCCTAACTTTTTTTTGAGAGTATCATGCCCCACCTTTTCAGAGTTTGGTGAAACCTGTGGATATCTTCTCAAAAACAGTTGAAGAAACTGGTTATGTTTATCTGGGAGAAATGATGACTTGGGAAGGAGAATGGAGGATGTGTTCAAATATTTGTAAAAAAAAAATCATCTGTAAGGAATACTGTATGAGAGACTCTGGACTTGCATGGTAGATTAGACTAAAGTCAGATCACATACTCTATTTTAGCTTGGATACATGCCCCAGACTAGATGAAACCTAATTTCCTTCCAATAGATGAAGTCCTGAATTTTTAACAGAGACAGTAATAATAAAGAGACAGGCAGTGTGGTATAATGGGAAAAAAGATAAAAACCACAGTGGATTTGGTGTCAGAGGAACTTAGTTCAAATCCTACCTTGGCAGCTGACCACCTGTGTGATCTTGGAGAAGTCACAACTTTTTGCCCTAACTCTTACGATCCTGTGATTCACTTATACTTACAATTAAAATAGCATTCTCATTTAAACATCCCCAGGAATTCTCCTTTACAGTATTATGAGGTATTTTAAACATGCTATTTATAAAAGGTGTCCCCAAAGTCTTAGTGCTTAGTGAAATTTTAAGTACTTTAAATAGCTTAATATTGATCTAAGACTTTTGGAACACTGTGTATATTTGTAGTGTGGCAAGACCAGGCATAACTGCATGACTCATATATTGACAGATATCATCATTTAAAGAGATTGGTCTAGCTGCTCACATATGCTCTCAGACTTGAAAAACAAAGAGAATGAAAGAAGTTAGGGAGACTACTTATTCTCCGAGTGCATGTGTATTTGAGTGTTATATGAACACAAAGTCATACATAAAATATCATTAAATACATGTATGCCTGTAAAAGTAGGTGGGCAGGTCATGTAGTAAGTGTGGAAGGTAAGAGACAAATAGGCTTTGTGCTACAAATGATTACCCAGGGAATGCAAAGGAACAAAAGCATTAGGCCAATGGATAGAAGTTTTATGCAAGATTTATACAAAGCCATAGGCAGAGTGTTCCCAAAAGAATCACATTCACCAGAGGGTTTCCAAAGTCTTAGGGCAGTTTAATTGCATTAAGATTTTTGGGACAACCTGTAGCATGAGATGCTATGAAAGAGCTGCAACTACTGTACGCCAAAGAGATCATGGATTATGTAAGTATTAAATTACTGTTGGGTCACTTTTGTAATTACTCACAAATGAGAACTTAGCACATAAGAACTCTCATTTCACAACAAAACAGACTTTGACTAATGTGTGACCTCTTAAAGTTAATAAGTCAGATTCCTTGGGTGCCTTATTAGAATTCCTTCTGAATATCACCTTGGGGCTTGAGAGAATTAACACCTCCCTAATGAGATTACTTATTCTCAAAGGAAAGCTGTGGCATGCACTTGTACTACCTATTAAAAAGAAGCCAAGCAGATTTTTATTTCCAGTTCACCATGCTATTAGGCAAAGTTTCCAAGGACAGGCCATTTCTATTCTCTGCATCTCACCTTCCAAAAAGACCCAGTAGTTAACTATACTGTTAAATACTTCCAGGACAGAGTGATTTCTCCTGAGTACTGTGCTGGCAACACAAAAGATCCATTCACAATGTGCTGGGGAAATGTCATGGCAAAGCAGCAAACAACTCTCTAGAAGCAAGACATAAACAGCTGGTAGGAAACCATATTAAGATTAATATCCATCTGGAATCCTTGCAATTAATTAAAAGCATAAAGGTTGTAAATAGCTCCAGACATTTTCTATACTAGCCCAAGAAAGATTCCTCAGAGTCGATATATGGAACATTGTCCCAAGCTAGGGTCAGGAAAATTGATTCATATTTCATGAGCAGCTAGGAAAACCTCAGTTGTTTGAGTAATTCAGTATTTACCTGGTTCCTGTAGGTTGCAAGGTAATTAGAATTACAGGAGAAAAAAGAAAACCAATCAACTATATTCTTATAAAATTCTGGACCAGATTCCAGAGCCCAGCCCCAGAGCCCTTCTCAAACTTGAGTCTTTTCCAAAAATAGCAGTCTCCAATTCTTTTGACCCAAATAGAAGGCAATGCCTTTGATGGGACACTTGCATCTTCTAAAGAATAAAATCAATCAATATCCTGGCAAAAAAAAAAGGCCTATGATTCCCCACCTCACCGGGAATGATGAGCATAATGACTTACAATTTAAATCAGTATATAGGGCTAAGGAAAGTTAGGCATTGTGGGTGGCAGGATTGGTGAGGAGCTGGCAAGAAATTGGGCAAATTGTTTATGATATTCCCTGTGTTCCATTCTGTAGGGAGCCTTCCAGGTCTGTCAATCTGTCAAATTTCCTTAGAAATAAATCCTGAAACTTTCACTGCCAAATAAAACTCTCACCCTCAAGTAATCTCTGAACCATCTGGAGCAAACTTTTGCCACCAAAACCCAAGTTGTTCAATCCACTAACAATTTTTTCTCTAAAAAATTGTTATTAATGTCTTTTGTTTCTACATCACCTTCATTCCTAAACAAGTATCTCATTTTCCCCTTACTCTAGGGGTTCTTAATCTGGGGTTTATGGACTTTAAAAAGCATAGTTTGGGGGCAGTTAGGTGACACAGTGAATACTGGCCCTGGAGTCAGGATGACACAACACAAAAACTAGCCGTGTGACCTTGGGCAAGTCACTTAATCCCAAATGCCCTCCAAAAAGAAAAAAAAAGTATAGTTTGATAATTATATCTTAGAATTGGTTTCTTTTATAAAGCTATGTGTTTTATTTTATAAATAAAAGTTTTGTTAAAAATTTATATTTTTACAACAATATAATAAATTTATTTTTATAATTTTATTAAAAATATTCTGAGAAGGGGTCTATAAATTTCACCAGATTGCTAATGGATCTGGGACAAACAAAAAAAAATTAAGAACTTCTGCACACAGAGAGCAACAACTTTGTAACAAAGAAGAAAAGGGGAAAGAAAAAAGCAGTTCCACAAAACTAAACAGTACATAACCAAGTCTAAAAATATATGCAGTGTTCCTGATCCATAGCACACAACTTCTGAAAAGAAGGAAGGAATATGCATTTTATCATTTTCAGGACCAAGTTTGATCAGTTTTGCTTAGTGTTATGTTGTTCCTCCTATTTACATTTTTATAGATATTGTGTATATTGTTTTACTGGTTCTCCATAATTTACTTTGTATTAATTCATGTGTGTTTCCAAGCTTTTCTGAATTCTTCATACATGCCATTTATCAAGGTATAGTATAGTTTATTAGAGTTAAGGACCCAAATTTGTTTAGCCATTCCCCTATAAATGAACATTGGTTCCTAGAACAAAAAAGTGTTGTTCAGGAATTTAGAAGGGTGTATGGCTATGGGATAATACTTGTGCATTTGATCTACTTGAGGTACAGTCCTAGCAATGGAATCTTCAGATCAAAGGGTATGGAAATTTTAGTCATTTTCTTAGCAAAATTCCAAATTATTTCCAGAGAAATTTGGCAGCTAAGTATCTCAGTGGTTAGGAAGCTGGGCCTAGAGACAGATAGACCTGAGTTAAAATTCAACTATAGACCTTTACTAGCTGTGTGACTAGTTTTTTTTTTATTCTGTTTTCTTTCCTTTTCCAGAATAGTTGGACCAATTCACAGATCCACCAATAATGTATTAGTGTGCATGTTTTCTGGCAGCCTTTCCAATCTTATCTGTTCACATTTTTTGTTGTCTTTACCAATCTGATTGCTATTAAGCAAAATCTCAAAGTTGTTTGGATTTTAATTTCTATCATCATTAGTAATAAGGAACAATCTTTCATGTGGATATCAAGAGTCTGCACTTCTTTTTGGTCAGTTTTCAGAAGCTCTAGGCAGTTTTTTGGTGCTATTTCATGAATTATGATATTCAAGTTTTTTTATTTGCAATGTTCTTCTGCGAGACCTATGATACTCCATTTGTCTCTACTCATTAAGTCTATGAAGCAGATTGTGTTGACTTACACAGAGTTCAAGTATTCCTTTAATAAAGTTGCCTTTTGCTTCTATTCTGTAGATATCACTCCACATAAAATATTTTTGTGTTCCAAATCTCTTTCTTTATGTCCTGTAGGGAGACTCTCCATTATGGGTTCAAATTTTTTTTTTCTAATCTGCCAAATAAGAACTTTAATTCTGCATTGAAAGCTCTAAATTCTGACCTATATTAATTCCCAATTATCTTTTTATATATTTTCAGCCTCTACAACACAAAAAACTTATGAAGGGGTTAAGTTCTATGTTGGGGGAAGAAGTATCCATACTCATGGTCTTTTGAAATATTTAAAGTTGAAATGAGGTTTTTGATCAGTTCAGTTTAAACTGAGACAAGTAAACAAGAGATATATGATATTAAGAATTTTTTTAACTTCTGTCTCCCATTCCTGAGAATGTTGTTTATATAATTTACTTCTAATTATGTATAACTTTGATCTGTTTTTGTTTTCAGTATATACCTTACTTGCAGTTGTTTTGAGGTAATATCCTATTGCCAAAACAGTGTTAAAATTTATGCAATTTACCCACCTTCTTTCTTAATCACCTTTTGAATGTGAAAAATCCAAGAAATATGAACAAGAAGAAAATTATAGATAAGAACACAATGTTTAAAAAAAAGCAGATTTGTTAGCTAGCACTCCAGCAATTAACAGATAGGAATCTTTGGAAGTATAATTGTTTTTTAGACTTAAAGAACATTTTTAGAAAAACTGATTGCTTGTTAGGTCAAAAAGAACTTTAAATTCAGAAAATCAGAAATACCAAAAATCTTTTATAAACCATATGGGACAAGGATAGGAACTGAATTTGTGACTTACTTTTTTTTTTTAATGAGAAAACACTGTACAATTTTTTTTAACATTCTTTTATAAAATTTTGAGTTTCAAATCCTCTCCTTTCTTCCAGCCCATCCCCACCCATTGAGAAGGCAAGCAATATGATACACATTACATGAGGCATGCCAAACATATTTCCATATTAGTCATGTTGCAAGGGGGAAAAAATGCAAGAAAAATAAAGAAAGTAAAAAAAAAATATGCTTCAACCTGCACTCAGATTTCATCAGTTTACTCTTTGGAGGTCAACAGTATTTTTCACCATGAGTCCTTTGGAATTATCTTGGATCATTCTATTGCTCAGAGTAGCTAAGTCTTTCACAGCTAATCATTGTTACAATATTGCTATAACTGTAAAATGTTTTCCTGGTTCTGCTCACTTCCTTCTGCATGAGTTCATATACATCTTCCCTTTCACTATTTCTAATAGCACAATAGTATTCCATTACAATTATATACTTACAATCATATATTTGTTTGTCAATTCCACAATGGAATTTCTAATGCTTTGCCACCACAAAAAGCTGTTATATTTTTCCTGCTTTCCTTCTAAGCCTGGCAGAATTGGTTTTGCTCATGTAAAACCTTTTTAATTTAATCAAAATCATCCTTTTTACTACCTGTGATCTTTCTGTTTAGTCATCATATCTTCCCCCATCATAGATCTGATGGATAATTTCTTTCCCTGCTCCCCTAATTTGCTTATGATATAACCTTTCATGTCTAAATCAATCATCCATTTTGATGTTATCTTGTTATATAGTGATAGATGTTGGTCTGTGTCTAGTTTATGCCAGATTGCTTTCTATTTTTTCCAGTAATTTTTGTCAAATAGTGAATTCTTGCTCCCAAAGCTTGGATCTTTGGGTTTATCAAATATGCTAGATTATTAATGTCATTTGCTACTATGTATTATATACCTAATCATTCAATGTTTCAATTTATACATTTTTTACTATCCTGCCTTCATGGCCTAGAAAAATGTCTTCCTTGCCTGGACTATGATTTTACAAAGGGCCCAGAACATGCTTCATCTCACTCACACCTTGACTCACTTTCCAGACTTTTCCTTATACCTCCTCACCCACATCCTTTCTGGTCATGCCTCCTCCTCATCTCTCCCTCAACTGTCTAGCTTCCCTTTATGAGCTATCTTCTGCCATTAGAATACAAATCTCTTGAGAGTAAATATTGCCTTGTTTGCTTGTATCAGTGTCCCTATCACTTATTTCTAGACTGGATCAGAATTTTAATTTTAATTTTTAGAAATAGACTGGATTGGCTCAACCTAGCTAAATTCAAAGGTATGCTTCACCAGAAGATTGGCTTCCCAGAAATGAAGCATTTTTTTTCCTGCCACAGAAACTTAAGATGACTGCCTACTGAAGTACAGAGAAGTTAGTCTGCATTAATGGATGGGACACTCATAATGATGAAATTACAAATCCTTCAAATATTGATGTAAAATGGAATAGAGTATCCATGTCACCTGTGAACAGGAAAAAAAGTTCATGGCTATTAAAGAAACAGACGCTATCAAATACTAGATGGATTGGTTTGAATACACAAAGTATTAGTATAAATGTTCCACCTAACAATTAAAGAAATGTATACGAAAATGACTTAAAGGTACCATTATATCTATGTTGAACCATTGTAGTTTTGAAGTTTAAACTTATTAAACTAGCAAAAAAAATTTTTCATTAAAAAAAAAAGCCTCATGTTGGCAGGAACATGAAAACAGTATATTTGAATGTACAAAATGGTTTGAATATATAAAAGTTTTAAAAAGATTTGTAGAATAAAATATAATGAAAGAAATACCAAAAGGAGCACAAAATAGTGGAAAAAATATTGCCAAATATAACTGATAAAAGTTTACTTACGAGAAGCTGAAATTTTATTGGTGAGGGTGCTCTTTCCACGGGTATAGATTGCAACCCACTAAAATTCTGTAATTAATATCTGAGAATTGCTTTAGTTGAACAATTCATCAAGACTCTCCAAATGTAATATGTGAACAACAATACTTGTCCTTAAAACCTTTCCGGTGGTTGATTGTACAAAATATATGAATTCTTATGAATAGCTAAAGTTAATACACAGGTTCCACTAATGAGTAATCAAAGAAGTAGAAGAGACAGTTACAAGATAGACCATGACAAACTACTTTCCCTTTATTGGCCTGTTTTCTCATCTGGATTGGGTTAGATAAATTCTGCCCAACTCCAAAATCCTCTAAGTAAGGTACCACCTTTGCTAACAATTAAAATTATGCAAACCAAAACAACTTTAAGGCACCATTATATCCATGTTGAAGCACTGTAGTATTGGGGAATATGTTTATTAAGCCAGCAAAATCAAATTAAAATATTGATAAAGTCAGATGTTGGGAGGGATGTAAGGAAATGAATGGGATGTACAGGTCAGAAGATCAGTAAAAGTATAGGTAGGTGGGGATAGCCCAGATGCATAAAAACGGTCTGCAAATCACACAAGGCTCACATTCTAATTAATCTTAAATGATTGCAACTGCATACTGTTTTCATATCATGGGTCCATCTATAATTAGTTAGTCTATAGACATTTACTAAGTATGTACTATATGGCAACTATTTTAATAAGTAATAGAGAAACAAAGAAAGGCAAAAGAGAGGGACAAAAGTCCCTTTTCTCAAGGGTCACATAATATAAAGGGGAAACAATATGTAAACAGCTATGTACAAAGCTATATATATATATGAATATATATGTATGTATATATATATATATATATATGTTAAATTTGAAATAACCAGCAGATACAAGTCCCTAGAATTAAGGAGGATTGAGAAAGACTTGTTGTAGAAAGTGGAATTTTATCTGGGATTGAAAGGAAGCAAAGGAAGTGAGGAAATGAAGATGAGGAGGGCATGGTAGACAGCCAATGAAAGTGTCTGAAGCCAAAAGATTGAATGTCTTCAGCCTTTCTGACATTGTTGCTGTATTGACCCTTGACTCCTGTTCCCTGTTCTCATTTTCGCTATCTCCTTTTTCAGAACATCTCCCATCCCAGTCCCTATTTCGTTTCTAGACCAATCTCTTTGGTATGGCCCGGCCAGCATTACATCTCCCTAATGTGAGTGGTCACTGCTCTTTCAGTTGTTTCCATAGCAACTAGTCAATATCTTGCATGCTACTAAAGACTCCCCTCACCAGACACCTCCTAAAAGAATGATGACCCTCTCTGCAAGCACTGCCACACTAAAGTGCAGAGCTCAAAACTCAGCTGTAGCACTAATGGAAGCTGCCAGCCTATGTTGCTGGCCCCCATCCAGGGAGAGAGGAACTAATTCTGACAGTAGTTGGAACATGCTTCTGAGCTCTGGGCCAGCTGGTTCTCATTCCCAGAAAGATTTTAGGGTCAATCAGGAGTTGTCTGGCTCAGATCAAACTTTTCTTTTTGCTCTGTGCCTTCCTACAAATTCCCTACTCATTAGGCCAAAATTCCCTGATAATCACTTACTTATCAGGGCTTGCTCTACAAGGGATGACAATGATGATAAAGTAAGGGATCACTTTGCTGGATAATTTTGAGAATTTATTTTGGAAGTCTTTGGAGATTCAGTCCAAGTCAATATTAACATTAATTTAGGATCTCAAGAAAGGAGTAGGGGCTAGTTCTGAACTGTTTCAATGAACTGAGACAGTGAGTCAGCACTAACTTTGGCATTAGGAAGTTACAATAACAATAGCTAACATTTATAAAGTGCCCACTATGTATCAGGCACTTTTCTAAGCACTTCAAAAATATTTTATCATTTGATTCTTACAAGAACTCTAGGGAATAGACGCTATTAAAAAAAAAACAACACAATTATATTAGACCAATTTGTTGAATGGCTCATAGATGCACAATGAAGGATGAATTGACAAGAAAGGAAACCAACCAAAATGAGTTGTCTGCAAACTGAAAGCCAGCTTAAGATCAACCCTGCCATAAATGGGTTGCATTACCTTGTGCCCCAACAAGACTCCATATCACCAACTTTGAGAAACACATTCCCTTAAGAACAGTTCCAAAGACCCCAGGGCTCCTAGGCATGAAAATTCAGGTTGTGATAGCTCCTACCTCCTGTTTCTTGCTGCCAGTGATTTCTCTGTGTAAATTTCTTGGCTCCAGGATCTTGGTCTTGTTTCCCAGACCTCTCTTGTTGGAAAATTCTGCTGTGGTACCTAGTTTTCCTTAGATGAAGCAATTTGATAGCATGACACTACCCTTGTTTGAATCACAGAACTTGAAGGTACTTCAATGGCCATCTAGTACAACCCATACATGAAAGGAATCTCCACAACTGGTCATCAGTCTTTGCTTGAAAACTTGCAAGAAGGGTTCCCCACTACTTTTTAACATAGCCCATTCCAGTTTTGGACAGTTGTCAGGAACTATTGTCATCTTTAAAGGTATCAGCTCAGTCATATTTGACTAATGTGAATAAAGAGAAGTATAAGAGTTTGTGTGAACTGAACTAAGCAGAACCAAGAAAATAACATATACAACAGCTAGATCAATTGAAATGGAAAGCACCTTGTAATGCCAAGCAAAGGCAACTTCCCAAGGTTTGAAATACCAGCATAGGTGCTCTCCATTTTATTCAGTGACAAAGTAAGAACAGAGAGAATCAATATACAGCATAATTCAAAATACAGCATTTGCCAAGTGCAATTCAATAATCTCCAAGTACTACCCCACCCCAGGACCTTACATTCATTTAATCAATCCCAAAGTCCCTGTTCTAAATACTACTCCAGCCCTAGGCTGTACATCCTTTTAGTCCATCACAAAGCCCCTCTTCTTAGTTTCCAGTCATAAGTAAAGTACATTCATTTGTTTAATCACAGAGCACAAAAAAGTCAAAAGTTCCCCACCCTGGGATCACAAGTGAATCTACCCCAGAGTTACAACAAACTTAAGCACAGCATTTAATACCCAAAGAGAGGTCTTTTCTTCATCTTGACAAGAGGCAAGTTCTCCAAAATCTTTGTTCCTGGGGAGACAAAGCTTAACAAGGCCACAAGATACATTGTCAGTGTCTTCATTAATTCATTCTCTGTATGCATAACAGTCCTAGGACCCCTGAAAACATTAGCAAAACCCCCTTCTAGGATTTCTGTAAACATACAACAAGAAAATCCTTCTTCAGGGCTTCTGAACCAACAGCAAGGTTCCAAAACCTCTGCAACAACAGCACTGTCCTTCACCAGTGGACAGAATTCTCAACAGTCTCAGGAGCTCTGAACCAACAGCAAGGTTCCAGGACCTCTGCAATAACAAGACTGTCTTTCACCAGTGGACAGATCTGGCAAAACAACATCA
The DNA here is from genome assembly GCF_028583685.1 of Petaurus breviceps papuanus. Lineage (NCBI taxonomy): Eukaryota > Metazoa > Chordata > Mammalia > Diprotodontia > Petauridae > Petaurus > Petaurus breviceps. The sequence goes on along the minus strand of NW_027187380.1, from coordinate 25,217,395 downwards.
AAACAGACAGACAAAGTACCAGCATAACAGCCATGTCTCCTCAGTCCTTGGCAGTTCTGGGTGGCAGCTCTCAAAAGTCCTGGGCAATTCAAAGTGGCCCTCAGCAATCCTCTCAGTCTCTCTCTGCCTCCAAGGTGCTGCTTCCAAAAAGTTCTTCTGCCTCTTTCTTTTCTTGTGTCTCCTCCCAGTTCAGCCCTCTCTTTGCACATCAACAAGTCCATCCCACAAGTGGGATTCACAAGCTCTGGGTTTTAACACAATCAAACCAAAAACCAAGCCAATACAGGGGGATCTTTAAATTTCATTACTATTACACACCATAGGTCTATAAAATTGGTATAGTTATGCTGGTGGCAACCTATATTATCAATCTTCAAGTAGATCAATCTTGGCAACATGTAACAATAATTATTTCGCTTTGAGGAATATATCCTAAGGATGTACTCCTAAAGGAAAAAAAATACCTATATAAAGATGTTTTCTCCTTTTCATCTCAAATCCCCTTGATAACATACTCCACTTTCTTCCGCTTTACTGGTCTGATAATGACCTTCCTACAAAGACCAACTCATCCACATGTGCACTTGATCCTCTCATTCCCCCCCACTCTTGCCCTATATTGCTTTCTCCTTTGGCAGCTAAATTCCCTGAAAAAGCTGTCTATACTTATTGTCTACTCTAACTCTCTTCTTACATTCTGAGTCCAGCCTCATCACTCAGGTGAAACTTTTCTTTACAAAGTTACCAAAATCCCCTTAACTGATCCCTATTGGCATCATTTTTGACCTCTCATCTGGTATTGCTGCAGCAACATTTAATAGTGACAACTATTTAATACTGACAATTACTGACAACAGTTTCCCACTCTTGTCATTGTCCTTCTACCTGGCTCCTTCTCACCCTGCGTTGCTGGTTCATCATTCATATCACACTATGTAAATGAGGGTGTACCCCAAGGTTCTGTGGAGGCTTCCTTCTTTCCTCTCAATATACACTTTCACTTGACTTACCAGTGTTTGTTGATTTAATTATCATTTCTTTGCAGATGACTCCTAGATCTACTTATCCAGTTCCATCATCAGTTTCCTATTGGACATATCCAATTAGAAAGACATTTTAAACTCAACATGTACAAAATAGAACTCATTATCTTTGAAAATAAGTTTTTATTGATGTCTTTTTAAAAATATCACTACAATTTCCTTCATTATTCCTCCCCTTGCTCGCTCACAAAGCCATTCCACCTAACAGAGAGTATATTTAAAAAAACTCCCAAACCAGCCTAAGTGAATACATCATAAAAGTTTGAAAAAATAGTCAATATAAAGCACTTGTGGATCTCACTTTTCTGCAAAGGGGTGAGGTAGGAGGTTCTTTTCATCTCTTCTTTTGAGGCATGCTTACAACATTCTGTGTGTGTGTGTGTGTGTGTGTGTGTGTGTGTGTGTGTGTGTGTGTGTATTCTTCTTTCCATTGACAGGGTTGTAGGCACTGTATATGCTGTTTTATTTTTTGAGGATTTTTTGGCTCTTCCTATTTCACTGCATCAACTCAATTAAATCTTTCCATGCTTCATCACATTCATCATTTCTTAAGGCATAGTAATATTCCATTACATTCATGTACCACAATTTGTTTGGCCATTTCCCAGAATTCATTATCTTATCTTCTGAACCCATTTCTCTTCTGAACTTCCCTATTTTTCTCAAGGATGCTAGCAAAATTATTTCACTCAAAATTATTTCATCATACTCCCTCAATCTCCCTAACTTACATATCCAATCAGCTGCAAAATCTTGTCCTTTCAATTTCCACAGCATCTCCCACATCTGTTCCCTTTTCACTGCTCACAGAATGACTGCCTTGGTTCAGACTCTCATCACCTCTCACCAGGATTAGCCTCCTAATTAGTTTTCCTGTCTCAAGTCATTCCCTACTCCAAGCAATCTTTATCATAGCTGCCTAAGTCATTTTCCTTAAGCACAAGTCTAACCATGTCATTCCCATAATCAGTGAACTCCAGCATCTCCCCATTGACTGTAGGATATAATATAAACTCATGTTTTGCTTTTAAGGTCCTTCACAATTTGCCTCCAACCTATGTTTCCAGTGTCACTCTCCTTCAAGTATGCTACAGTTCACCATATATGCATTTCCCATGTTAGTGTAAATATGCCTTTACACTAGCCACCCTGATGCCTATAATGGTTTCCCTCCTCACCCACACCTCACAGAATACCTCACTCCTTAAAGAGTCAGCTCAAGCACTACATGAGCCTTTAATGGTCTCCTCAAATGTTAATGAAAGGTAATACTTAAATTATCATGGATTTATCTTCTAATTATTTTATATATGCATATATAAGTACATATCTCCTATAATAGACTGCAAGCTCATTGAAGGCAGGGACTGTTTCAATTTTGTATTTATATCCCTAGTACCTAAGTTGTATACCTAGCACATACTAGGTACTTAATAAATATTTGTTAATGGATTGATAGAAGTGCTATTCATTAAAGCAAAAAAAATGGAAACCAGCCAACAATTCAGAACTATCTAAAACATGTAATCTATAAGCATGATACAGAGTTATATCACTATCCACATAGTAAATATCCAAACTATAGTGATACATGGAAATCTGAATGCAAAAAAATAAAATTTAATAGTTAATAAATATACATTGATTAAAACTTTTTAAAAACATGTGTCAATCATAAATGTGCTAAGAGAAGCTGGAATGATATAAACAGATTCTTAATAACCAAAGGATGCCTTTTTGTATGTTGTTTCTTGGAGTGATAATTAGGGGAGAGGGGGAGGAGGAAATAGTAAAGCCAATTAATTGTAAATTCCTCCTAAGCTTTAATGTAATCAAATACCTCTGAGGATTACTGCCCTCCAGTCATTTTAAGATCACACAAATATTTCTTCAAGTAGGGTTTAAGTGATAAGAGTTCAAGCTTACATAAAGGCTAAGAGGTTTCAGCTCATCATTTGTGCTTTTGGTGAGTTCTCCAAAAAGAAGCACCAATGCAAGCACAGACTTCACAGTTCATGCATCTTTTATTCTAAGAAGTCCATCTTATTGGTGATCAATAAATGTTTGATGATGAGGATACACTTTCTTCCCTGACGTACTTACTTACTGTTTCTTCTATAGCCAGATAGCACCTGCAGCACACACCTAAATGCTTTTCAAAGGAAGCCAGCTTAAAAGGGGGGAAAGGGGACACTTCCTCTTGTAAGAAGCAAAGAGTTCCTCTGCTCAAAAGTTCATTAGTTAAGACAGGGAATGGGTATAAGTTGAAAAATTCTAGGTTTTATAAAGAAAATAGACTCAGAGTAAATTATCTGCTTAACTGAGAATGTGGGGGTGGGGGGAACAAAAATTAAAAGTCCCTAGGGGTGGCCAGGTGGCATAGTGAGTAGGAGTGCTAGCCCCAGCATTGGGAGACCTGGGATCGGTCCGACCTCAGATACTCGGCACCCACACAAAAATAACTGGCCGTGTAACCTTGAGCAAGTTACTTAACCCTGATTGCTTAAAAAAAAAAACAAACTAAAAGTCCCTGATGAAAACAAAACTTAAGTTTTTTTCCTTTTGGAACTTCACTGAATAAAATCTTGGTTTTTGATCAGCTTAGAATGAAAATGCCCAAAGTGGGCTATGATTCTCTCTAAACTATAAAGCTTAAAAGAAAGCATAGAGGGGTCGGCCAGGTAGCACAGCGAGTAAGAGCACCGGCTCCATTGTTGGGATGACACTGGATCAAATCTGGGCTCAGATACTCAGCACCACACCCAGAAATAACTGGCCATGTAACCTTGAGCAAGTTACTTAACCCTGATTGCTTTAAAAAAAAAAAGAAAAGAAAAAGAAAGCATAGAAAATGTTATTTCATGCATTCTCAAAACCAGAAACTGTTTAGTTCTGAATCCCATAGTCAAAGTTATTCAGTTTGACTGGGGCAGGAGGGGAGTAGGGACTATATGGCCTCTTAAAACCTTTTCCAATTCTAAAACTCTAAATTTTACTAATCCAAGGATTAATCCAAGAAAGCCTCTCTTCCCTAGAGCAAGAATTAGCTCAACAATGAGTCTTGGTTGTAAATATGACAATAAAGTTGCATTGGTAGGTTTTAAGAGGTTAATGGCTCTTAGAAGGAATAGCACAGACCAAAATTGATTTAATGAAAGATACTCAAACTAAAATTGCCCTGATTTATGGATAAAGGCTCATTTTTATGCTGTGGTAGAAGGCAAATTCCATACCTGAAGGCTATTGTGTTAAATGTAAGATGGATTTACTTCCCCTTCCAAACCATGGAATGAGTAATTAAGGAAGTCAAGGCTCCAGGTAAAAGGAATGTTTTAAATACTTCATTGTTGAACTGATAGCATATAAACCAGGCAGGCTATGGGATTATTTGATCTAGAAAATAGTTGCTTGGCCTTCAATAACTGAAATATTTACTCATTTCCAATGAAGACAGAAGAGGAAGTCAGTTGGCCATATTTACTGAATATCTCTGATGAATAATAGGTTATAGTAGTCCCTATCATTAAAGAGACTATAGTCTACTATAGCAGGTAAATGATTCTATTAAGAAGTAGAATTAGAAAAGAGATGTATAGCTAAAGTGCTATAGGAGTTCTGAGGAAGGAAGGCTCATTGCCTGGTGGTGGAATCAAAGAAAACAAATCAGAGGCACTTATCATTTGAGGTAGGCCTTGGAAAAAGGATAGAGATTAAACAGATGACACTTGGAGAACAGGGCATTCCAGGGATATGGAATAATAGCAGGGAGAAAAGGTATAAGGGGTTTTCTCAAACAGTATTGGAGAGATCAGAGAACAGCAAGTAACCTATTTCACTAAAGAAAAATGAAACTGGAACTATAGATATGGCCAAATGTTAGAAGTCTTAAAATGTTGGACAAAGGAACTCAGACTTTATTCAGTAGGTAACAGATTTGATGAAGGAAGGTAATTTAGGTGGCCATGATCCTGGTAACAATTTTAAACTAAGGTTTCTCCTAGCCTTAAACTAAAGCTAACTAAGGCTTCTCCTACCTCCATTCCCACCAATTATCTGTGTCAATCTCACCTATTTTACTCAAACAAGGAGAACAGGTTTTAGTCTTACCTGTCTAGATAATTATTTCAATCCCTGGAGTGGAGCTCTGTCAGTGTTATTGCTATGACTAGAGGGAGAATAAGAATTTTGACAACCCAAGAATTTCAGAATGAATTTTGGGTCCATAGTCCTTCCATAATTCTACTTTTTTCTATTAATATAATATGGAGACATAGTTAAATAAGGAAGGCTTGTTATTTGAATATTGCATCATCCCTCTGTTGCCACTTACTGTTAGGCAGACTTGTTTATGAAACTGTTATCCATGTCCCAGTTAGAGCCATTTAAATGAATACTTCCCAAATATATTGATATGGAAAAAGTTAGAAGAAATCAATTTTCTGTGATGCTTCATTCTGCATTGAAAATAACAACCATGTCATTTGTGACATCATAATTCCCATGGCAAAACAAATTATCTCTAGCTGTCTTTATGACCTCATCATTGGGCTGACAAGAAGAAAAGCAAAAAAAATACATAAAGCATTTTACACAAAGGTGACCAAAAAAAGAACAATAACCAATACCAACTTCATAAAAACAATTGTTCAACAGGTTTTTGCCTTGAGACTCTTAAATGGAGGAATTTGAAGATATTAGTTGGATTCTGTGCTGAGTTTCAGAACTCTCTGTGCCCACTCCCGGCTTTGCTAACTAATTGCTCTGTGGCATTGGCATTGAAAAATGGATGAAGCCTTCTATTTCTTGGATACAGATAATGCTAATAATTTGTGAAGTACATTATGCCCCTCTAATGACAAATATGCCCAAGACTTAATGGGTATTTTATAAAACTTCCCATGGGGAAAATAGCTGATGTGAAATTGCCAGTCATTCAACAGTGTTATCTTAAAACACATTTCCTCCTCCCAGGAGAAAAATAAAAGTTCTGCTTAGTTGGAACCAGTTCTCTCAAGTACTGCCATAAAATCTTAATGCCATGAAATCTTAATTAATAAAATCTTAAAATCTCCCCCTATTACTCCCTAGGAAGGTAAGTATAGTCAGCAGAAAGATCATTCATATAGGTATACTGCATCTCCCAGCTGAGTTCAAATCCTGCTTTTTCCACTTCTACTTACTACTATGTGATGACAAGTAATTCTATCTCTCCAGACCTTTTTCCTGAGCTGTAAAGTGAGGGACATTGGAATAAATAGCTAAGGCTTTAGAGCCTCTGAGCTTTAAGATCCTATTGTAACAAAGGCATTTTGAAAAGGTAACAGAATCTTTCTAGAAAAGAGAGCTTAACTTGCAGAAGGAAGAAGCACAAGGAATAGGAGTAGTCAGAGAAATGGTACCAAAAAATTGTCTCCATAAAGAGTAAACAGGATGATGCCATGGTTGGGACTCCTTGTACCAGTATGGTATGGACAAAGTATGTACAACATATACAGGAGACATGTGCTGCAAGTGTCTTCTCTAGATAGAAACCAAAGCTGGTGACCTTCATTCCCTATCCCTTTTCTTTCTATGTCTTGAAAGGTTGAGTATGACTTCAAAAATTATTAGCATCTACTTTTGAACATGAAATTACTCTCCCTTCTGAGTTTAAAATTTTATTTCATTTTCTTAATCCAGCATTTCAATTAGAAGAGTTGTTAAACTGAGCATGTTATTGTGTTACAGCATGAGAGCTGATATTCAGAATGACCCAGTAATGAAGATTTAAACTATTGTATTTATGAGAGACAAAATTCTAGCTGGTGGTTCAGAGTCAAAAGAAATAAAAACTATCGAGTGGGTTTTTTTTAACGTAGAAATGAATTTTTTGTGTTTTTTTTCTTTTTTAAAATTTATTTACTATTAGTTTATAACATTCAGTTCCACAAGTTTTTGAGTTCCAAATTCTTTCCCCCTTCCTCTCCTCCTCCCCCCACCCTGGCAACATGCAATTTTATATAGATTCTACATATACCTTCACATTAAGCATTAGTCAAGTTGTAAAGAATTATAATCAACAAAATGAATAATGAGAAAGAAGAAACAAAACAAAATGAAAAGAGACAGAGTAAGTAGTTTGTTTCAATCTGCATTCAGACTCTAATTCTTTCTCTGGATGTGGATAGCCTTTTTCATCATGAGTCCTTTGGAGTTGTCTTATAACCTTGCATTGCTGAAAGGAGCACAGTCTGTCAAAGTCAGTCATCACAGATACAATGTGTCTATAATTGTGTACAATGTTCTCCTGTTTCTGCTCCCCTCACTCAGCATCAGTTTATATATGTCTCTCCAGGTTATTATGAAGTCCGTCTGCTCCTCATTTCTTATAGCACAATAGTATTCCATTATATTTATATACCACAACCTGTTCAGTCATTTCCCAATTGATGGGCATCCCTTTGATTTCCAATTCTTTGCTACCACAGAAAGAGTTGCTATAAATATTTTTGTACATACAGGTCCTTTTCCCACTTGTATAATCTCTTTGGGATACAGCCCTAGAAGCGGTATTCCTGGGTCAAAGGGTATATACATTCTCATAACCCTTTGGGCATAGTTCCAAATTGCTCCCCAGAATGGTTCACAACTCTACTACCAATGGTTTAGTCTTTCAATTTTCCCAGATCTTCTCTAGCATTTATCACTTTCTTGTTTTGTCATGTTATAGCCAATCTGACTGGTGAGATATGATACCTAAGAATTGTTTTGATTTGCATTTCTCTGATCAATAGTGATTTAGAGCATTTTTTCATATGCTTATAGGTATCTTTAATTTCTTCCTCTGAAAACTGCCTGATCATTTCTGTAGCAGCAAGCTCCCTAGCATACTCAGGATAGCTGCTAGCACAGGTTCCTTGATCTGCTTTTCTAAAGGAAAACAACTCAAAAAAGGGGTAACAATCTTAGTTTAATCAAACATATATCATTTATCTAGTTCAGGGGGAAAAGTCAGCACACTCAACTTCAGAGAATACAAACAGAAGTTACAAGCAGACAAAAAAAAAAACAAAGAAAATAACACAATTCAGCAGACCAACAGACAGGGCTTCTAGCTGTCTGACCATCATATATTTACAGTTAGTCACCAGGGAGGAAATCACCAACATTTGGGTTTTCAAAGCCAGGGGGATCAATGGCTATCCAGAGTCTCATCTGGCCAAATAACAAAACTCTTCCCAAAGTGATCCCCAAAGCAAAACCTCATCTTAGAGGTAGATATAGCCTTCTCCAGGGTGAGAGAACATCACAACCCTTATGACCCACTTGACAACAAAGTAATAAAAGTTGTACCTCCTGAAAAACAAGCCTTCCACCACAGGCTTCATGTGACCACATTCAACCTATAAGGGGGCAGAGTTTATTTTCAAATCAGGTAAGGTCCTCAAATTCACCTAAGCCTAAGTCAGGGACGACCTTCAAATTCCTATTACCATAATAATATCCTTTGACCATTTATCAATTGGGGAATGATTTGCAGTCTTATGAATTTGACTGAGTTCTCTGTATGTTTTAGAAATGAGGCCTTTATCAGAGACACTGGTTGTAAAAACTTTTTTCCCAATTTTCTGCTTCCCTCCTAATTTTGATTACATTGGCTTTGTTTGTACAAAACCTTTTCAATTCAATGTAATCAAAATGATCCATTTTGCATTTTGTAATGCCTCTATCTCTTGTTTGGTAACAAATTCTTCCCTTCTTCATAAATCTGAGAGGTAAACTTTTCCTTGCTCTCCTAGACTACTTACAGTATCAGCTTTTATATCTAAATCGTGAGACTTTTTTTTGGTATACAGTGTAAAATACTGGTTATGTCCAGTTTCTGCCATACTATTGATTGGTTTTAACACTTTCCCAGAATAGACATTTACTGGAATATCTCTGGGCATCAAAATGAGTTTGGAACAACCCAGAAAACTAAGTGGCTAACAACAAAGCAAGCAACCTTCATTAACTATAACCTAGTTTAAAAGGAAACCATTCCCCCAGAAGGGAGGGGCCAAGAGAAGTCATGAATGTTTCAAAGGAGGAGCAACACAGTCAGCAAAAAAGGGGGTCAGGCTGTAACATAACTGACAGTCTTGTCTGTCCGCCTTATCACCAGCACAGATGCAAGAGCAGTTATTTTAAATGATGAGAAAGGCTCTGCAAACTGTTATATCACTGACTTAGCTCAGTCAAATAGAAAAGTCACTGATTGGTTTGAATCAATCTGCACATCAAAGGAGTTGGGGTATGGAAAGGGCAAGGTCTATATTTTCTCTTTACTTCTACCAGCTCCTTCTTCCATAACCCCGAGACCACTGATTTACTGATAGATCTTGGGTACTGGCTGTTTAGACACTTATTTGCCTTTGATGGGTAAAGCTCCAGTTCCTTTACTCTCAGAGTTATTTTGAAAATCAAAGGTTAAGCTCTGTTTGTCTGCAGGTTAGGCTTTATTTTCTAAGCCACTAAGGAACAGACTGTGATGTCTAGGAGCAGTTGCAATTGGCCTGGTTCCATTACACTCTTCTTAGGCTACTCCATAATTTCATAATGAAGTCAGTGAAAGTTTATAAGTGCATGTCTCCAAAAGAAGAGATAGGAGAAAATGCCACATCCCAATCTTGCAGGGGTCAGATTTAAAAAAAAAATTATTAGTTTTGTTGATTTTCCTCTGTTTTTCCTCTAATTTTTAAAAATTTGGAATGCTTTTCTAGGAGGCAGAGTTGGAGGGAGGATATCAGGAGAAATTTAAGTGATATAAAAAGATAACAATAGGATTTATTTTTAAAAAGAAAGCCTGTTGCTTAAAAAGTCTCAAATTTGAAAAGAAAGTCTAATGGTCAAAGACAGAAAGGTTCAATATGTACTAAAATATTTATAGCAATATTTTTTTTTGTGATAAAAAAGAAGTAAAACTAAAGTAGTTGCAAATGAAATGATGAATAGATAAAAGAACTATGTTAGAATGTAGTGGGGAATGTTATACTTAATGTTAAACACTGGTATGAGGAATTCATAAAAATAATGGAAAGACTATTATGAACTGAGAAAGAACTCAGAAAGGAGAAGGAAGAAAACAATATAAAATGATAGTATTTATCTAAAGATTTAAGGCTTGCAAAGTAATGTACATATATTATTTTATGATAATGTACTGACAACGAACCTTTGAAGGAGGTGTTACTATTGTCGCCATTTTACAGATTAGGGAACCTGGGATGAGACAGATTTGAGCAATTTGTACAGGGTCACGTGATTAGTAAGGCAGGCATGAGTAATTCGGGTATTCCTCCCTTTTAGTATAACTGTTCTATGACTATGACAATATCAAAACAAATGTCAACAAAGCAAAGGCAATTTTTACATAACAGATAACTCTGCCCCCTTAAAAACACAAGGAAATGCATCTCTTTCCTTTTGTTGGTGAAATAGGGGACCCTGGAGCATGGAATGTTTCATACATTGGTAGACACAAAAGAGGCATAAATTATTTTGGCATAAGTTTTCATATTTTGTTTCTATAAAGAAACAAAGAACACAGGTAGGGAAGGATTATATCAGGAAATGACTATACTGTAAGTAAAAGCAAAAGGTACTAATAAGGTTTAAAAAAAAACTTTTAGCAGAAGTTTTTAACCTTTTGTGTGCATCATGGACTCCTTTGGTATTTTGGAGAAGCCTCTGGACCCTTTCTCAGAATAACATATGAAAATACATAAAATAAGATGCTTGAGATTACAAAGGAAACCAATTATATTGAAATACAGTTTTATATGTGTGTATGTGTATGTATATATTTATAAATATATACATTTGAAGTTTATGGATCCTAGGTTTGGAACTCAGATCTATGCATTCTGTAAAGTAAGATGGGGATTACAGCAAAGCCTTCTCATTTTAGTCTTCATTGGTGCTAAACAAAAGTTATCTGGTTCTGAGATAAGCCTTATTGCATCCAGGTATGCTTACAGCATATTATGATGTGTGAATCTTGAACATTTTCCAAAACATAAAAAACCTTGAGTCACAAATCATTTTATTGTGAAGCATAAGCCATGGCTCAACACTATGTATGATCTTTTATTACTTGTTTGTTTCTAATCTTTATTAGAGAACCATGAAACTAGTATATGTCCAAAGCTTAAAAACTAATTATTCATTGTATACATTTACAGAAAATTTTTCATTATAAACTGTCCCACTGAAAATTATTTATCCAGGTATATTCTTGTGAAGAGTATTCACTGTGGCATCTCTAACATCGATCTGTAATTTACCTTTCATAGATCTTGTTTGTACATAGTTTTTCTCATGTTTTCTTCCCCATTAGAATGTGAGCTCCTAGAGGGCAGGGATTGTCTTTTACCTTTGTTTGTAGCACCAGCAGTCAGCATAATGTCTGGAACAAAGTAGATGCTTAATAAATGTTTACTGATTGAATCTAAGAGACATTTTAATGGTAAATTTTAGGCTTGAAGTTATATTATTTCCTTGGTTAAAGATAGAGTGATACTCTGATCCTTCTCAAACAGATTGTTTTATTTTAATATCAGAACTGGAAGGGACTTCAAAGGATCATCTGGTTCATGCTTTTCAGATTCAGGGTAGCAAGTTATTATCCCAAAATGGGAGACGAGGGAAAAGGGAATAGATTTTTAATTATGATGGGAGCACACATTGGTTCTGTTCTCAAAGAAAAGCAATGAACATTTGCTCCAAATATGTTCTTCATAAGTAGGGTTTTTTTTCCCACTTCTTGTTAATAATGTGGCTCCTAGCCACACAGACATACAAGCATATATTTCGAAACATCAGAAAGCCGTGATTTCATTCATACATGTACTCCTTTTGGTGATATGTACCCTATAGGCCGATAAAGAAAGTGTTAATGAATTGTGGTTAAAAAAAAAGTTCTCCATCTAATAGCCAACCTTCTAGTGACCCTCCCCTTAGTTTGACTGACTCTTGGGCAAATGACCCAGATATTCATCACTAGGCTTATACATGAAGTCCTTATGTTTATTTAAACTTATACAAACTTATAGTCTTGTGGCATATACTTTGAAAATCCAAGTTCAAGTTCATGTTATGATAGGACATCAGTACAGGCTTTTTATGGAACACACACACACACACTTCCTATATAAAATATATACTCTGTTCAAGATAGGCCATATTTATCACTCAGATTTTCCAATAAAAATTAATAGGTCTGATAAGTTAAAATAAGTTTTAGAAAACAAGCTACAACCCATTTTCTTTGACCCATTTCTGTTGGCTCATCACTAAATTTATTTTCTGTTTTAATCTTAAGATGTGGCAATAACACCATTTGATGTTATGAATCAGTAAGATAACAACATGAGACAATTGGAAGTAATGTTCTAGCTGAAACAAAGCTCTATCTTAAAATGGACCCATAACTTTAGAAAAGAACCAAACACATGCAGGTGACCATCATGAAGAAAAACAGGTCCTATCTGTCAAGACAGAGAAATGAGATTGACCAGATATTCTATTTTTTTAAAAAGTTAATTCCATTTGATCCATCACACTTAGGATGAAAGCTCTTTTAACATCCATGTGCTTTTTTTTAACTTAGGCACATTTTTCATCAGGAAAATACTGAGTATGACATATGCATTTCACATTATTCTCTCCATTCTTCTTCTCAGAAGCTTTTTAAAAATAAATATATCTAGATTACTCAGAAGTATAAATGGGGAAACTTGATATTCTCCAGAATGTTCTGTTGCAGAAAGTTGTACTTTAAACTTCAAAAAAGGTTAATTTACAATTAATTATATTACCTTTCATTACTGTATTTTTATTTCTTTCTAGCAATACTTATAAATCATATTTCACAATGTATATAAAAAACAATTTTTTTGTTATTATTTGAGTCAAAGTTAGGTAAGTATAGAAGCCATAAATTTCAACATGACAGGTGTGATGGTTTAAAATGTTAACTAGCCTAATGGATTAGTCTGACATTTACATGTGTCAGTTTCTTCATTCATATAATGGATGATTTGGACTTGATGGTAAGATCCCTTTTCATTCTAACATTTTATGACTCTGTATCATAGACCATAAAAAATGAGGGGAAACGTGTGTCGTTCCTTTCAAAATATTTCTTGATGCAACACATTGTTGGCCCTCTTAATACGTTTTTTTGTCATTTTTCATTTTGCTAATCTACTTGTATTTAAAGTTTTACTTGTTAATTTTTAAGTTTGTATTTTTTTTTCTTTATTTCTTTTTTATTTTTTTTCTGGTTCACTTCCTTTTTTAAGTTTGCACTTTCTCCCTGAAATTGATTTTGCTTATACTACTTTGTTCCTTGTCTATTCCCAGTGGTTCTCCCCTTTCTTCCAATCCTACTTGTTAACCTTATCCCACATTCCTTGAATTTATTGCAATTGGTGATTTCTCTTTCTTTTAATTTTTTAGTTATCTATTTCTTATCCCTTCTCTTTCTCTCTCATGAAAAAAGTAATTCAAAGTGTTTCCCCTCCAAACTCTTTTTTTTTTGGTAGCTATTTGTCCTTTTATAAAAATTTTCTTTTGCTTTGTCTTCCACATTATTTTGGGTCCTTTTGCATCTAATTTCTTTTAAAAATTATCTCTTTTTCTTATTGGTTTAAAACTTCTGAGGTACAAGATTTGAGCTTCCTCTTCTGTCTAATTTCTGGGTTACTACGTTTGTAGATCTTGCCCTCCCCTCCTGCCTTGTCTCATTCACAAGAGAAGCACTGTTGGACAGAAACAATGCTGCATGTAAGAGCTATCGGGTGCCACAGTTTGTGTGTTCTGGGCTCTTTTGCCCTGTCTAAGATCAGACTTCATGCTCAAGGCCATGGTAACCCATTTCTGGTTCTATGTTCTACCCTGCCCCACCCCCATCACTTTGGATATTGACTGATAAAAAGAACTCATATCTTTTTCTCCAAAGTAAAAAAGAAAAAACATCTGCCCATGGAGATATTACAATTTCTCAAAGATGATAGTTTTTCAGTGTGTCAACTTTTCTTTTTTTTTTTTTTTTAAAGCAATTGGGGTTAAGTAACTTGCTCAAGGTTACATGGCCAGTTATTATTTCTGGGTGTGGTGCTGAGTATCTGAGCCCGGATTTGATCCAGGTCATCCCGACACTGGAGCCTATGCTCTTACTCGCTGAGCCACCTGGCTGCCCCTAAGCAATTGGGGTTAAGTAACTTGCTCAAGGTTACACGGCCAGGTGTTTCTGGGTGGGTGCTAAGTGTCTGAGCCCTGGATTCGATCTCCAGGTGTTCTCAACACTGGAGCCGGTGCTCTTACTCGCTGTGCTACCTGGCTTCCCCAGTGTGTCAACTTTTCACAAATGAACATTATCACAAGATCCCTGTGTCCCATGCCTTCTACTCAGAGGAATTTCTACCTTTGGGCCAAAGCCTTCTAGCACCCTGAATAGAGTCCTTACTTTCTGCCTCTATCACCTTCTCCCAGAGATTCTTTTCTCCTTACTAATAGATAATAAGGATCACCATTCCTCATTATTCAGCTATGGACGTGGTAGGGGGTAAATCACCTATTTTTCTCTCTTTTTTTTTTTAAAGCAATTGTGGTTAAGTAACTTGCTCAAGGTTACACAGCCAGTTATTTCTGGGTGTGGTGCTAAGTATCTGAGCCCAGATTCAATCCCCAGGTCATCCCAAAACTGAGGCCGGTGCTCTTACTTGCTGAGACACCTGGCCGCCCCTATTTTTCTCTTTTCTCCCATTTCTGCAACTTCCTGCTCTGTTAGTCCCTCACACAAAAAGGCATTGATTAACATGAGGGAAGGGGATGGCAGGGAATTTAGTCCATGTTACCTTTGCTTTTCCTGAGTTTCTAAGTTCCCCTGAAAGCTTTCACTTCTTAGGTCCTCTTTATGCCCTGACTGCCCCTCCTGTTCTTTCTTTCCATAGATTAATCTTTTTTCCTTTTTGTTCTTTTAAAAAAAAACAAACTATAACCTTTTCTTAATAATTGAACTTATTTACATTTCATACCCTTTTGTAAGGGGTGTTTGCAAATTAAAAATCTACTCCTAGTATTGCTGTTCCTGTGTTGATGATTACTCCCAGTTTTGTAGGAAATGTTATTTTTGGTTGAATACTTGAGTTCCACTGTCTTTGGGAATATATTACTCCATTTTCTTCTCCAATTTCTTATAATTTCAGAATAAGCCTATGTGATTTTAATTGCCTTTTATTCATATTTAAAAGACTTTTTACAAGCTGATAACAAAATTTATCATCAAAATTATTTAATATTACCATCACATCTTTTATAGTTTATTTGAAGTAATCAAATGTGTGTTTATTCTAGCATTAATCTATGGATTTTCTCAATCGGGGCTCTGTTGTCTGTCTTCAGTTCAAAACAGTTTTCTTGTATGATTTCTTACATTATTTTATTTAAGTCTTTTGATGTGCTATGTTCTTCCAGGAGACAGGATCCTTGCATTGTTTCTTAAAGAATAAAATTCATGTGTACTTTTTAATAGTGTTGTCTCTCTTCTGCCTAATTTTTCTCCATTTTGGGGTTCTGAATTTATTCATTTTTCTCACACTTTTAAAATCAATTTTTCCATTTTTTCTTATTCTGCTAATTGTTTTCAATTTTGCATTAATCACTCCATTTTTGTGGCAAGAGCTCTTATTCCTGACCTAAATTTATCCTTTTTGAGATTAGTTATTCTTTGAGCCATTCTGAGGTGTATTATTGTGATTCCACAATCTATGAGGGACCCTAAAGGATTTTCTTTCCACAGACACTATTAGTTTACTTTTCTTTGTAGTATAAAGTTTATTTATTATACTTTGGTTTCTCTTTGGATTTACTCATTTTTCCTTTGACTTTTAGGATTTTTTCTACTGATTTATTTATTTGTGTGTTGAACTTTTGTTGATCTTTCTCTTGCTATCTTTGGTGTTTTAGCCTTTTTCTTCTATTCCCCCTCTTTTACTCTATACTCCCTCCTGTTTTCCTACTGTTGCAAACCACTGAGTTTGGCTATAAGCTCCTCAGTCTCCTTGAGTATGGAGATATTAGGTTTACAGGCTTAGGTTTCTGTCCTAAGTAAACTAAGATACAAAACTAGTCTTAGCTAAGTTTCCAGTTGCTGATATTCAGGCACAAGGTAGCTATGCTCATACATTTTTAGTCCTACCAATTCCTTCTTCTTCACTCTACTTTTTATTCTCAATGTGCAGATTCTGCATCTGCTACTTCTTGTGGAGAAGAGGGTGAGGGGAACAGGTATTTTGTCAGAGTCCCCTTAGCAGCTGGGCCCCTACCTAGTATATAGCAATTCTGTGACTTTGTATTTAGTATATCATATGAAGATGAAAATGGAGGGAGGAGACTCTGAATTGGCCATCTAAGTATTAAAGTTCTCTGTTGCTAATTCATAAGCTTACCTAAGGTTATTCTGTCTTTTTATCTTGTGGGTTTAATTCTAATTAATCTATATCTGGCTGTTGTGGCATGGATCTGGATTGATACAGGTAGCCAGGATCCACGACACATAAACTGTAACTAACACTGCACTTGTGCCATGGTGACAGATACATCATTATGTAACCAAAGAAAATGTAAACTTAGGAGCTTATTGTTGGCATGCTGCCTTCTTTGTGTGTTTGTTTCTCTATCAAGTGAGTGTTGGTCAGTAGGTGCAGATGTGTACTCCCTGTCTCGACCTGCCCCTGCGAGAATAGTGATGAGGAGGAGAAGCCACTCCTGAACTTCCCTGCATGAAAGGTGGATGGATGCTCCTACTCCTGACCTCAACTGGCCACTGGGAGAATAAAGTGATTTTGCAGATGCTCCCTATGTTCTTGGCCACCGCGAGAATATGAATCCCTTATATATGTCTCCATTGTCTTTCTTAGGCCTGTTCAGATCCAGTGTGAACCTGAATCTGTCTGGAGCAGAGCTCCTGTTTTACACTGGCACATAACTTCCTTGTCTGGAGGTTAAAGGGTTGAAGAAGAGCTTTGCTGAGAGTGATTAATAAACATCTTCATCTACAATTTGTGATTTTGCATCTGATTTTTCCTTCCTTACCACTATCACTATATTGTCTTTGATTCAATTTTTAGGTAAACCAGTGCCAGGCTTCACATTCCTCTCCTTGTCAGGGAGTCTAAATTCTGCAAAACTGGTTTCATCTATTGCTTAAGTCCTAGTTATCGAGATGAAGAAGGCAGCTGTTTTAGTCATCTATAGCAACAAAAATGAGAATTAGATTTGGGGATAAGATTGATGATTTCACTCTTAAAATACAAACACACTTTCCATAATCTCCCCTTGTGTACATTAGTCTAATTCATAACTTGATGATGTTAATTTCAGAAGAATAGAGCAGTAAGTACAGCATATATGTATTTAGTAGAATAAAAATGAATAAACATGTTTGTACATGCTCTGTAGTTTTAAAATATTTTAAAATGTCTGTGACAAAAAACAAACAAAAATTATGATCATTTAAGCTTAGAATGGATAATTTCCTTCAACTGCCTAACTAAGGAACAGCATTTTTTAAAGATTCACAATACCACAAATTGAGATCTTATCTTTTGAATTTCCATATAGCTTAGCTAAAGACAAATAAAAAGAACAAGTATCCTTAATTAGACATATGCATTTCTAAATCCAGTTTTAAGAATTGCACTCAAAACACTCACTCAATGACCAGTGAATCCTATGCAAACTATGTCATAAATTAACAAAAATGGCCTATAACTTGTATTGGTTTCTGCACATATCCTAAATAGCATCAGAGATAATGTAATAAGGAAGAAAAGGAGTAGATTTTAAACCATAGGACTTGGGTTCAAATGTTAGCTCTAATAATTCTACCTGTAAAAAAGAAGATTGGATTAAATTCTTTTTAAGATCCCTTTTAGCATTAAATTCTAGGCATCTGTAAATTCAATGTTCTTCAAATACAAACTAGTAGTACCACTTTTTTTTTAGTACTACTTACTTAAAGTAATGACAGGTTCCATGTATATGCACAAAACGTTGTCTATACCAACATAATTTTCAGTGTCTAGTGATTTATAACTTAGCATCACTAAAACTTGCTACATCATCATTTGACAGAACACCTGAGATGCATACTGAATGATGAGAGATGAAGTGAAATTAGCATTTGAGCCCTGCCCATAATTCTCATCAGAAAATGTTGTCTACACATCCCTTGCAATATTGTTTCACCTAATGTGCTTTCAAAACACCATTTGGAAACATTATGCAAGAATGTCTGTTATGCATGTTTTGGCATTTTACCACCTTCCAAATCAATCACTACAAATTAGGTTGCATGGAGCTATGCCATAAATCCAGAGAATGGCCCATAACTTGCGTTGGACTTAACACATGTTTCTGTGTTCATACATGAGCCATGTCTCAAACATAACAAAAACCAAACCTTCTTTTTATCCATTTTTTTAAAACCTAAGACAGACAACTAAACAAAAAAGTCGTTTTCTAATATAATATTTGTGCCTCAATTACAAACTTCTCTCTACGTCCATGCTATAGGTAGGCTACTGGTAAAGTAACAAGATAATTTATTCAACTTATTTTAAAAATAATATCAAATGGGCCAGTTATTTGACAGCTGATATGCTGTACTTGTACTAATAATTGTTGAAATTAATATTTTTCTTTTAGGTTTGTATAGTGCTTTATATAAATTATCTTATCTGCTCCTCACAAAAACTCTGTAAGGAGGTGATATCGTCATTCCCATTTTATAGATGAGGGAACTTTCAGAGAAATTAAGTGAATTGTTCATGGATTTATCAGCTGTATTTAACTGTTAATATATCTACACATGTATGTGTATATGTATTTATATGTAGGTGCATGTATGCATGTACACGTACATATATGTAATGTATGTGTATGTGTATGCATACACTTATATGCTGAAAGGAGGATTCAAGACCAGGTGACTCAGTTCTAAGCTCAATGTTTTTCACTGCTGCACTGCCTCTCATAATTAATCATTCTTCCCGCTGTATCAAGCAAAAAAAAAGAAGCATTCAAAATCTTTCCTTTAATCTAACAGCTAGGCTTTTGAAAAATGACCTGTAGTTCCCCCTCATTTTATGATGTTCAAGAAAAAGACAATTATAGGAATGTCACAGTAACTAAAAGAAAAGCAAATCTATATTTGGTCAACATCAAATAAAAAGAGAAGACAAAGGTGGGCACTGCTAGCCTGGACAAAGGAGAGGAAGAAGAAGAATGTGATTATGTATCATTATTTTTCTGCAGGCAGATGGCCAGTTCAATCAAACGATTGAAGTTATTCAGCCCATTTTACACTTGAGTTTAGTATGGTGTGAGGGAGGCTTTCATACTAGTCAAACTGCCCTGTAATAGTTCATCTCCCTCTGTATCATGCCTTTTAATCATGTCTTTATATAAATGCTTTCCCATGTCTGGAATAAAATCCTTCTTTACCACCTCAAAGTATATTTAGCTTCTTTAAAGTTATGGATTACGTGAAACCTCCCACATGAGATCTATCCTGATCCCAGCTTATGATTAGGATGTTTTTCCACTTGAAATCACATATATACGTATACACACATACAGACACATACATATTTAAGTCTTTACTTACTTGTGTACAAAGTACACTCACTCAGTACAATCTAAATTTCTTAAGGGTAGATATTTCTAATTCTTTAGCACAATACTTTGCACATTGTGCATTTGAATTAAACTGATTACATGATAGAAAGCGAACCTTTACCCTACCTGTTCAGGACTCCAGGTCCTGACTTTTCTTTGGGTAAACTTTTATCTGCCCTATCTGACTAGTCTCCCTGTTAACCACTGTTGACCCCCACCAGTTTCAACCCCTCTTTCTAATACCTCTGTGAATTAAGTCAAATGACTCCAATTTGTAATGAATGATTTTTTGCATTTCAAATAGCTAAGTCACCTGTCAAAATTCATTCTGTTGTGATTTAAACTCTGTTATGCCCACTTCAAGAAACATATAAAACATCATCTGGACAAACTTATACATTCTAAAAATTTGAACAGAATCACACTGGAATTTAATTAAGCTCAGTTCAACTGAAACTATTTCAAATGTGGCAATTGTTCACTATACAGTACTGTAAGGAAAGAATGTAATGCTTTTTGCCAATACCAAGACAAGTTGGGACAAGATTTGATGAAAAGGGACATAACTAACCAATACTTTTCTTTTTTTCTGTCAAAAAAAATTACATGATTGGGGAAATAGGGCCATGGCTTTTCCTCCTAAGATGGAAAGCTTGAAAATTTGAGTCTTATGGAATGACTGATAGATATAATGTTCTTTGCATTCTTGAGAATTCTTGTGAATTCACTGTACATTCTTATAAAATATCATGATTGGGGTGGCCAGGTGGCTCAGCGAGTAAGAGCACCGGCTCCAGTGTCGGGATGACCTGGATCAAATCCCGGTCTCAGATACTCAGCACCACACCCAGAAATAACTGGCCGTGTAACCTTGAGCAAGTTACTTAACCCCAATTGCTTTAAAAATAAATAAATAAAAATATCATGACTGTCTTGAGTTCTACTCAGAATTTTAGAGCCTTTAAAAAGACTGAAAATCAAAGAAATAATTATTTATTTTCTTAATACATTAAAAAAAAAACCTGAAATCAGGATATAGAATTTTCTATAAAGAAGAAACATTAAAGGTCTTTCTAATGAGATCAAGCATGAAGCAAAGAAGTCTCCTGTCACCATTATTACTTGATATAATTCTAGAAATGCTATTTAATAGCAATAAGACAAGAAAAAGAAGTAGAAGGAATAAGCTTTGTAAAAGAGGAAATGAAATTATCTTTATTTGTAGGTGTATAAAGATTTTTAGAGAATCCTAAATTCAATTAAATGCTGAGAGAATCCTAACTCAATTAAAATTATTTGAAACAATAACTATGAGAAAGTGGCAGAATATAAAATAAACCCACAGAAATCATCAGTATTTCTGTAAATTACTTTATAAAACCCAGCAAGTGAAAGACAGATAAAAACACATTCATATAACATCAAAATCTATAAAATATTTGGGGGTCAATTTATCAACACACTCAGAACTTTTATGAATATGACTACAAAACATTCTGCAGAAGTAAAAAAAAAAAGAGTTACATAACTGGAAGGATGTAAATGGTCCACTGTTGTGACAAGATAATTAAAAAGGCAATTCTACCTAATTTACAGATTTGGTAGCATAACAAAAAAACTAGCAGGGGTTATCTCTAGATCTAGACAAACTAATAACAAGATTCCTATTAACAAAAAGTGAAGAATCTCAATGGAAATAATGAAAAAAAGTAAACTACTTTGTAAAGTAGTAATGGTTGAAATTATTTGGTACTGGTCAAAAATAGAAAAGTTGATTAACAGCATAGGTTGGGTTAAAAAAAAAAGACCTAGAAGCAGTGAGACAGTAGTATCACGTAAAACAAATCCAAGGAGTAAGGACAACAAAATCTTGGAACGCTGGAAAATGGTAAGGCGTAAATTAATTTTAGATAAGCCACTTATACCATAAACCACAATAATCTACAGATGGAGACATGATCTAAATTTAAAATGTCATCTCATACAAATAGTTAGCAGGAAGTGCATGGCAATGTCTTTCACAACTAAGGGCAGGGTAAGAATTTTTAAGTAAACAAAGCATAGAGATGACCATAAAAGGTAAACCTGACTTTTTCAATTCCATAAAATTGAAAAGTGTTTGTATAGTCAACATCAGTGCAGCTATTTTTTTTTTAAACAGCTACTTAGGGCACGGCTAGGTGGCGCAGTGAGTAAGAGCACTGTCCCCAGAGTCAGGAGGACCCAGGATCAGTTCTGGCCTCAGATACTTAACACCCACACAAAATAACTGGCCATGTAACCTTGTAAACGCAATTGCTTTAAACATTTATAAATAAATAAAAACAGTTACTTAGAAAATACTCTTGCATGAAATAACTCTCATGAAGGTCTGGCATCTAAGACACATAGGAAACTGGTACAAATCAGTAAGAACAAAAACCACTCCTAAGGAGATAAGTGGTCAGATGCTATGAATAAGTTTTCAAATTAAGAAACAAACTATCAAGAGCCATGTGAAGGAAGGTTTCAAATCATGATATATAAAAGAACTCTGAGGTTCCATCTCAATATCTCTCAAATTCACAAAGATGACAAAAGTCTTAAAAATCTTGTAGACTCTCTAGAAGGGAAGCACACTAATATGCTGTAAATGGAGCTGTGAATTGGCCCAAGAATTCTGGAAAAGAATTTGGACTTATTTCCAAAGGTCTACTATGAATAGTTTGATATGCCACTATAAAGCCACATATCCCCCCAAGAAAGAGGGAAAGGACTCATACATGTGAAGATATTTATAGCAGCCTCTTTTTGCAGCAGCAGTAGCATAATAGAAACACTTTTTGGGGGAAAATCTTAAATTTTAGTGTGTAAATATTAGAGAATATTAATCTACTAATGAATGAGTTATATGCACTGATTCAGAATGAAAGGAGACTAACCAGTAGAACAAGTTACATGATGACCACAGAAATGCAAAGGAAAATAATGTTGAAAAATTTCAGAACTCTGACCAATGCAGTGGTGAATCAATCCATGACGTTATAAGATGAAGCATGCTTTCTTAGCTCTTAGAATAGAGGTAATGGGCTTCGAGGTACAGAATGAGCACATATTTTCAAACATGGTTGATGTTTGCTTTTTTTAAAAAATTATACTCATTGTTGCCAAAGAGGGATTCCATAGAGGTAGCAGAAGTGGTTAAGTAACTGCAAATGAATAGAGGTACAAAAAAAGGGGGATCAATAGAATATTGTTTAAAATAAACAGAAAAGAGGCAGCCAGGTGGTGCAGGGAGTAAGAGTGCCGGCCCCAGCATCCGGAGACCCGGGATCAGTTCCAGCCTCAGATACTTGGCACCCACACAAAATAACTGGCCGTGTAACCTTGAGCAAGTTACTTAACCCCAATTGCTTAAAAAAAATAATAATATATAATAAAGAGAAAAAACTCCAAAAATTCAGGAGTAAAAACATTTAGTTTTGTTACTTCCTCATTAAATTTAATATATATTTAAAAAACCAAACTGTATATAAAAAATTGTTTCATATATCATAAAATGTTTCTTGAAGTTTAAGTTTATAATTTAAAAAAGAAATTTTTTAAGAAGAGATTTTACATTTACGTTGAACTTATTCTGCTGATTAACTCTAGATACAATGATTCTTTTTAAATGATTGTGAGGGGAAAGATGGTGGGAAATGGACTTTTGGTGATTACAAGGATCCTACTTAAATGTAAGCAGGAACTGTAGCTAAAAGAAGGAAAAATCTTATTTAGTTTGGACTTTTGCAAAAGCCCCATAAAGTTACTGAGAGTTTTGCTGAATTGAGACCTGCAAAAAATTGACCCATTATATCTAATTGCTTGCTTGGAAGCTGAGCAAAAGTGTACCACTGTTGAGAGAGCAGTCATCAGGGAAATAAGAAATACCACGAGGAACCCAGACCTCAATGAACGCAGTATGTGATTCAGAACAGAACAACAACCCCTTAAAACAGGGGCAGGGTAAGAGAGGAACTTATGGAAAAATAAACCTCCTTCCCAAATCTCCTTCCCCCTTCCACTGACGAAGCAGTAACAGTCATCACCCCAATTCTAAAGCACATTGACTTAGAGAGAGAAACCTATAAGAAATTGGGGGTGGCTAAACATTTTAGGTGTAACAATGGCATGAAATGTTTCTTACAATCACAGTCTTTCAAGGCATCCATTTCTTGTCAGAGTATCATGGCCAGAAGGGCTACCACCACTGTCACATGAAACTATGTCTTGTAAAAATTCCTCAATGAAAAGGCCATTTGTCCAAACATAGCACAGAAGTCTGGGAAATAATTAATCCCTTATTCTTGCCTTAGGAGGTCACAAAATCCAAAAGATGGAAGTGGCATAAGCAATTCTTGAGCTCAGGAGTTCTAGACCTTAGGATCCACAGATCTCCAGGGTTCAAGGATAGATTCCATGGGATTCACAAACTTGAAAAGGAAAAAAATCTTTCTTCCAATATAGCAGTTCCCTAGTTATTTTATTTTTTGCATTGAAAAACATCATTCTGAGAAGAGGTTTTGCTGCCAAAAGGGGGTGCATTACACAAAAAGGCTTAAGAACCCTTGCTCCAGCTGCTTGTCCAGATAATACAATTTTCTCATTTTGAAACCCTGACAATTCAGTTTTAAGCTTTTTTGTTCCCAGCAGAAATTTGAGGCTAAAATGAGATGATCTTTGTCGGGAAATCTATCTCGTTAAACAAAAATCATGAGGGTAGGACTGTTTGGTCCTCAAGGAGTTCCAATAAAATAGCGTGTTCTTCATGTAAAAAAGGACCTTGACACACTTCAGGCACAATCCAGGTAGCTTAAAAAGCCAGGGTTAGTTTTTTCCCCAGCAGTCAACAGATGGCATAGACCCAGAGTTACCTTTCTTAGCTTTTTCAAACCATATGCCTAAAAATGGGGTCTGTCAAGGAGTTTGATATATGCCACTTAAGATATTCTAAAAAACCCTGACCTAAAATTAAATCACTCAAGAATCTTAAAACATTCTACATTCAGCTGATAATAAACATCTCAAAGAGGGAAGGAACTGAAATAATGGACTTTGTACTTACAGACAACAACAAAGATTTTCTTTAAAAAAATTATTTTAAAACATGTAAAACAACTTTAAAAAGAGATGTAGTATTAGTTAGAAGTTAAAGCAATCCTGATAAAATATAGCTTTAAAATTCAATTCTGGTTAAATTTTGATAATTCAGCACTCAATTGCTTAATTTGGACCTTAATTATTCTTGCCTCTGAGTCCTTCCTCACCTACCTTCTGCACTATAATATAAAAAACAGTGAAATAAGAATATCATTTAACTCTTAACACAGAATTCAAGGAGTAGGGTTAGTTTAGCATCCTGAATCATTCTGCCTCCAGAGGAAATGCAATAGTCAATTAAGATTTTTAATTAAAAGTCAATCAGTTGAATCCACATCTTTTGGTTATCCTCCCCAGTTGTTACACACGCTGTTTATCATCTTCTGGATAAAGTTAAGAAATAATCTAGGAGAAACAAAACTTCTAAGACTTTCTAAGAGAGCAGGAGCAATTAAATTCAACATTTCTCTATAACAAATTCAAGCTCTAGGAGGTATATTGGATATTCAGGTAAACTGGGGGGGAAAAGAGATCAAAACCCTTTCATTGTAAATCCTTTGCACAAACTGTAGTGGTTGTATTTATAAAAGGAATAAGAGCATGTGAGGTAAGCAAAGGAAAGACTAGATAACAGCCTTGATAACAGAAGAGAGACAAGTTGTGGTCCAAGTCTAATCAATAAGCTTAACACTTTAAACACATCTGACATCATCACTGGCCTCAAAATACTTCACACATATATTGTCCTTACTTTGACTCATTTCAATAATGGAAAAATACAATTTGTTCCTCTTCTGCCCCTGTCTCCTTCCCTGAGGAACATGAGCTTGAAGGGGGAAAGGCTAACTCCATGGGCTAAGGTGGGATAAATATAGTAAGGTGGGATTTAAATTAATATCACTATTCTGCTGTGGAATTTTATTAATGATCTGTTAGTGAATCCTTAAAACAGGATTAAAATATTTTCTAGCCTTATGTTGCTCAGTTGTTTCAGCAAACTCTTTGTGATCCTACTTAGGGTTTTCTTCACAAAGATAATAGAGTGATTTGCCATTTCCTTCTCCAGTTCATTTTACAGATGAGGAAACTGAGGCAAACAGGGTTAAATGACTTGCCCAGAGTCACACAACTAGTAAGTGTCTGGGGCCACATTTAAACTCAGGTCTTCCTGACCCTAAGCCTGGCACTCTATCTACTTTGCCATTTAGTTGCTCTTCTAGCCTTGTGGGCATTCATAATTATAATATTAACAATAGTTACAATTCACATGTGCTTTAAAATTTATAAAATACTTTACATATATTGTCAGATAACTGGAATTAGCCCACAGCACCAAGTATTTACAGAGCAATTTCAACATTTCTAACTCATTTAAGTGGTAGAAACATCTAAGGTTAGCACTTCATAAGAATAACTAAAATAGAACTGTTGTTGTTGTTAGTCCTTAGTTTTGAAGAGGACCAGAGATCTCAGAAGGGTGATGTCTTTTCTTGCAGTGAACTGGATTTAAGTGAGACAGGGCTGTGCAAAGTCAGTCCAGTGTCAAGATAAAGGTCAGGAGGTCTGGCAATAGTCCCCAACTAAAGTAGGAAGCTACCACATGGTGAGCTTCCTCTCTCCAGCCCATTCCCAGAGGAACTACTCCTTAGTCTTTCACCTCCAAACATAAATATGTAAAATAAATATAATGTATAATATTAATATATACACACTTATATACATATGCATATATATATATATATATATATATATATCTTCATTTTGACTTACCTCTAATTCAGATTTATCATTTTGTTCAATTATGAATGTAGGCATCATTCTGGGGAGGGGACTACAGATTTCACCAAACTGCCAAAGGGTCCATGACACAAAAAAAGGTTAACTTTTTTTTTGTCCCATGAGGACTTGAAATCTAGTTTTCTCTCTCATCCCAAAGTATTTCTGGATTTTTAAATTGATTTGTGGTTAGCATTTGTACTGCTTGCCTCAGGGTATGTTTTCTGGTGCTTAATGCTAGTTACCAACTTGTCTTTGGGTGCATGCCAAAATTGAGGGCAAAAGGAAAACTGTATCCATAACAGATGCCTGAGAAAGAATGAGATAAACTATAAGCAAAGAAATATTATTTTTGGTGGAGAGGAAGGAAATCCCCAAATCCCATTGCTTATTAAGTCATGGAATAAGAGGACATTCTTACTCTATTCTGACATTAATTAGAAGGCTACAGTTCTGAACACAAATATCATATCCTGTCATATAACATGGTTTTGTTATCTTCTATATGCTATTAGATAATATACAGTCCCAACCTCTCCTCTAAATTTCCAATCCCTTATCACCAAATGCCTTTTCAAAATGAATGCTGAGGCATCTCAAACTCAACATGCCCCAAACATAACAAATTATCTTTTCCTCCAAACCAATCCTCCCCTCCCCCAAATCTCAGCTATTTCTATTGAAGGCTACCATCTTTTCAATTTCCCAAGCTCATAACTTGAGCATTAACCTCAACTCTCCACAGTCTTATAACCTACCTATTCAATCAGTTGTCAAATATGACCACTTAGATCTCCACGGTAGCTCTGGCATCCAATCTCTTCTCTCTGTTTACATAACCAAGATCTTACAGTCCAGGCCCTCAACACTTCTCACTTAAATTATTGGAAAAGTTATTTACATGGTAATTTTTGCTTCAAGTTTCTCCCCAGTTCAGTTCAATACCCCTCCTTCTCCCCTCCCCTGGCCATTGCTGACAAAGTGATTTCTCTAAGCATAGATTTGACTATATCTCCTCAATAAACTGCAGTGGCTTCTTATTGCTTCTAGAATCAAATATAAATTCATCTGCTTAGTTTTTTAAGGTTTTCACAGTCTTGGTCAAAATTATCTTTCCATTCTCATTGGGAATTATTTCTTTCTTCTATATTCTGTGATCCTGCTAAAGGGACCTCTTTCTTGCTCACAGGAGATGCTTGATCTCTTGTCTCTGTGTCTTTGTGATGTCTGTCTTCCATGCTTGAAATACACTCCTCACTTATACCTCAACAAATTCCTCTCTTCCTGCAAGAGGCAGCTCAATCACTACTTTCTTGATGAAACATTTTCTGATACTCTCGGCTGCTAGTGCTGTCTTTAAAACTTAATCATATGAGATGCAGGGGCAGGCCCAGAAAGGGGCCTGATCAACTCCAAGGGCAAGTCTTCCCACCAACCACAAGGTCCACTACCAGGCCTATCACCAAAGGGCTGGGACTGGAAAGAGCAAGGTAAGATGCAAATACAGGGGCCCCTGTCCTGGACAGCAAACACTCCTGGGGCTACCACTTCATAGCCCAGAAATTTAAAAAAAAAAGCCCCTTTCAGGACCTCCAAAGTCCAGGACAACAGAGTGAACCTTACTTGCTCCAAACCCCTCCTCTGACCCAGAAAACATAGCAACTCTTGCCCAGGGCAAAACCCTCTACAGTAAAGGCTTGGGATCCTAGAGGAAGGGCGTGGCTAGGACCTGCCTCAAAATGGGTAGAAAGCAGATTGCAAAGACAAAGACTCTGGAGTCCTATTATCCTCAGAGGGGGGAAACAACCTCAGAGGGAGACAATGTGGACTCCACACCCAAAGCTAAAATTTCAACAGGGAATGGGTCCCAAGCACAGAAGGCTCTCATAGATGAGATCAAAAGGAACTTTGAAAACAAAATGAGAGAGATAGAAGACAAAATGAATAATTCTCTCAAAACAAAAAAAGCAGAATTAGAAAAACATTATAATGAGGAAAACATCTCTCTAAAAAGAAAAGTGTATGATATGGAAAAAGAGCCTCAAAAATTAACCAAGGAAAATAATTTGCTAAAAACTAGAATTAACCAAATGGAAACAAATAACTCTATGAGGAACCAAGAATTAGCCAAGCAAAACAACAAGAATGAAAAATTAGAAAAAGAGGTAAAATACCTCAAAGAAAAAATAACTGACCTGGAAAACAGATCCAGGAGAGATAATCTGACAATCATAGGCCTACCAGAAAATTATGATGAAAAAATGAACCTGGACAACATACTCCAAGAGCTCGTTAAGGAAAACTGCCCTGAGATACTAGAACCTGAGGGTAAAATAGAAATCAAGAGAATCCACCGGACACCTGCTGAAAGAGATCCCAAACTGAAAAGTCCTCGAAATGTTGTGGCCAAACTGCAGAACTACCAGATAAAAGAGAAAATACTTCAAGCGGCCAGAAAGAAACAATTAAAATATCAAGGGTCCACAGTGAGGATCCCACAGGATTTGGCAGCCTCTACACTGAAAGATCGGAGGCAGTGGAATACAATTTTCCGGAAGTCAAAAGAGCTCGGGTTACAACCAAGGATCACATACCCAGCGAGACTGAGCATATTCTTCCAGGCAAAGAGATGTTCATTCAACGATATAACAGAGTTCCAGTCTTGATAAAAAAGTCAGAACTCAATGGAAAATTCAACCTCCAATTACAAGATGCAACAGTGACTTAGAAAGGTAAACAAAGAGAGCACACACATACCATACTATTTGATAAGAGCAAATTGGTTATGGACAAGTAGAGGGCATGACTATAAAATACACAAAATGCTGATTTCAAAAAATCTTATTAAGGGCTACAAAGGGACTGCAATGAAAAAACAGGGAATGGATGAAGTGGAAAAGGGAAAATCATGCCACACAAAGAGGCATTAAAAACTGTATAGCAGAGGAAAAAAAGGGAGGGAGTTGGGAAACATATGAGCTTTTCCCTCATTGCTTCTGGTACAAGGAGGGAATAACAACCAGTTAAGCATGGGACTCTATGGAGAAGAAATGGAAAAAGTATCATTTTAGAGGTAAAGGGGGGAGGGAGAGGAGCTTTGCATGAGATTTGTTCCTGTCACTCTTGATGTGAAGAAGAAAGAGCATACTTCATTAAGTATAAAAATATCCTACAGGCAGTAGGAGGGGGAAAGGGTTATGAAAGGGGGGTGAGAGTGGTTTGTAGAGAGGGGAGTAGTAAGGGGAAAGGGGAGGAAAAGGGAGGGGGGCTGATAAGGGAACACTGAAGGAGGCGGTGGTCGAAAGGAAAACTATTAAGGGGGGGAAGGGAGAAGGGAGGGAAAATATGAACATTAACATGGGCAGGAATAGGATGGAGGGAAAGAAACAAGATAACAATCATAACTGTAAATGTGAATGGAATGAACTCTCCCATAAAATGGAGACAGATAGCAGAATGGATTAGAAATCATAATCCCACAATATGCTGTTTACAAGAAACACATCTGAAACAGAGGGATACACACAGGGTAAAGGTAAAAGGTTGGAGTAAAATATATCATGCCTCAGCTAAAGTAAAAAAAGCAGTGGTAACAATCCTTATCTCAGATAAAGCAAATGCAAAAATTGACCTAATTAAAAGAGATAAGGAAGGAAACTATATCCTGTTAAAAGGCACCATCGAAAATGAAGCAATATCATTACTTAACATATATGCACCAAGTGGTGTAGCATCCAAATTCCTAGAGGAGAAGGTAAAGGAATTAGAGGAAGAAATAGATAGCAAAACTATACTAGTGAGAGACATTAATCTCCCCCTCTCTGAACTTGATAAATCCAACCTCAAAATAAACAAGAAAGAAGTTAAGGAGGTGAACAGGATTTTAGAGAGGATAGGTATGATAGATTGCTGGAGAAAACTGAATGGGGATAAAAAGGAATATACTTTCTTCTCAGCAGTTCATGGCAGATACTCAAAAATTTACCATGTTCTAAGGCATAAAAACCTCACAATTCTATGCAGTAAGGCAGAAATATTAAATGCATAGTTCTCAAATCATGATGCAATAAAAATTATATGCAATAAAGCGCCAGGGAAAGACAGACTAAAAACTAACTGGAAATTAAACAATTTAATCCTAAAGAATGAGTGGGTCAAACAAGAAATTACAGAAACAATCAGTAATCTCATTCAAGAGAATGATAATAATGAGACAACATACCAAAATCTGTGGGATGCATTAAAGGCAGTTCTTAGGGGAAGTTTTATATCCCTGAGTGCATACGTGATTAAATTAGAGAAAAGGGAGCTCAACGAATTGGGCATGCAATTAAAAAAAACCTAGAAAAAGATCAAATTCAAAATCCCCAATTAAATACTAAACTAGAAATATTGAAGACTAAAGGAGAGATTAATAAAATCGAAATTAAGAAAACTATTGAACTAATAAATAAAACCAAGAGCTGGTTTTATGAAAAAAACCAACAAAATCAATAGACCCTTAGTCAATATGATAAAAAAAAAGAAAGAAGAAAACCAAATTATGAGTATCAAAAATGAAAAGGGTGAATCTACCTCCAATGAAGAGGAAATCAAAACAATAATTAGGAATTATTTTTCCCAATTGTATGCACATAAATTTGACAATCTTAGGGAAATGGATGAATATTTAGAAACATACAAGTTGCCCAGATTAACTGAAGAGGAAGCAAATTACTTAAATAATCCCATCTCAGAAAAAGAAATTGAACAAGCCATCAGTCACCTCCCTAGGAAAAAATCTCCAGGGCCAGATGGATTCACTAGTGAATTCTATCAAACATTTAAAGAACAAATGATTCCAATACTCTACAAACTATTTGGGAAAATTAGTGAAGAAGGAGTCCTACCAAATTCTTTTTATGACACAAATATGGTACTGCAACCTAAATCAGGAAGAGATAAAACAGAGAAAGAAAATTATAGACCAATCTCCCTCATGAATATAGATGCAAAAATTCTAAATAAAATACTAGCCAAAAGACTACACCAACTTATCTCAAGAATAATACACTTTGATCAGGTAGGATTTATTCCAGGAATGCAAGGATGGTTTAATATTAGGAAAACCATCATTATAATTGAGCATATCAACAATAAAACTAGCAGAAACCACATAATCATCTCAATAGATGCAGAAAAGGCTTTTGACAAAATACAACATCCATTCCTATTAAAAACATTAGAAAGTATAGGAATAAATGGAGCCTTCCTTAAAATAATAGGTAGCCTCTATTTAAAGCCATCAGCAAGTATTATATGTAATGGGGAGAAGCTAGAAGCATTTCCCATAAGATCAGGGGTGAAACAAGGGTGTCCACTATCACCCCTCTTATTCAATCTGGTACTAGAAATGTTAGCAGTAGCAAGTAGAGCAGAAAAAGAAATCAAAGGAATCAAATTAGGCAAAGAAGACACCAATCTATGACTCTTTGCAGATGCTATGATGATATACTTAGAGAATCCTAGAGAATCAAGTAAAAAACTACTTGAGACAATAAATAAATTTGGCAAAGTTGCAGGATATAAAATAAACCCACATAAATCCTCGGCATTCCTATATATTTCCAATGAAATTCAACAGCAAGAAATAAAAAGAGAAATACCATTTAAAGTTACTGTAGACATTATAAAATATTTGGGAATCTACCTGCCAAAACAAACCCAGGACCTATATGACCACAACTACAAAACATTTTTCACACAAATAAAGTTAGATCTAACTAATTGGAAAAATATCGATTGCTCATGGCTGGGTCGAGCTAATATAATAAAAATGACAATTTTAACTAAATTAACTTATATATTTAGTGCCATACCAATTAATTTACCAAAAAACTACTTTATAGAGCTAGAAAAAATAGTAAAAAATTTCATTTGGAAAAATAAACGGTCCAGAATATCAAGGGAATTAATGAAAAGAAATGCTAGGGAAGGTGGACTAGCTATACCATATTTCAATCTGTATTATAAAGCAGCAGTCATCAAAACTACTTGGTATTGGATGAGGAATAGAGGAGTGGATCAATGGAATAGATTAGGCACACAAGATTCAGAAGTCAATGACTATAGTAATGTATTGTTTGATAAACATCCAGACTCTGGTTTTGGGGATAAGAACTCACTATTTGACAAAAACTGCTGGGAAAACTGGAATATAGTATGGCAGAAAATGGGCATAGACCATTATCTAATACCATATACCAAAATCAAGTCTAAATGGGTGCGTGATCTAGGTATAAAGGTTGATACTGTAAGCAGTCTCCTAAAACAAGGAATAGTTTACCTATCAGACTTGTGGAGAGGGAAAGCCTTTATGGCTAAACAAGAATTAGAGAATATTATCAAATGTAAAATGGATAATTTTGACTACATGAAATTGAAAAGTTTCTGTACAAACAAAGTCAATATAACCAAGATTAAGAGGGAGGTGGGAAATTGGGAAAGAATCTTTACAACCTATGTCTCTGACAAAGGACTCATTTCTAAAATATACAGAGAATTGACTCAAATTTATAAGAATATAAGTCATTCCCCAATTGATAAATGGTCAAAGGATATGAAGAGGCAGTTTTCAGAGAAAGAAATTAAAGCTATCTATAAGCACATGAAGAAATGCTCTAATTCACTATTGATTAGAGAAATGCAAATTAAAACAACTCTGAGGTACCACATCTCACCAGTCAGATTGGCTAAGATGACAAAATAGGGAAAATGACAAATGCTGGAGCGGACATGGGCAAATTGGAACATTAATGCATTGCTGGTGGAGTTGTTAACTGATCCAGCCTTTTTGGACAGCAATCTGAAATTATGCTCAAAGGGCTATAAATACTTTCATACCCTTTGATCCAGCATTACCACTCCCAAAGAAATCATAGAAATGAGAGAAACACCAATATGTACAAAAATGTTTATAGCAGCTCTTTTTGTGGTAGCAAAGAATTGGAAATTAAGGGGAAATTGCCCATCAATTGGGGAATGGCTGAACAAGTTGTGGTATATGCATGTTATGGAATACTATTGTGCTATAAGAAACGAGGAGCAGACAGTCTTCATATTTACCTGGAGAGGCTTATACGAACTTATGCTGAGTGAGGAGAGTAGAAGCAGGAGAAATTTGTACACAATTACAGACACAACGTATGTGTGATGACCAACTTTGATAGACTGGACTCTTCTCAGCAATGCAGTGATATAAGTCAATCCCAAAAGACTCATGATGGAGAGAAATATGTGCATCCAGAGAAAGAACTAGAAAGAACTAAGTTTATATTCAGGTGGAAGCAAAATACCTGATCTTTTTCCTTTTCTTATTTGGTTTTATGTCCTCTTTACCTTTTTTCATTCCAGCTGGTACAATCCGTCCTCATAACCTGACTAATGTATAATGTGAAAGTATTTACAGATCCTATACTTGACTATAAGCTGCCATGGTGGGGGAGGGGAGGAAGGGGGACAAAACGTGAAACTCAAGGAATTGTGGAATTGAATCCTGTAAACTAAAAGGAAACAAACAAATTAATAAAAAAAAGATTAAAAAAACTTAATAATATTTGCCTACTTTGTATTTTTTTATATTTATTATGTATACATACATACATACATATACATACAGAAAATATACACATACACACACTTGTTTTCTCAGAATGTAAATTATCTGTGAAGGAAGGAAGCAGACCAGTATTTCTTAAGCAGCTTAAACACTTAATACAGTGCCACAACACATTGTACTAAGTGCTTTCCAACTTAATCTTTACAGCAATCCTTGGAGGTAGGTGCTATTATTATCACCATACTACAGGTAAGGAAACTGAGGCAGAGGTTCAGTGGCTTGCCCAGGGTCACAAGCTGGTAAGTGGCTGAAGTGTTTTACTTACTATGTTTGTATCCTGAAACTTTGTATCCTGGCACAATGTAGACAGTTTTTAAAGGCTTTTTTTACTGGTTGATTGATTAGAGCCTGACTAGATGGGTGACTTTGGGCAAGTCATTTGCCAGTCATGACAAACAATTATCAAATAATTACTATATTCCAGTTACTATAGTAACAGCAGTGGATACAAAGAAATGCGAAAACAGTCCTAGCTCCTTAAGGAATTTACATTCCAACATTGTAAATAACCAGGCAAGTAAAATATATAAAGAATAGATGGGGAATAATCTGCTTACTCTCCAGGGGGCTGATAAGAAGATCTAATGAAAGAACAGAGATGAAAAGTCATTATAAAATACTCTTTTCCAATGTTCTTTCATATACATTAGGCAAACACAAATTGTATTATTTCAAATTTGCTACTCAATATATGTTGCTATTGTTATTTTTGTTGTCCTCACACAATTTTGCAGTTCCTTTTTTTCATAAGATTAGAGGAACTGAGAGACACACACAAAGAGAGAAACAGTGACAGAGACAGAAAAAGCTCTCAGTTTGAACCACAGTTCTAACACTTACTAGTTGTAACATCATGGACCCATCATTTAACCTCTTTGAAATCCAGTTTACTCATTAAGCTTTTCCTGATTCCTTCTCCTCTGCAGCTGTTAGTGATGACCCTCATTATTTTGTATATTGCAAAATTGAGATAATATTTGTAAAGTACTTTGCAAACTTTAAAATGCTACATATAAATGCTAGCTGTTATTATTGATAGTAGCTGTAAGCACTCAATAAATTAAATAAATAAATAATGAAAAACAAAATACCAAATAAAATAAACAAATAATAAAGAAATTGAATAAATCAAAGTAAACAAACAAATAAATTTTAAAAAATAATAGGAATGTTACTAAATATCTTTAGTGCCTTAGTCAATTCTCTTAGAGTATGTTTTACAGGAAATGTGTACCAGTAAAAAGGGTTCTTTATACTAATGATTGCACAATACTGTTTAGTTTCCAATTGTATTTTATATAAGTTTGAACAGACTTTTATTGAATGTGATTTTTATTATATTATGGTCCCAAAACGATTTAAAAAATTGTTGAACTGAGTCTATAAAGTGAGAATACTTAGTCACAGTACTGTTTTGAGGAAAGGGCTTTGTACATCCTAAAACACTATGTGAATGTGGATTATTACTTATTTCCTATGAAAAATGATGATTCATTGTAGAAAAGGAGCTACATTACTGCAGAATGAAAGTATAGATCACAGGCAACCCACTTTTAAGAATAATTAACAAGTGATAAGTATGGCAAGTGATAAATCTATGCCAAATGTTGATATTCAAACATCATTTTGGGAAACAGTACTTAAATATCCATAAGTCATTTTACAAGTGACCTCCATAACTTTCCTCCACATGCCTGTAGTTGGGTTTGTTTTTATTTTTATGTGAATCAGTGGTCCTGGCTTGCAGAAGCAATCCTCCCCAGTACCATCAGTACTCACCTCCTTCTCTGTGAACATTATAGCATGAAAGATTTTCAGTACAAGTGAAAAAAATTGAAAACAAGATATGGATGATAAGTCCATGTATAGGACACTGTGTGCCCAACACTACACCCTCTCATCTGTGAATTCAATGTCAACTCTACAAACATTTGTTACACACTTACAATGTGTAAGGCCCTTTGCTGAGTATTGGGGAGACCAAAACAAAAGTGAAACAGCCCCTGCCTTTAAGGAATGTATGTTCTACTGGGATATGAAGAAAAAAACTGCTTCTGAACAGTGAAAAAGTTTTTATGAAGAAAACCTATAACAAAGAACAAATGCTTACTTAGTACTAAATATGAATTAGCAGAACAGAGAAAGATTACTATGTGTAGAATTGGCGGTTTCTAATTCTACCTACTAAAAGCTGGAACTGCCAGTCCTTTTCTAGGCAGAGCTTTCAATAATGGAACTCCCAGCACATTTTTGTCAAAATATTTCAGTTTGTCGATTACCCAAATTTGTAAAAAGAACATTTTTTTTTAAGCAATTGGGGTTAAGTAACTTGCTCAAGGTTACACGGTCAGTTGTTTTGGTTTTTTTTTTTTTTGGTAGGAGTGTTAAGTATCTGAGGCCGGAACCGATCCTGGGTCCTCCCGACTCCGGGGCCGGTGCTCTTACTGTGCCACCTAGCCGACCCTAAAAAGAACATTTTAAAACTGAAAACTAGAGAAAAAGAAAAGAAGGTTTAAATGGGAAGGAGGAATAAGAAGATTAAGGATCAGAAGATTCAAAAACAGAAGATCAAATTGGTTTCCTCCTTCTACCATGATTCACATAGCTTCAGAGGTTATCTCAGTTCAGAGGACTTGGGCATCTTGTTCATTACAAAGGGATGTAAATCACCTTATTTGGCCACTAGATGGCACATATGTCATTAGTACTTCTGTCAGTTCTTAACCTGAACAGTATCATTACACAAAGCAACAGATGACCCTAGATTTAGAGCTGAAAGGGACCTTCTTGCATCTGATCCAGCCTTCTCCTTTTAAAGGTGGGGAAAATGAGGCCCAGAGAGGTCAGGTGATTTGTTCAAGGGCACACAGTATCAGAAGCAGGATTTGAACTCTTAGCATTATAAAGATCACTTTACAGATAGCAAAAAATTGATGTTCAAGAAAGTTAAGTAACTTGCTCAAGATCACGCAGATAGTAATTAAAGTTAAGTAAGCTTGCCAGAACTGCGAGACATCTGTCACTATATTATCAATCAATCTTTTATTAATGGAAGAAAGCATGTGGCAATATTCTAGCTCTGGATGCCATTTACTTACTAACCTTGGTGGCCTTGAGAAATTTCCTTGAACTTCTCTGGACCTCAGATCACTCATCTCTAAAATCAAGGCATTCAAAGAAAACTTCTAAGGTCTCTTCCAATTCTAAATCTATGACATACTATTTATAAGAAAACATGATTTTCTGCTTTTGGTTTTTTTTTTTTGGAGAGGGGAAGGCAGGGCAATTGGGGTTAAGTGACTTGCCCAAGGTCACACAGCTAGTTAAGTGTCAAGTGTCTGAGGCTGCTTTTGAACTCAGGTTTTCCTGACTTTAGGACCAGTGCTCTACTCACTGCACCACCTAGCTGCCCCCAAAACATGATTTTTTAACTTGCTTTTACAAAAGTAACTTTAGAAATAACCATTCAGTAAACATTTCCTAAGACAATCCAAGAATGATCCTCAGTGAGTCGTTCTTAATACTTTAGTAATGTTTTCCAGCATTTCCTCAAAGAAAAATAGTGAGTTACATCAGTTCTTCAGCTCAGAGCCACCACAGATAGACAGTACAATCCTTTTCTTGGCTTTACCTCCCTGGCCTGCTACCTTTAAGCTTCCCAACCTTGCTCTGAAATTATGTCTTCAGGATATATACCTATTCATCCACAAGAATATTATGCTCACTCATTAAATTGGGCTGCATTTAAATTAATGTGACAGAGAACTGTGAGTTTCCTACCTCCTCAGCTTTCCTGCTATGGCCAAAATAAACTACAAAGCATGGATGGATTTGGTCTTTTAGTCAGCCTGGCTACTTTAACAAATCAGGAGAATATTAGTCTCAGTAAGATATCAGCCAACCTTGTGAAACCTTTATTTCCTGGATTTGTTTAGAATCTATCTGGGACTTATTTTATATATTTCCTTATCTACAATTTTATGATACCATTTTGCTAATATGCATTTCTTTACAAAAAGAAAAAAGAAATTGGAAGCAATTTGGTTAACACTGAAACTTACTTTGATTTCTCCTTACCAAGAGCTTGCAAATAGTACATCATAAATTTGAAAACAATCTTTTTATTTTTCCTTCATTTTGATTTCTTCCTTTAATTAGTAATGAGGCATTGTCACTGACCATGACATCTAGCTGAAAGTCAATGTAAAAAAGATGAATGCTTTGGGTTCCCTTCCACCACCACCCACTGAATACCCACACCCAAACAAAAAAATATCCCTATCCATTTTCCCCATTTACAACCAGAGTCAGTTTTGCATAGCTAAGAGGGCAATAGACCTGGGAGTCTGAAGACTTGAGTTCATACCCCAACTTTACTACATACTAGCCATATGACAACCATGTCATTTGATCTCACCAAGTTTCAGTTTATGAAACAGACCGTGTTTATTTATCCTTTAGGGTTTGCAAAACAGAATACATATCTCATTCAATTCTCACAACCTCCCCAGGTCACTGAAGACAGTCTCTTGTGAAGTGCTTCAGAACAGGACAGACTTCCTCCATTTCACAGCACAAGAGTCATTTTGGAACCCCCATTTCTTTCGTACCTCTCTCCCTTCATCTTTTTAAGCATTTCTTCTTACTCTAACATGTCTTCTTCCCTCCTTTGCAAACTAGGTCCAGCATTTTCTTTTAATTCTATTTCAAGACTCATTTCCTCCAAGATTATTTAAATCTGAATTTCTCCATTACCTTAGAACATTTTCTTTTTATAGTTTTTTTATATGACCATTTAGAACACTTTGTAATCCTGCCTACCTTTCCAGTTTTGTTACATATATCACTCTCCCTCATATAGCTTTCTGATGTGTCTAGACAAATAGGTCTTCTTTCTGTTCCTCATAAATGGTATTAAATATCCCATCTCTGTGCCTCTGAACTATCCCTCATATCTGGAATGTATCCTTCCTTCTTCACCTCTGATTATTAAAATGCTAAATGTCCTTTAACACAGCTCCAGGGAAGACTTCCACGTGATAGCTTCCCTGATTCAATGCTAGAATCTCCCTTCCTTCAATTTTTTTTTTTTTACTTTGTATAGGAATAGGAACTGAACCTTTGAGTCCATTGATGAGAGGAGCTCCTAAGTGAGAAACCATTGGAATCAGTACTTTCTCACTTACTTATGGTCTTAAGAAAGTTCTCTGGAGAAATGGAAGATTAAGTAATTGGCCCAGGGTCACAGAGTCAGCCTGTGTCTGAGGTGGAACTTGAACTCAGGTTCCTGGCTTCAAGGCCAGCTCTCTAGCCACTACACCAGGATCCTTCTCATTTATTTTGCAAACATTCTGTGTCCTCTGATGCAACATAAGGAACTTGAGGCCAGGAATGGTTTCATTTTTGTCTTTGCATCACCAATGAATAGTATATAATAGACACAATATTTCCTTGTTGATACTATTTATATGTAGGAAAGTTCTATGTAATCAATAAATTTTTCTCTAGGGGTGGAAGACATTCATAAATGAGAGTGATATAAAAATGTCAAATTAAAAAAAAATCTAAAGCAGGGAACAGAATGTTAAGGGTTCAAAACTTAGTGAGAAAGGGCTATAAAAATATGCCTTTAACCTAGCAATACCAGTGCTAGGTCTCTGTTCTAAAAGAGATTTTTAAAAAAAGGAATAGGACCTATATCTACAAAAATATTTATAGTAGCTCTTTTCTGGAGGCAAAGAATTAGAAACTGAGGGGATGCGCATCAATTGGGGGCATTGGTTGAACAAGTTGTGTTATGTGATTATAATGGAATACCATTGTATTATAAGAAATGATGAGTAGGATGCTCTCAGAAAAACCTGGAAAGACTTTCATGGGCTAATGAGGAGTGAAATGTACTGTGTACACAGTGTGAGTGATAATTTGCTGTGAAGTTTCCCCATTCTGAAAAATCAAATCCAGAGTGGCTTCAGTATCTACTAGGCCTAAGTTTAGAAGTTACCTGACCTTGCAGGAATCTGGAACTTAGAGCAATGGAGACCCTTCCCAGTGCCACCTCAGCACAAGTTATGCCAAATAAGGATAAAACTGCCTTCCTGGCCTTACATTGGACACCCACATGTTTCCATGTCCTTTGTCTCCAAGATAGATTCCTGCTCTTAGTTTGTGGGCCGACCTCCCTACCAATGAGAGCGAAGGCCAGATGGGGGGTTGGGTTTCTGCATTAGAAGGTTATATAACCATGGACTTGCTTCTACCTGTTGCTCTCTCCCTGGCTCCCTGCCAGAGGCCATTTGAGTGACAGGGGCAGAGGGCCCTTTCTCATGAGAAAGAATAAACTTTTTTCTACTTTCCTAAGCAGCCTCCTAAATGACTTACTGTGCTGTTGCACACAACAGAAACAGCAATATTTTAAGATGAACAGCTGTGAATGACAGCTACTCTCAGCAACACAACGATCCAAGACAACTCTGAAGGGCTTATGATGAAAAATTCTATCCTTCCCCAGAGAAAGAACTGATGGTGTCTTGAATACAGATTGAAGCATAGTTGTTTTTTTTTTTAACTTTATTTTTCTGGAGGTTTTTTATCTATGTTTTCTTTCACAACATGACTATTATGGGATTTTTTTTTCTTTTCATAGGGGCAATTGGGGTTGAGTGACTTGCCCAGGGTCACACAGATAATTTTTTGTGTTAAGTGTCTGAGGCTAGATTTGAACTCAGGTCCTCCTGACTCCAGGGCCAGTGCTCTATTCACTGTTCCACCTAGCCGCCCCCTATTATGGAAATATTTTGCATGACTACACATATAACCTATATTGAATTTTTTGCTTTCTCAAAAGGAGGTTAGGTGAGGGAGGAAGGGAGAGAATTTGGAACTCAAAAGTTTTAATGTATGTTAAAAATTGTTTTTACATGTAACTGGGGGAAAATAAAATCTTAAACAAAGAAATTTTTAGAAAAATCTTGGGGGGAGGGGCAGATCTTTCCTTCCATTTCGAGTTGAGATTTTAGCTATAAATAAAGACTTGCTGACAAATAGTGTGAGCATTAGAAAAGTAGTACAACCAGTCTGCTCACATTAAACATATATGATTAGTACCTCACCAAATTCCTTAGGTTGCCCTGTAGAGTGCTCCAGTATCCATCAGGAAGGAGATCATTGGAGTCAAGAAATTACTGCACCCTTCACGGTTGTTTATACTTTGGTGGGACCAACACAGTACTATGAATTGGTTGGTCCTCTGTATCAGAAGATTTAGGGGTTCATTTTTGTCAGTTCACCTGGGCTCTTGGAAATCAGTTCACACTGACCAAATTCATAAGAGACAGATTTATGAAGCATAATATCAGTTTATTATTTTGAATACTTATGGACCTTAAAGATGCATGATATCATCAATGTGAGCATTTCTTCCATGGATGTAGATTGCAAACTTCCCATAACATAGTAGGGAGTCTCTATAATGATTTTATATGTTCAACTCTTTGTCAAGAGACCACCCTGAACTTGGATAGATGGATTTTTGGAAAACAGGCCTTTTATACCAGGATAGCTAGGGAATAGTGTAAAATGTTCTAGTGTGCAAAGCAAAGTTTTACTACGATCCTTCAGTCGGGTATAGCTGAGTAAATGGGGATATTTCTTTTATTATAAAAGAATAGCTAAGGTATACACTTTCCTAGTCCCTGGTCCTTTTTATTTTCTTAAAAAACAACCAAACTTATGTGTTTGCATTTCTACTCTCCAAAAATGCCTTGAAACTAGGTAAGGAAATGAAAAGCCTTCAATTTTTTTTTTCCTTATCACATTTCCTATCTTTGACGATACTGATTATACTGAAATGAGCAGAAAAAAAATGGGAGCTGATTGAATGTCACAGGGGCATGATGCAGAACAAAGACTCGGTTTAAAAACAGTTTGGAGAAGACAGGAGGGAACAGAAAAAACATGACCAATTGAACCTTAAACAACCAAATTATAGTTCTGACTTTCTCTGCCCTGCTCTTGCTTGCTTTTTTTAAACTTGCCTTTATTCAGCTCAAAGGAAAAACAATCAGTGGTAAAGGTACAAAGTGAAAAATATGCCAGCAAGTGCATGCTAGACAGTAAAATTGCACTTGGCAAACTGGTAAACAGAGGGAGACCGGGAAGGCAGTGGCGCGCAGAGGAAGGCCAGGAGGAGGCCTGATCAATTCAGGGGGCAAGTCATCCCACCAACCACAAGGGCCACTACCATGCCTATCACCAAAGAGCTGGGACTGGAAAGAGCAAGGTGAGAACCAAAGGCAGGGCCCCTGTCCTGGACAGCAAATACTCCTGGGACTACCACTCTAAAGCCCAGAAATTTTTTAAAAAGCCCCTATCAGGACCTCCAAGGACCAGGATGGAAGAGTGAACCCCGCCTGCTCCAACCCTCCCCCCGCCCCCCACCCCAAAAGCATAGTAACTATTGCCACAGGACAAAATCCTCTACACTAAAGGCTTGGGATGCCTAGAGGAAGGGCATGGCTAGGGCCCTGCCTGAAAATGGGTAGAAAGCAGACTACAAAGACTCTGAAGTCCTACTATCCTCAGAGGGAGGAACCAAACTCAGAGGGAGACAATGTGGACTTCACACCCACAGCTGAAGCATCAACAGGGAATAGGTTGCAAGCACAGAAAGCTCTCCTAGATGAGCTCAAAAGGAACTTTGAAAACCAAATGAGAGAGATAGAAGACAAAATAAATAATTCTTTAAAAATAAATATTTCAGAATTAGAAAAACATTATGAAGAACAAAACAGCTCCTTAAAAAGAAAAGTGTATGATATGGAAAAGGAGCTCCATAAACTAACCTAGGAAAATGATTTGATAAAAACTAGAATCAACCAAATTGAAACAAATAACTCAATGAGGAACCAAGAATTAGTCAAACAAAACAACAAGGATGAAAGATTA
Organism: Petaurus breviceps papuanus; assembly: GCF_028583685.1. Taxonomy (NCBI): domain Eukaryota; kingdom Metazoa; phylum Chordata; class Mammalia; order Diprotodontia; family Petauridae; genus Petaurus; species Petaurus breviceps. Next base: position 25,174,147 of record NW_027187380.1, on the reverse strand, counting down.
GAAAAAGAAGTAAAATATCTCAATGGAAAAATAACTGACCTGGAAAACATATCCAGGAGAGATAATCTGACAATCATAGGCCTACCAGAAAATCATGATGAAAAAATGATCCTGGACAACATTTTCCAAGAGCTTGTTAAGGAAAATTTCCCTGAGATACTAGAACCTGAGGGCAAAATGGAAATCAAGAGAATCCACTGGACACCTCTTGAAAGAGGTCCCAAACTGAAAAGTCCTCGAAATGTTGTGGCCAAACTCAAGAACTACCAGGTAAAAGAGAAAATACTTCAAGTGGACAGAAAGAAACAATTCAAATATGGAGGAACCACAGTGAGGATCACATAGGATTTGGCAGCCTCTACCCTGAAAGATCGGAGGCAGTGGAATACAATTTTCCAGAAGGCAAAAGAACTCAGGTTACAACCAAGGATCATCTACCCAGCAAGACCAAGCATATTCTTCCAGGCAAAGAGATGGTCATTCAATGATATAACAAATTTCCATACCTTCCTGAGGAAAAAGCCAGAGCTCAATGGAAAATTCATCCTCCAATTACAAGATGTAAAAGTGACATAAAAAGGTAAACAAGGAAAACACACACACATAAACCCTGTTATTTAACAAGAGAAAACTGTTTATAGACAAGTAGAGGGTATGAGTATACAATACACAAAATGACGATTAAGAAAAATCTTATTGAGGGCTACAAAGGGACTGCAATGGAAGAAGAGGAATGAATGAAGTGGAAAAGGGTAAATTATGCCACACAAAGAGGCATAAAAACAATATAGCAGAGGAAAAGAAGGGAGGGAGATGAGTATTTATGAGCTTTTCCCTCACTAGGTCTGGTGCAAGGAGGGAATAACAACCAGTTTATGCATAGGACTCTTATGGAGAAGAGACACAAAATGCATCATATTAGAGGGAAACAGGGGAGGGAGAGAAGCTTTCCATGAGATTTGTTCCTGACACTCTTGGTGCAAAGAAGAAATAACATACTTCATTAAGTATAAAAATATCCTACAGGCAGCAGGAGGGGGAAAGGGTTATGAAGGGGAGGGGGTGGTTAGTAGGGATGGAAGAAGTAAGGGGGCATGGGAGGAAAAGGGAGGGGGGCTGATAAGGGAATACTGAGGGAGGCGGTGGTCAAAAGGAAAAGTATTAAGGTGGGGAAGGGAGAAGGGGAGAAAAATATAAGCATTAACAGGGGAGGGAATAGGATGGAGGGAAAGAAACAGATAACAATCATAACTGTAAATGTGAATGGAATGAACTCTCCCATAAAACGGAGACAGATAGAAGAATGGATTAAACATCATAATCCTACAATATGCTGTTTACAAGAAACACATCTGAAACTGAGGGATACACAAAGGGTAAATATAAAAGGCTGGAGTAAAATATATCATGCCTCAGCTAAAGTAAAAAAAGCAGGGGTAGTAATCCTTATCTCAGATAAAGCAAAAGAAAAAATTGATCTAATTAAAAGAGATAAGGAAGGAAACTATATCCTGTTAAAAGGCACCATCGAGAATGAAGCAGTATCATTACTTAACATATATGCACCAAGTGGTATAGCATCCAAATTCCTAGAGGAGAAGGTAAAGGAATTAGAGGAAGAAATAGATAGCAAAACTATACTAGTGGGAGACATTAATCTTCCCCTCTCTGAACTTGATAAACCCAACCTCAAAATAAACAAGAAGGTTAAGGAGGTGAACAGAATTTTAGAGAGGATAGGTATGATAGATCTCTGGAGAAAACTGAATGGGAATAAAAAGGAATATTCTTTCTTCTCAGCAGTTCATGGCACATACTCAAAAATCAACCATGTTCTAGGGCATAAAAACCTCACAATTCTGTGCAGTAAGGCGGAAATATTAAATGCATCCTTCTCAGATCATGATGCAATAAAAATTATATGCAATAAAGGGCCATGGAAAAACAGAATAAAAACTAATTGGAAAATAAACAATTTAATCCTAAAGAATGAGTCAGTCAAACAAGAAATTATAGAAACAATCACTAATTTCATTCAAGAGAATGTTAATAATGAGACAACATACCAAAATTTGTAGGATGCATTAAAGGCAGTTCTTAGGGGATGTTTCATATCCCTGAGTGCACACATGATTAAATTAGAGTAAAGGGAGCTCAATGAATTGGGCATGCAATTAAAAAACCTAGAAAAAGAACAAATTCAAATCCCCAATTAAATACTAAATTAGAAATAATGAAGACAAAACGAGGGATTAATAAAATTGAAATTAAAAAAACTATGGAATTAATAAATAAAACTAAGAGCTGGTTTTATGAAAAAAACAATAAAATTGATAGACCCTTAGTCAATATGATAATAAAAAGAAGAAAACCAAATTATGAGTATCAAAAATGAAAATGATGAATCTACCTCCAATGAAGAGGAAATCAAAACAATAATTATTAATTATTACTCCCAATTGTATGCACATAAATTGGACAATCTTAGGGAAATGGATGAATATTTAAAAACATACTAGTTGCCCAGATGAACTGAAGAGGAAGTAAATTACTTAACCCCATATCAGAAAAAAAAATTCAACAAGTCATCAGTCAACTCCCTAGGAAAAAATCTCCAGGGCCAGATGGATTTACTAGTGAATTATATCAAACATTTAAAGAACAATTTATTTGAATACTCTACAAACTATTTGGGAAAATTAGAAAAGAAGGAGTCCTACCAAATTCTTTTTATGACACAAATATGGTACTGATACCTAAATCAGGAAGAGATAAAACAGAGAAAGAAAATTGTAGAGCAATCTCCCTCATGAATATAGATGCAAAAATTCTAAATAAAATACTAGCAAAAAGACTACAGCAACTTATCTCAAGAATAATACACTTTGATCAGGTAGGATTTATTCCAGGAATGCAAGGATGGTTTAATATTAGTAAAACCATCAGTATAATTGATCATATCAACAATAAAACTAGCAGAAACCACATGATCATCTCAATAGATGCAGAAAAGGCTTTTGACAAAATACAACATCCATTCCTATTAAAAAACATTAGAAAGTATAGGAATAAATGGAGCCTTCCTTAAAATAATAGGTAGCATCTATTTAAAGCCATCAGCAAGTATTATATGTAATGGGGAGAAGCTAGAAGCATTTCCCATAACATCAGGGGTGAAACAAGGGTGTCCACTATCATCCCTCTTATTCAATCTGGTACTAGAAATGTTAGCAGTAAGAGTTAGCAGTTAGAGAAGAAAAAGAAATCAAAGGAATCAAATTAGGCAAAGAAGACACCAAGCTATCACTCTTTGCAGATGATATGATGATATTCTTAGAGAATCCTAGAGAATCAAGTAAAAAACTACTTGAGACAATAAATAAATTTGGCAAAGTTGCAGGATATAAAATAAACCCACATAAATCCTTGTCATTCCTATATATTTCCTATGAAATTCAACAGCAAGAGATAAAAAGAGAAATCCCATTTAAAGTTACTGTAGACATTATATTTGGGAATCTACCTGCCAAAACAAACCCAGGACCTATACGATCACAACTACAAAACGCTTTTCACACAAATAAAGTCAGATCTAACTAATTGGAAAAATAGCAATTGCTCATGGCTGGGTCGAGCTAATATAATAAAAATGACAATTTTACCTAAATCAAATGATATATTTAGTGCCATACCAATTAATTTACTAAAAAACTACTTTATAGAGCTAGAACAAATAGTAACAAAATTCATTTTGAAGAATAAATGGTCCAGAATATCAGGGAATTAATGAAAAGAAATGCTAGGGAAGGTAGACTAGCTATACCAGATTTCAATCAGTATTATAAAGCAGCAGTTATCAAAACTACTTGGTATTGGATGAGGAATAGAGGAGTGAATCAATGGAATAGATTAGGCACAAAAAATTCAGCAGTCAATCAATGACTATAGTAATCTATTGTTTGATAAAAGCAAAGAACACAGTTTTGGGGATAAGAACTCACTATCTGACAAAAACTGCTGGGAAAACTGGAATATAGTATGGCAGAAACTGGGCATAGACCATTATCTAACAACGTATACCAAAATCAAGTCTAAATGGGTGCATGATATAGGTATAAAGGTTGATACTGTAAGCAGTCTCCTAAAACAAGGAATAGTTTACCTGTCAGATTTGTGGAGAGTGAAAGACTTTATGACTGAACAAGAATTAGAGAACATTATAAAATGCAAAATGGATAATTTTGATTACATGAAATTGAAAATCTTTTGTACAAACAAAGCCAATGTAACCAAGAGCAAGAGGGAGGTGGGAAATTAGAAAGAATTTTTACAACCTGTCTCTCTGATAAAGGACTCATTTCTAGTCAAATCTATAAGAATACAAGTCATTCCCCAATTGATAAATGGTCAAAGAATATGAACAGTCAGTTTTCAGAGAAAGAAATTAAAGATATCTATAAGCACATGAATAAATGCTCTAAATCACTATTGATTAGAGAAATGAAAATCAAAACAACTCTGAGGTACCACATCTCACCAGTCAGATTGGCTAAAATGACAAAACAAGAAAATGAGAAATGCTGGAGAGGATGTGGGCAAATTGGAACACTAATGCATTGCTGGTGGAGTTGTGAACTGATCCAACCTTTCTGGAGAGCAATCTGGAATTATGCCCAAAGAGCTACAAATAATTTCATACCCTTTGACCCAGCAATACCACTTCTAGGGTTACATCCCAAAGAAATCATAGAAGTGGGAGATAGTCCCATATGTACAAAAATATTTATAGCAGCTCTTTTTGTGGTAGCAAAGAATTGGAAATTAAGGGGATGCCCATCAACTGGGGAATGGCTGAACAAGTTGTGGTATACGCATGTTATGGAATACTATTGTGCTATAAGGAATGAGGAGCAGATGGTCTTCATATTTACCTGGAGAGGCTTATATGAACTGATGCTGAGTGAGAAGAGCAGAACCAGGAGAAATTTGTTCACAATTACAGACACAACATATGTGTGATGACCAGCTTTGATAGACTGGACTCTTCTCAGCAATGCAGTGATATAAGTCAATCCCAAAAGACTCATGATGGAGAGAAATATGTGCATCCAGAGAAAGAACTAGAAAGACCTGAGTTTATATCCAGGTGGAAGCAAAATACCTGATCTTTTTCCTTCTCTTATTTGGTTTTATGTCCTCTTTACCATTTTTCATTCCAGCTGGTACAATCCATCCTTATAACCTGACCATTGTATGATGTGAAAGTATTTACAGATCCTATACTTGATAATAAGCCGCCATGGGGGGAGGGAGAGTGGGGGGAAAGGTACAGAATGTGAAACTCAAGGAATTGTGGAATTGAATTTTATAAACTAAAAGTAAACAAACAAATTAATTTTTAAGAAAATAAAAAAATTACACTTAGCAAGCCCTAAGGGATGAATGATCAGCAGAGCACCTGCCAAACAATTACAAGGAGTTAAAAATGAAAACATATGGCAAAGCAAGAAAAATCCCTAGGATATCCATCAGTAGCACTAGAGGACCCTATCTTTGTTACACTGAAGACTTAATGTGAGTCTTCATGAGCAGTTCTGTGACTCAACTTTATCTACACAATATTGGGTAATTCATATGTATTTTTATATAAATAGTGGGGGAAGCCACATACATCAGGGGTCTCCAAATACACCTCTTTCCTATTCTGTATCTGTCATTAAACTTTGTAGCATTTTCTTTTTCTTTCCAATGAAAAACCAAGAGTGTTGTATATAGTAACAGCAATGTTGTTTTAAGAACAATTTTAAGAGATTAAGTCATTTTGACTATTACAGAGGCCCCAATTAACAACAAAGAACATATGAAGAAAGGTGCTATCTGCTTCCAGAGAAAGAACTGATGAATAGAACTGTGTACAGAAAGATTTTACAAATTTATATGAATATTTGTCTCTGATGATTTCTCTAGGGGAGGAAAGAGGGAAGGAAAAAAAGAAATTTACATGATTAATTTTATTATATATTTAAAAGGAATATAAAGATGTATATAATATGATCATAGTTTCTTGTGCACTCATCTTTTTTATTATTCTACTATGTTATGGAAATGCTTATTTTATTTCAAAAATTAAAAATAAACTTAGAAAAAAAAGAAAAATCACACATAATAGTGTTTGTAATCCAGGGATACTAAAAGAGTAAATGACTTATTGTTCATAAAGTTCTACCAGTACTTATCTAATATGAGTGATAGTTGAAGTTCCCACAACCACTATGCACACTGCTGTACACCCCTTGGGGGCAGAGACTGTCTTTTCCTTATTTTTGTATCCACAGCACTTATCACAATGGTTGGCACATAGTAGGTGCTTAATGAATATTTAATGAATGAACTAAGTAATAATTGTGTGCAACAACTGTATTAAACTCCTCTAAGTCTCTTCTCTGCTACTTTACAATATAGCTCTGGGATCACTCACTTCTAAGGAGACTACACAGTGTTGGGGTTTGAAGTGATGTTGAAAATCTTCTCTAACATACATTTACAGCTATATTAGCTCCCTTGATGACAGTATGGTTAAGGTTTTGCTATTGGTTCAGTATTAATCAATGTGAATCAATGTGAGTCTTCATGAGCAGTTCTGTGACTCAACTTTATCTACACAATATTGCTTCAAAGCACATGAAATACAAGCTTGTCTCCAGTACTGAGAGGCATTGCTCAATTTTAATTAAAATTTTAATTCTTCTCTATTCTTGTAATTGGGAAATTGTTTTCTTGGATCTTGGGAATTATACTGTCGATGCCATGGAAACCACACAAAGATGACATAACTTATTTTTTCCTCCTGCCTCCTCTGAAACCATCTGACAATAAGGGAATCTGGCAACAGGTCTTCCATGGTGTTCCTATGCCCCTCATTGAAGTTTCTCTCAGGCATTTAGGGGAGAAACAAGGGGATCCCAGAAAATTCTACCTATGCTAAAAATAAATGGAAGGGAAATGATCAACATCCTCCAATCAACTTGATGATATCATAGGGACTGTACTTTTGTCAGAAAGGTACATCTCATGGAAATGAACATCTTGAGATTACTCTGAAGGAGGGGTGGCTAGGTGGCAGAGTGAATAGAGCACTGGCCCTGGAGTCAGGGGGACTTTAGTTCAAATCCAACCTCAGACACTTAACACTTATTAGTCATGTGACCTTAGGCAAGTCACTTAACCATAATTGCCCTGCCTCCCCCCTCAAAAAAAAAAAAACCCAGTATTTGAGTAAACAGAATAAATTGTAGTTTTGGGGCAGGTATTGGAAGTTAGGGACTATATGGAGTATATGGCCCATACTTGACCAGAATTTTCTGAACTCAAAAGTTTCTGGACCTTCATTCAGTTCCTAGTTGTCGTCTTCTGCCTTTGTTTCATTTTCTGAGTAAAGGTTCTGATCACTGATTCTCAAAATGAGTATCTGCAGCCTTGGGTGGGGGAGGAAGGTCATCTCTTGGTAATTCTAAGGTTGAATTCCTGAGCTCAAGGAACAGCCTCACAGAGATAGATGCCCTTAGATACACATAATCAAGGAGAAAATTATCCTGAGATTTTGGATCTTGCCAGCTCTCCTTGATAGTGCAGTGAGTTGTTCATCTGAGCAATGAAAGGTGTGGGCCTCAGGTCAATAGAAAATATAACTATGCATACAAGGTGTGTTGGATGTACACAGGCATAAGTTAATTTCTCCAAAATAACTGATATTTTGTATATCATTTTTAAAGTTTGTGTTTTTAAATAAAGTTTAGCTATTTATTTTCAAAAATTAAGTTTGTTTCTTCAGTTTGATGATTAAAAAGTCTTCATTGTTCAATATAAATTCACCTTAAAACATTAAAAATTAAATTCCCTGGCTGTACACCATAATGAAATGTGCTGTGCACACCTAAAAAGGAGAATACTGGTTCAGTAGTCCCCCAAAGTGTCTTTTTCTTCCAAGTGGAGACTAATGAGTCTAATGGATTATTTGAGTATTTAAGGTTTCCTATATTTATTCATTCATGCCTGTAAGCCTTTTGAATCTTACGTATTCTCCATGGTAGGTAAAGTAAAAACCGTCCCATACCAGATACCAGTATTGTACATTAAGTACCTTTGCAGGATGGAGGGAAGCCTATTAAGTACATTTAATAAAAACTAGGCATAAAGTATAGCCAAACTGACCTGTTTGGGCTCAGCTTTCTAGTTTAAGGTTTGAGTTATTAGTTCAAAATCAGTGGGAAGACAGAAGATGTGTAAGAGGAAGAGAGATCTAAAGTGATGAGGTCAGGATGAGTTGGTCTTTAAGCCCTAGCTAAAGAGTTTTTCAGGAGACCAGGGTATTTCGGGTGTTAAGAGAGGACTAGAACCTCTGTGACTGAATAACCATGCATTAAACAAATGAAATCATTCATGATTTCCTTAAGGCATGATTTTCATTCTTTTCCAATCTCCCCCCCAAAAAATTAATGAGCTGAATGAAAAGAAGAAATGTTCTGCCAGAAGACTGGGGATGCAAAAGATTCACAAAATAAATATTTCATTCTGGTCATCCATCTCCTTCTCCAAAACAGTCTCCAGCTCATTTTTGACTATGAGAAAATGGAAATCCCTAGGTTTCTCTGTGGAAAGAGGCCAAAAATTAGAACTACAGAAATGGCTTATAAAGCCAATTTATGGAGCAATAAGTATGCATCAAACATTGTTATCTTATGAACCATACATAGCATCATAAATATGGAGCCAGAAAGGACCATGGAGGCCATCTAGATCAATTCATTTTACAGATGAAACAACTAAAGCCCAAGGTGACTTGCCAAAAGTCACATGGGTATCAGAAATAGATTTTGAATTCAGGTATTATGAATTCATGCAGTGGATAAAGTGCCAGGCCAGGAGTCAGGAGGACTCCTCATCCTGAGTTCAAATCTGACCTCAGACACTTACTAGCTGTGTGACCCTGGGAAAGTCACTTAACCATGTTTGCCTCACTTTCCTCACCTATAAAATGATCTGGAGAAGGAAATGGCAAACCACTGCAGGATATTTGCCAAGAAAACCCCAAATGGTATCAGCAAGAGCTGGACTTGTATAAAACAAAAAGACTTGATGACAACAACAAAATTGTGATTCTAAAGCCTTTCTACTTTTACCACTTTAGAAGTAAAAACGCATTCCCTGTACTTTACCTACCCTACTTATCTGCATACTATTTCTCTTGCCTCAAAGAAGCTTCTTAGGAGAAGGGATGGGGGATTTTCTGTACTCTCCACTAGTACATAGAAGAAATCAGATGCAAAATGATTGTATAAATTCATAAAAATAAGGGATAATCATTTTTTTGTGGAAATAGAGATTCAAGAGTAGGATGAACTTAAGAGAAATTTAAAGGGATGGTTTTACTGGCTTGTGAGAAAACTTCTTGCGGAAATGTCCAAAGTAATAATCCTTCTTAGGAGATTTAGTTGGGGTTCAGAAAAAGTACTTTGAGTTAACCAGCTCCTTCTGTTGATTAAAAAGTGTTTTCTGTACTGCGATATCATTAAAATGCTCTCAGCTTTGAGGATGAATTCATATTTCAGATCTCTCAAACCCCAGGCAGTCTAACTACAGAAAAAGTGGTGCTTTCTTTAAACTATCACAGGAGCAATTGTTGTCAAGAGGCCATTTCTTCTGATTAGAGGTATGAAAATTCACTGTATTACTATCAAACCCAGAATGATTTAACATATCATTTGGGACTCTACCAGTTCTCCATTGAACTTCCTGTTTTAAGAGAGGCAAATTTTCTCACTTCTACCCCCCTAGTAGCAGCAGTGGTCAACTCCATGAACATGAATATGAATTTGCCTAGATGAGCTTGAGCCCAGACCTCAATTTCTGTCTGCTTCTGCTTTGTATTTTCTTTCCCTTAGCACAGATGACCAAATAGCAATCACTGAAGATGGACAGTTTCAGACTTGATGTCTGTCTACTTCATCAGCTGAAAAAGGTTGAGAATTCTCAGGTGCTAAGTGGTAGCAAGTAGTGCTTCTGGCAAGTGAGTGTTTTCTGGAGATAACTAATGAGAGACTCCTCCTAAAACCTGAAAACCCAAGAAGAAACAAACACTGAGTTGTGGCTCAAATAGCAGAAACTGAAGTAAAAGTGAAATCTCTCCATAAGTCCTATAATTTTCCCAGAAATCTTACCTATCTACCATATGTCTGTAATAAGAATGATGGCCTGCTGTTTCACGTTTTTAAGTATTTGTGAATAAGGGTTTAGAACTCTTTTATGCAAAGAATTTTGTTTGTGGTAGAGAAAATAAATGGTTATTTTATATCAGGTATCTACTACTTTGTACACTGAACAATTATTTTAGAAAGAACTGTCACTCTCTTTAGAGGAGAACCTAGTTATTGACCATACGTAAGGTTTTCTTTCTCATTTTTAAAAGAAATTTTCTCTGAGAGAGTGAGAGCAAAAGTCCCGAATCTCTGGCCTTTATAGTCAAGGCTTCTTAAAGGACTGATTGAAGGTTCACTTGAGGCAGGAACACCCCGTGGATTGAACATGGGCAAGTGCTGGTTAGCCAGCTGTCACCTTGGAATACACAGAAAGTCTAGCTATGGAAGAGATAAGGTGTAAGAGAGATTCAATGTGGAGGTTTCCATATAACCTGGAAGTAGAAGAGGAATATTATATGGCAAATTCCTAAGTCTTGGATTTTAGCATGATATCAGGAAAGGGACAGTGAGGCACTGTAGAAAGTGGCCCCCAAATGGGGAGAGCTGGGGAAAACAAATCTCAGTGACTTTACAGTTGTGCCTAAGGCTAGAACTATTAAAAAATGCAAGAAAAGGATGAACAGAAATAAATTAGGATATATTATTATTTCTCCATTTATGGAATGGATGATATCTCCTAAGCATATATCTTATTTGAATCTAGGACTTTTTCTTATGAGTTTTACTTTATTTGAAAAGGTCATGCAGGCATATAGTAGAAATAAAGAAAATATGCTTTCCTCTTGAGATTTTCAGTGATATAGTTTTAAATAACACATTTTCAGTAAAAATTTTCATAACCTCCCATGCTAATCAATACAAAGCCAAACTCATTATTTTTTAAATGAATCAAAGAAAGAAAGAGTTTGGTGATCCAACTCTTTGAGAAAATCTCCCCTAAGGAAATGAATACTTCCTGGTTAATTCTCTTTTACAATCTTTACAGGGAGAGAATGGATAAGCAGATTCCAATTAGAAGGTTATTGCAATAGTACAGGTGAGAGATGAACAGTTTTGGAACCAGGGTGGTGTCCTTGTGAGTGGAAAGAAGGGGAGAGATGCCAGAGATGTTGAGGAAGGGGGAGTGACAAGACCTGGCAATTTATTGTATGTTGGGATGGGGTGAGACTATAAGGAGTCGGGGATTACTTCTTGCTTTTAAGCCCGGGCAACTAAACACTGGTAGTGCTTTTGATAGAAAGGGCTCAGGGGCAATTATACCAAGTTCTGTTTTGGACATTTTAAGTTTGAGATACCTATGAGACATACAAATAGAGGCATCTGGCTGACAAAGAAGCAGGCGGGGATCTTGGGAGGGAATGAACTTGGCTCTTCAAGTTTATTAAGGCCTCATAGGGTTGAGAAATTTCTAGAAGAACGTTTCTAATAGAATGGCTTCTGGAAGCCAGAGCAATCTGTGTCATCTTCTCTCTGTAGGGATTTATGGCGCTTTTATTGCATTTTTTGGCAGGGGGATTTAAAGCACATTAACAAAGATGATAAGTACAGAACACTGACCTGGTGACAAATATCAAAGAGAGAAGAAGAATCTTTCACTCAAGCTGATCCTTCAATAGGGCATGCAAGAAACCTTTTCCCCATTTCATCTCAGCCCATCTGAAAAGGTAGATTTAGTGTGGGTGAGTAGAGGTTGAATATGAAGTTAACGGGCAAAAGCATTGAAGTCTGGGCTCTGTGTACAGAGGAGGTGTCAAGTGTGAAATGGCAGCTTGCCAGATTGTAAGTGAAAGAGCATAGAATTGAAAACTGTGACTCATGTTTCAGAAGGGGACAACTCAATAGCAGCTCCCTCTTTCACGAAGGAGCTATGATCCTTCGATTTCTTTCATCTTCAGGCAGTTAAGTAATAAACCAAGTTTGTTACATACTTAGTGGGGCAAATGAACCAGAATATTTCATTAGGTCCCTGGGAAGATGAAGATGTCGTTACCACCAATAGAATATGTTCAGCAATGCTTAATTGGTCCCTCTGCCTCAAATCTCAACCCACTCCAATCCCTCCTCCACACAAATGCCAAAGTGATTTTCCATCTATCCATTCAATAAATCCCAGTGTCTCCCTATTTCTTATAGAAGATATAAACTGGTATTTAAAACTCATCATGTGACTTGGCCCCAACCTACCTTTCCAGCTCTACTTATTATTTCTTTCCATGTCCTCTATGATACAGACAAAATGGCTTTCTGATCTCTCAGTAGCACTTGATACTGCTAGTCACTCTGAATTATCATGACATTGTTCTCTCTTGTTTCTCTTTCTGTATGACTAGTCCTCAGCTAGCAATTGTATGAAAGTACATCCCTGTACAATGGCAATAAAGTATGCAACACCAATGGAGGCCAGTAGGACTGGAATGGAGAGGACATGAAGGAAAATAATATAGAATAATGCAGGAAAGGTAAGTAGCAGTTATTATGGATTACTTTAAATGAAAATGAATTTTTAGAAACTCATTGGATAGAGTAATCACAGAACTATAGAAATATTATATCAAAATTATAGGATGATCAATTTCCACTGATAAAGTAAAAACTCAAGAATAGGAAAAAGTGATTTCTGAAACTACAGAGTTCTTTTATAAAACACACCTCTGTAAATAAAGAGATTGACTTGGCTTCATTACTCAATAGAACAAAAATTACACTAGTTCTTATCCATTATACATATTCTCTATTGAAGTCCTGAATACATTAATTTATACATTAATTTGCTGGACAACCAAATCAAATGAATTTTCAAGCCTGATCAAATTGTGCAAGGATATCAAATTTCTCTTCTCTGAATAACAAAAGTGAGATTGCCCCCAGGAACAGTAAAAATTAATTTAAAAATTTTTCAGAAAAAATTATAGATGAGAAACAAATTACATGCTAAAGAAAGAGCCATGGACTTTAACATTTGGGAATCCAATCATTTCAAATTACAGAATGTCATGGCCCATATTTATTTCAGCATTTTATTCATCTTGATGATACAGCTCAAGGACAATTATTCCTTGTCTCAATTAGTCTTTTTTTATTAATCCTCTAGGATTTTTTAAAGGTAAATCATCATATTTTCAACAAATAGGTATGGTTTTATCTCATCTTTGCCTATATTTATGCCTTTAATTTCTTTCTCTTATCTTATTTTTATTGTGAGTATTCTAGAAGTACCAAATAATAGGAGGGAGAAGGGATATCCTTGCTTCATTACTGTATCTATTAGGAAAATGCATAGTGCATGATTACAATCATAATTTTAATTAGCACTTATATAATGCTTTAAGGTTCATGAAGTGCTTTATATGTTAACACATTTGATCTCCACAACAGTTTTGCGTGACTTGCTCAGGGTCACACAGCTATTAAACATCTGAAGCTAATTTGAACTTAGTTCTTCCTGATTTGAAGTGCTACGTACTAGTCACTGCCCCATCTAGCTGCTTTTTATATCCCATTGAACCTGATGCTTGCTTTTGTTTTTAGATAGTTTTTATTATGTTAAAAGAGATCGCTCTATGCTTCTACTTTGTATGGTTAGTCTTTTTTTTAAATTTATTTACTTTTAGTTTACAACATTCAGTTCCACAAATTTTTGAATTCCAAATTTTCTCCCCCTCTCTCTCTTTCCCCCTCCCTCCCCATGGCAGTTATTGTTTGTTTGTTTTTTTTAACATAAATGAGTGTAGTGCCATATCAAGTCTTTTTCTGAATCTATTGAGATAATAATGCAATTTTGGATGCTTTTGTTTTTAATATGCATAATTATATAGTTTGCCTAATGTTGAACCATCCTTGTATCCCTGGTATAAATCTGATTTGGGCATAATTAATAATGACTCCATGGAAAACACTATAGCTTCACTGACAGGATTTTATTAAAAATTTTTAATTTGGGGGTGGCTAAGTGGCGCACCAGCCCTGGAGTCCAGAGGACCTGACTTCAAATACGGCCTCAGACACTTACCACAAAAACTAGCCATGTGACCTTGGGCAAGTCAACCCCAATTGCCCTACCTTCCCCACTCCAAAAGCAAAAAAAAAAAAATATATATATATATATATATTTATATGTATATATATATATATATATATACACAAAATGTTTAACTTGATATTCATAAATGATAATGGTCCGTAGTTCACCTTTTTATTTTATTTTTCCTTGGTTAAATTATTATGTCCATATTTACTTCATAAGAAGAGACTGGCAGTGTGCCTTCTTTGAAGCACTGTGACTGTCATCTGAGGCCCCTTAAAGTAAAGAGGTGGAGCATCAAACTGGCTTGGAAGTATTCCACTAAAAACAAAAATTATCATTATAATAATATGTTAGATAAATTGTTTTGGAAGCAGCTTTTCTGGAAAGCGGGGCTCACTAGGTTTTCAAGAAGTCCTACGGCCATAAACTTTGACCTTAAATCTTCTCATCTCTAACATCAGGATAGTGGTATCAGTTGCAGCCTAGTGACTTTGTTTATAGACAATGTAATTGTTTCTCTGTAGTAAAAGATGATTATTATGGAGTGTTTTATTATTTATTACTCATATTAACTAGGAGAGCAATGTAGTATAGTGTATAGAGTCAGGAACATTACAAACACAAGCTAATCCCTCACCCTGTCGGTGTCTGAGACAGCTCTCTAAGAGCCAATTCATCTGTATTAGTAGAAGGAATTTCATACCTGGAGATTCCCTATACCAAAATCATGAAAACAAATTCTCCCTCCTCATCAATACTTTCCTTGAAGCCCTCATAATTACACAGTGGCCTATAAAGGCTGACAAAAATGATTTTCTCCTAATAATGAAATGTGTAGTACAAGTATTCTTATTGTAACGAAAAGGAAGAGAGAGTAATTAACTTCCCTGACCTTAGTCACACAGCTTAGGGCAGAAAGTGGTACAGTAGATAGACCACTGCTCTGGAAATCAGGAGATTTATCTTCTTCAAATCTGGTCTCAGACACTAGCTATGTGACCCTGGGCAAGCCACTTACCCCCATTTGCCTCAGTTCCTCATCTGTAAAATGAGTTGGAGAATGAAGAAGCAAGCCACTTCAGTATATTTGGCAAGAAAACCACAAAACTTGAGTCACAGAGAGTTGGATGGGACTGAAACAGCTGAACAACAACAGTCACACACCTAGAGTGGACCAAGACTTGAAATCAGCTTATTTGAGTTAATATCTGGGCTCTTTCCATATGCCATATTAACCAATCAATAAAAATTTATTAAGTACTACTTTCTTTATAATTATAACCTATTGATTATTAATTTATTATAACTTATTAAACATTATTAATTTATTACTATGTGCCTGGCAATAAACACCCAAGTATATAAAAAGAGGCAGAAGGTAGTCCCTGCCCCACAGGAGGTCACAGCTACAGTTATCCAATGTAATCTAATCTTGTATTATCTTTTTGATATTACCTCAAAGCCTGTTTAGTGCAGGATTCAATTATTTAGATTGCAAGAAAATACATTTTTTCTTTGTAAAGTTTAGAAGGAAAAGACAAATCTTCCTATTCTGGGAAATGAATATGGTAGTGATAAGAGAATATGTAAAATGATCTCTCCTTTGGGGACCTTCTTCATTCTTTAATAATTTCTCACAGAACCCAAGGCAAGCATTATTTCAAGCAAAATAGAGAGGGTATTAATAATAACAAATGGCATTTTAAAACATTTTGTAGTTGAGAAAGTGCTCTAAATACATTGTCTCATTTGAGTTTCGCAATAGCCTTGTGAGGTAGCAGCTACAGGCCCTTTCGTGCAGGAGACTCTGGGAAGGTGTAACTTGCCCACATTCCCATGGTTAGTTAAGTGTCAAAGATCAAATCTGAGCCCAGGTCTTCCAGATCAAAGGTCAAACACTCCACCCACTATGCTAAGCTGTAGCTTCAATATGTTACAGAGCCACCCTAAAACATTGAGAACATTTCTTTACATTTGGAAGTAACAGCTAGGGAAATGACAGATAGATAGAATAGAGAGATAATACTGGTATTGGGTATCAGATTAGTTGATAGTCAAACTATAATGCTACTCATGTAAGAGAGATCCCAGTTGGTAGATCTGACCCTGCTAATGGATGCCCCAAGACTGTTGTCATCACCATATTGCACCCCATTAGAAGTTTGTTAGGAGGTCAAGTAGGTAGGGGAGGATAGTGATGCTGATAATGCCAATGCCACCTATTGAATTATGCTTGGGTACTTTCTGTACTCAGTTTTCAACATTCCA
Organism: Petaurus breviceps papuanus; assembly: GCF_028583685.1. Lineage (NCBI taxonomy): Eukaryota > Metazoa > Chordata > Mammalia > Diprotodontia > Petauridae > Petaurus > Petaurus breviceps. The sequence continues at coordinate 25,157,599 of NW_027187380.1, read as the reverse complement.
CATGGGAGGACTTTCCTATCCACATTCTTTATGTTCCTCCTTTCCCCAATAATAGGAGATGCATTGTTTTGAATCACTTGTTTCAAACTCTTTTGTGAGTATTTACACAGATCATCGTATTTTTCTTCTAAAAAAAAAATCATGGGTTCATCCTGCCAAGTTAAGATATATCACTTTACAGCAAGCAAAACAAATATTATCTTAAGTGCTTGAAGCTTGGAAAAAAAACTTTACAGAAATAAAATGCTTCTGTGGAATCCTTGTTTTTCTTCATCAATGACTTCCTTCCTGATCCAATTTTCTAAACTCCAAATGATAGCTACATTGCAACAAATAAGAGTAATAAAAGCTACTCAAAGTTTCTTTGCTCACTGCTTGTCTAGGCAATATACAATATAGGGAGAACTAGTTTCAAAATAAAATGAAAAGAAATAGAATCTAAATGCACTGTATTCTTGTCTCATGATGTCATGTCCAATTCTTCATGAGCCCATTTGGGGTTTTCTTTTTTTTTCCCTAGTCTAATGTTTGTTTTTATTATTTTTTTCCACAATTACATGTAAAGACAATTTTTTTTAAAAATTTCAAATTTTCTTCTTCCCTCTTCTCCTCCTCCCTCCTTTAGACAATAAGCAATTTTGATATATTATATATGTTCAAACATGCAAAATATACTACCATATTAGTCATTTTGTGAAAGAAGGCACAGATCCTATTTGGAGTTTTCTTGGCAAAGATACTAGAGTGGTTTGCCATTTCCTTCTCCAGTTCATCATACAGATGAGGAAAATGAGCCAAACAGAGTTAAGTGACTTGTCCAGGATCTAAGGCTGGATTTGAACACAGATCTTCCTGACTCCAGGCCCAGCACTCTATCTGCTATGCTACCTAGATGCCCTTCCTCATAACTCTTACCTTTATTATCCATTCCTGAGAGTTTGTAGTAACCACTCATAGTCACTAAATCAATAGCCAATCAGCAATAAACATTTTCTTTTTGCCTTTTTTTGGAGGTCAATTGGGGTTAAGTAACTTGCCCAAAGTTACATGGCTAGTTTTTGTGTGGGTGTGTGTGGGTGTTAAGTGTCTGAGGCTGGAACCAAACTCACGTCCTCCTGACTCTGGGGCCAGCGCTTTACTCACTGTGCCACCTAGCTGCCCCTTCAATAAACATTTTTAAAGTATGTACTTTTGTACCAGGCTCTGTGTTAAGCACTGAGAAACCAATACAAAAAAGAAATATAGTCCCTGCCCTCAAGGAGCTTACAGTCCAATGGACACATAGTAGAAAAGTCAAAGAGAGCCAAAACACAACTGAAGAAATAAAAAGTCGTGTAACCCGAGTGGTCAAAGCAATACAAAATGAATACAGCTGGTTGGGAAATGAGATGTCTGAGCACTGATCAGCATGGAAACTTTGACCTGCTCTGTGTTTTTGTTGTTCTTTTGAATTCCTAGTGCCTTGAATACAGTAGATGCTTCATAAATGTGAGCTGACTTGTTTGATAATTCAATCTAGCCTGGTGTGCTATTCCTTAGGCAGTCTGGTGGCCCTCACTCCCAGGAGGCTAGGAAGAGTGGTGCTCACTATGTTTGTGCCCACTTGGTGCAGACACCCTGATTACCTTTAGCCTCCTGCAAAGTGATCCACCAATCTCAGTCTCCCTCAGCAGCAAGGATTAAGGCTTCAAGCCCAGCTTCACTTTAACAGTAAGATTTTCCATATTTGAATGTGCCATTCAAGACAAAAGAAGAAAGTTGATTCTGGCATTTAGCACACCACCTCATATTTCAATGGATCTAGGATATCATGGATATGGGAATTCCACCTAATGATCCATATCACAACACATCTATTCCCTCTCATCCTCTACATTTGGTGTGTGGGGTGTGTGGGGTTGGGTGGAGTAATCTGACATTATGGGGCAGATTTAGAGGCAGTGTTCTTTTGACATGGCATAGATGCCTATGTAATGCACACACTTGTCACTGATCTAGTTAGGACAATTTTACTAAATATTTCTTACCACAAAGTACAGCTATTGGCACGGAAATTTCTAGGGCAGGAGGCTATACCAAGGATCCCTTTTTTTTGAGGACTGTTTTTAAAACTTTCATTGGCATTCTATCCCTTTCTCAACGGCTTACTGAAAATGAGACCCCACTTTAAATTCATGCATTCTATTACAGGGGGAAAAAGGTCAAAGGAAATTTTCTAATAAGATTTAAGTATTTTTATAAAACAAATGTTTTAGTTCTTTCCCAAAACCCTTGGAAAGAGACTCACTAATAGATATATTTGAGTCTCATTAATATTAAGGGAGGTTACAAATAGAAAACCTTAATGAGATATAAAAGCACTCAAGGTTTTGCCAGTTCATAAATAGTATGATTAGAGCAGGGGACCCACATCTCATTTGCCTAATTGTGGCCACCATTACACACTATTTCCTCTATCCCCAGTGCTTACCATGGTGCCTGGCTATAAGAAATGCTTAATAATTGCTTGCTCTATCAATCTTTCTATCTACTATCTATCTATCTATCTATCTATCTATCTATCTATCTATCTATCTATCTATCTATCTATCTGTCTGTCTGTCTGTCTATCTCCCTCAGGGTACAATGCTGCTTTGGCTAATCTGGCTTGCCTGCCCATTTGAGGCAGTTAGCTGGGGTTGGTGATGGTTATGGTGAAGAGTGCAGGAACCTATCTTGACAGGTATTCATTATTCCTTAGGACAATGGCTTCAGGGCCAGGCTGGCAGCAACATAACTAATACTTTTCTTCTGAAGTAGAATAGAGAATGCCCATGGATGTAGCCCTAAAAATAAATCTAGTTCACCAAGGCTATAGGAATGACAAATGCTGAATGACAACATAAAGGTTGTTTTCTCTTGTGGAAATAACCTTATTTCAACAATGAAAAATATATTTTCAATCCTCCTGTCAATGTGCCATCTATACAGTCTGTCAGAAGGGCCATTAGGATCATAAGTAAAACCCAAAGCAGCATCTAGTTTTATTCAATTACACTTCCATACACTGTTAGTGAAGTTGGATTTCTTCATTATGGCCATCTAATAAATTCTGTACCTGTATTTTAAGCTTCAGTTAGTGGGTACACAAAAGATATTTCATTAATTTTGATTGAATCATTTAAACAGCAAGTGAGAGTTGTCATTTCAGTTTGTCTCCTGTCACTACTCAGCAAATAAATGTCAGCCTGATTTAACTGACTTTAGAATCATTTAAAATGATATGTTTTAAGAAAAAGAGCAACTCTCACAATGTGCACGCAAACTGCCTCAGGCAATGATCTCATTATTTCTTCAAACCTCAGCAGGGTTAGGTTCAGTCAGTAATGGGAAAACTTACAGGAAAAGCTGGGTGAAGCAGGAAAGGGTGATCTAATATACCAACAAAGAGGGAGGGAGGCTGTACTAACTTTGAATGATGCTACAAGGTTCTTTTGGAACTATGACTGATCTATTGAAGGCAGAGTCCAGTTCCTTCAGAAAGAGAAAGGACCACAAGAGTCACCTCATCTAAACTGTACCAGAGCAATTACCCAACCTATAACACAACTAACAGATGTTTATGCAGTCTTAGCTTACTTAAAAGACTTCTCTAGTGAGGTGGAACCACTACCTCAGAAGGCAAATCATTCTATTTTGGACAGCTCTCATTTTAAGTTTCTCCTTATATAAACCCCACATCTACTTCTCTCAGATCTAAATAAATATAATCCAGAGTTAAACTTAGTGTTTAAGAGTTACAAGAAAAACAGAGAGGCAGTCAATAAGCATTTATTAAGTACCTATTAAGTGGCAGGTATTGGGCTAAGTGCTGACGCTATAAAGAAAGGCAAAATACGTTCCCTGACCTCAAGGTACTCACAGTCTTATAAGGAAGACAATACAAAAACATCTACGTACAAACAAGAAATATAAAGGATAAATTGGAGGTAGTCCACAGAGGAAAGGCACTAGCATAAAAATATGGAATGTTTCACACTGATCAACAACACTTTACCAATGGATTTATTAGCACTGAACACTAGTACCTAGGATGGCATCCATCACCAGCACTGTGATAATTAACAGATAATCCTGTGCCCCAAATGTCTCAGCATATTGAATGTATCCCCAGTAGATTATTTATAGGAGAATGAAGAGAAGTGCCCCAGGATGAGAGGCCACAGGAGGTTATTTGCTCCAGGAGGGTAGGTACCAACATTAATTCTATGACACATCTACTGCAGCATTGAAGGAAGAAGGGCTCAGGTAGTCTAGCTCTAGCATTGAAGTAACCTCCTATCATTTCTTTGCTATTCCCTACAGCACCTACCACACTAAATATTTATTGAATGAAAAAAAAAGAAATGTTACTAATATTAATCCTTTGCATATTTTTGGTGTTCATTTTTTCAGATTTAAAGCATTTCATTGGAGAATCAAGAGATTTGAGGACCTCTTTCCATGTTGTTGATTTAATTTTTTGTTGGTAAAAGTTCATACAATTTATACAATCTAAGTGGCTGATGTCCACATGACCAGAAACACAACACCACCACCATCCTTCCTAGAAGTTGGCTACCAATTTGAGGATATTAATCTAGAAATGAAGATACACGTTACATTATTTTTAGGTTCAAATCCCACTTTTAGTATATATTTATATGAAACTTTATAAGTTACAAAATGCTTTCCATACAACAATCCAGTAAGGTAGGCAGAGAAAATATGGGATAAGATCCCCAAACTTCATTCCATTTTCAACTAAAGCTTAGCATTTCAATGCTAAAATAGAAACAGAACAACAGGTTTGCTGATAGGTTCAGTGACTGTCAACCTTTTTTAAAAAAACAGTCAGGGGGCACCTAGGTGGCACAGTGAATAGAGCACTGGCCCTGGAGTCAGGAAGACCTGAGTTCAAATCTGCCTCAGACACTTGACAAACTTACTAGCTGTGTGACCTTGGGCAAGTCACTTAACCCCAATTGCCTTTCCTTCCCCCCTCTAAAAAAAAAAGTCAGTTTAGCGATTTTGAAAATGCTTCAGATCTCCATAAGCTTTAAAATAAATCTCTTTGTTGTTGTTGTTTTTAGACCCAGTCAAATTTTACTCAGGCTTCCTAAGAAAGTACCCTATCAATTTCTATATATCTTATCTAACCATGCCACAACTATTCTCAGTTGGTAAAAACAAAACAAAAACAAAAGTAAACAAGAAAAAAAACCCAAATGATCTTTATACAAATGTCTTTTTATACGGAATAAATTGCATTGACCCAGAATGGGTGACCTAATTGATCAAGGAAACGATTACACTCTATACCACACAGTTGCCCTTTCAATTCATTACTAAGTTGACCTATAATCATCTGAGAGAGTATACTCTTATCCAAGAGGAACTGTCAATGTATTTCCCATAGCAGTGTTTACATATAAAAAACAATAATAAAAACCACTAAGCTGTGATACCACCAATAATTTGGTTTAAATTCCCTACATACTCCAGGTTTCCTATAGGAGGTATTATGTATCATGTACTTATTAAAAGAATGAGGAGGAAAATGGTTGTAAATGCTGAAAATAGAAGTTTCCAAACTTCTATCTATACCAGTGGCCATGAATGACCTGGAATGAAGGTGAAGCTCTAATATACATTTTATCTATATGACTGGCTTTTTAATGATAGAAATTTATATCTACCCAGTGCATTTCTTAGTCACATTAATAATTCTCACACAAAATTACAAGTGTCTGTGATTTTAACAGTGTGGGTATTCTTTGTACCAACACACATATTATTCTATGCTCAGTAGATCGTCTTTATGAATTCATATAATTTCCTCTCACCTAGCCTTTTGCAATAGCCTTGGTTATAAGGTAATTGATGTAGAGCTGGAAGATGTCTTGGAACCTATTTAGTCCAACCATCTTATTTTATAGATAAGGAACTGAGGCCCAGAGAGGTTAAGTAATTCATACAAGGTCACACAGCTGGTAAGTAACAGAGGTGTGATTTAAACCCAGGGCTTCCCAACTCAAATCTAGCATGCTATCCACTATACCATTTCCCTTCTTCAAGTCTTCCTGCCTCACCTCTCCCCTTTCCAGTCCATTCGTCATACAACTGCTCATGTCATTATCCTACTCAAAAAATTCCAGTGGTTCTGTATTTTTTATCAAATATAAACTGCTCCATTTAATAGTTAAAAACATTTTCCAGCCCAGTTTAGCCTATTCTTTTAGACTTGTTTATCATATATTATTTCTTATCTCCAGAGAAACAATAAGGGGGAGGGGAAGAAAAAAAAAGGAAAAAAAAGTACATGATAACTTTACTATATATTTAAAAGGAATAGAAAGTTGTACACAATAGATTTACAGTTTCACATGCAATCATCTTTTTTTATTATTCTACCATGTTATTGTATATTATTTCCAGTCATGTACTCTAAGCCCCAACCAAAAGGATCTATTTGCTGTTCCTCACACATCACATTCCATCTCTGGTCTCCAAGTCTTTGCACAGGCTATGTCGTATGCTTAGGATACAACTCACTTTTCACTTCTGCCTCTCAAAATTTCCCAAATCCCTCAAATGCTCAAATGCTACCTGCCATGAACCTTTTCTGATCTCCAAGGCTGTGGTGCCTTCTCCAGAGCTGCCCAAACGTTGTCTCATATTGACTTTGTATAGATAGTGTACATGTAGTTTCCCCTAAGGGAATGGAAACTCTTTGAGTTCAGGAACGATTTCATTTTTGTCTTTTTCTCCTCAGTACTTGTCACAGAGGTTGGCTCATAGAAGGCACTTAAGAAATGCTTTGTGAGTGGCAGCTAGGTGGTGCAGTGAATAGAGCACCGGCCCTGGAATCAGGAGGCCCTTGGAGTCAGGAGGACCTGAGTTCAATTGTGACCTCAGCCACTTAACATGTTAGCCATGTGACCTTGGGCAAGTCACTTAACCCCAATTGCCCTACCTTCCCTCCTCCAAAAAGCAAAAAAAAAAAAAAAAAGCTTTTGATTGATTATAATAGGATCTTAGACTGGGAGCAAGAAGGGATCTCAGAGTCATCCAGTACAACATTTTATACGTGAAGCAACAGAGGTTCAGAGAGGTTCAAGAGCTTTTGCAAGTGAGCTAGTGAAAAAGCATTAAGTATCTACTATGTCCAAAACCTTGTATCAAGCACAGTAAACAGAAAAGCAAGAGAGTTTCTCCTCTCCAGGCCTCAGGTAAAATTCATTTGTAAAAGTCTAGTGATTCTTAGGTTTCAGCAACAAAGCTGAAGGTGATGCAAATTCCTTAATGTCTTTAACGTCATTTCCATTTCAGAAAAACATATCCATTTCTGACATTAAACCATAAAGTATTAGGGAATTTGGTGATGAGAATTTTCTTTTCCAAGTCTTCAGTAGCTGTGGCTACTGAGGATGCAAGGCAAGGCAGGGGAAGGAGAACAGTAACTGCTTTTCTGGGGGATCTTAGCCTCAGGCTTCTGGTAGGTTTCTACCTGGGTCTGAGGGGAGGTGGTGATGGTGGTTTAACCTACCTTTTTCATAGCACCCTCTAACTCTCCTTCAGGATATTTTGTGACTACTTCAGCTAGGCTGTCTTGTCTGCCTTATTGGTAGCAGTTTTTTGGCAGGAGGTGTTAGTGTTGGCATTAATGGGGGGATTGGGAATTTTAAGAGGGCCCCTTCTCCCAAGGTCACAGAAATACTATGGTAGTAGATCCAGGATCTGAACCAAAGTCCTCTGGCTCCAAATCCTCCTTCTATAATGAAAATCAATAGGATGTCTTCAGCTAACTAAATATTATAAAAGCTAATTAAGTTTGGCCACTAAGTTATTAATTATTTAGTCTTGGCTCCCCACAAAAGATGAATTTTTAACTGTGCCACTGGCAAGAATAGCCAGGTCAATGAGATCCTGGAGTTCCTAAATAGATTAATTAGATTATATACAACTTGTCTATCATATTTTCAGAAGTATATGTGTGTGAGTGTGTGTGTGTGTGTGTGTGTGTGTGTGTGTATCTTGAACAAACACTACAAATGGGTGAGGAGTTAGGTTCAGTGTTGAAGACAGCATGGAGAGCATGACACATTACTTTTGGAAATCTGCAAAGTTGTTTTATGAATCCCAGAATCCTTCCTGAGACACAAGTGAATATTCTCTACCACTGTTGCATGACTTCAAGTCATGGGACCCTATCTTAAGAACTGAAAAATGAAGATCATGCAGACAACAATGGAGAAGTGCACAGTGGGGCTGAATAGACCCATTCCCAACAAGGAAGTAGGAAATGCCAGAGAAAAGTGACATCAAAGAAATTTATGAGCAAAAAAGACTGGTGGGTAATTGACTACAGTGAGAGTGAGAGAAAACTGATGGACAGACCATGTGTACTATCTACTGGTATCCTTGTGACGTAAATGGGAAAAGAGAAAATCACTCAGCATGGTGGAACAACCCCTGTGGCAAACTTAATGAGAGTTAGTCCATCACCACACATTTATCATGGGCCTATTATGTGCCAGGCACTGTGCTAAGCACTAGAGCATTTGGGGAGACATACACAAGAGTCACATGGTATGGGTAGGCATGGATGGGTGGGAATCCTCAGAGGGAATATATACTTCAACAAGATCATAGACCCTTCTGGGTTGAGTATCATGATACTAGGTAAAGACAAATGCTTATAACACTTTAAATAGATAGTTTTTCTAGTAACAAATCACCCTGATATAGGGCACTAAGGTTTGCAAAACGCCTTCTTTACAGCAACCTTGTAAAGTGAATAATACAAGGATAATTAACTTTATTTTACCAACGAGAAAATAAGGATAATTATTTGAACCAAGTCCCCATGATGACACAGCCAGTAAGTGATTAATGTAGGATTCAAACCTGGGCCTCCAAATCTAGCACTCTACCCACTGATGTCACATTGTTTCTCTGAATACTAAGTGATAATCTGTCCCTATGAAATTATCTTTCATGAATGCATAAATAATTCAAATGATTATTGACTCAACCAGACTCAACAACTGAATAGAGCTGAGTTAATTTCTTCCTTTCCTTACAACTTCACTTCATTCTCTGGGGAAAAGTAGTAAAAGGAATTTGAGAATATGGATGAAAAAAAACAAAAAGTCAAGTGTTAGAAATGAAAGACTACCAATAATGTTTGTAGCCAAGAGAAAGTAAATGAAAAGCCTCTTGAATTTATTAGACTACACAAAGGAACATTTGAGTGAAGGAAATAGGGTGTGGTGTGCATTTTTGAAAGTCCTTCTGTGAAGGAAAAACTAAAATGGTTGTATAAAATTGCAGTTTACTAACTGTGGTAATGGAAGTGAAAAAAAGGGAAAAATCCAAAATGTTTTCTTCTGACTCAAATGAGAAAGTCTGGGTGGAGTAGTTCTCTAGGAGCATAAGCATCTTTTAAAAGAATAGTAAGGGAGAAACCAGGCTATGTAGTCATAATGTTGCCTAGAAATTTCTTGGATGAAATCGGGAACTGAAATGCACAAAGCATATTTCCAGGGAGATTATTTGAAAGGAAACATTCTATGGCATTTTAAGTCATCTGCCAAGTTTACAAGGTTAAACACAAAGCACTTTGATTATCTGTTCAAAGTAGGTGTTCAAAATGATACCTATGAAGCAAAATAAATATGATGATTCTATACTCCCCAGAACAAATATTAGAGAGGTTATTCATATGCAAAAATATATGTTTAGGTCATACTCCTAGACCTTCCCTTTTGCAATTGGAGAGATAGACTGCTAAGTAACAGAGAAAAAGTCTCAGCTCCTTGAAGGGAAAATGTTACTTTTGCTGAAGGGCATGAAGACTATTGAAGAGATGATACATACTGCTAGCCTCTCCCAGGACAAAGGCTCCCTCAGTGGATATGCATACCATGGGACTCCAATTCTGTCCAACACTCAATCCTTCACAATGGGAGTAATATTTATATAATTATATTTTCATAATATACATTTATAATCTATGTATTTATACATATGCATATATAACATATACACTCAGAGTAATTTCATGGGGAAAGACTTTAGCAGCTGGAGCCTTCTTATAGGAGGTATTATTTGAACTGACTTTTGAAGAAAGCTAGGAATTACAGGAGACAAGAAGAAAGAACACATTCTAGATAAGGCCCAAACCATGCAAAAACATAAAGACAAGAGGTAAAAGAATGTTGTGTCCAGGGAACAACAGAAAACCAGTAATCTAGAACATAGAATGTGTAGAGTAATATGAGTTGTGTTGTTCAGTTCCCTCTGACTCTTTGTAACTGTTTGGGGTTTTCTTGGCAGAGATACTGGTTTGCCATTTCCTTCTCTAGTGCCATTTCCTTCTCCAGGTAATGTGAGTACTGTATGATCAACATGGAAACAATAGCTGTTGAAGGAATGAATGAATCAATCAATCAATTGGTCCATAGAAGATGTTCCTTTTTGAGGAACACACTTGGTTGCAATACTTATATCTGTCCTTCTTTATGGCAACTCTAACAGTTGGCTGATCCAGAGTGAAGTCCCAAAGACCTGATGCCAAACAAGGCTTTAGTGGGTGACTAAGGGCAGGGAGATCTAGTAATTATAGCCCTAAAGCTAGATGCTGGCATTAGCCTGCTAGAATAGAAGCAGGAGACAGAACCAGGGGCACAGTGAGATGGAACAGGGTCATACACTCCTCGTAGCACCTGGACTGAAAATAAGAGAAAAGGAATGATAACAACATCTAGATACTAGATGAGGAGCTTTAAAGGATGCCTGAGGTCAAGGTAATTTCCATCACCACGCTAGGAATTGTCAAGGCAATGAAAGTGGGTCAACTTCAGACAGGAAACATTGTAAGTAGAAGAAAGCAAAAACAATCCAAGGTCCTAATAACCTTTAGTCATCCACAAGGAAAGTGAGAGACAGAATTCAATAGCTGGAGTAAAGGGTGGTGCAGGGTCATGTAGGGGGCCAAGAGGCAGGTAAGATCTTCAGATTCCCATTACCATTTAAGATTCGAGGTTGGGAGAGAAAAAAAGATCGCAGAATAAATAGAGTAGTCCAGAAAAAAGATGAAAATCTCAGGTTGTATGCTCCTTGAAAAATAGAATGGCAGAGAAGATTTCAATGACTCCCTGGGAAAGCAAGAAAAATTAGAATAAAGTCAAAAGATTGGAGCAAAAAAAAGAAAATGTAAGGAAATAAAATCAAGTGACCTAGAAAACAGGTCAAGGAGGGATAATTTAAGAAAATCAGATGCAACCAAAATCATGACCAAATAAAAAGCCTGAAAAGCACTTCGATAAACCAAAAAAGAAATTCCGTATCTGTTCAAACCAGAAGGTAAAGTGAAGGTAAAAGATCACCTCCTTAAAAAAACACCCAAATAAAAATGTCCAGGAATATCATACCAAAAACCCAAAGATTCCAGATCAAATAAGAAAATACTGCAAGCAAGAAAGAGTTCAAGTATAAAGGAACTACAACAATGATCAAATGTGACAAATATATGCAAAAATAAGACAGCTCTATTCCTATTTTTTGATGACATGTTGTTTTCTTAGAAAATCCTGTAAAAGCAGCAAAGCAATTGAGACCTGATCTTCAGGTTCAGGAGACAAATGTATAACTTCAAATACCAGGACACAAATTAAAACCAACAGTAAACCAATACAATCAAATTCAAAATCAACAGTATGTCTATAAAGTAATAGCCAAATTCACATAAAAAAGAGTAAAGAAAATTTCATTCAAAATAACTACAAAATGCAGGAAATACCTGGGAATAGATGTACCAAGTCATTTATATAATTTGAAATTCTTCTCAAATAAATTAGTGAACTTAATTGGAGGAATATGCAGTGATCACAACCAAGCCACTGACAAAAAATGGTGATACTACCTAAATCAATTCAGGTTTTAGTATTATGATAAACTACCCAAGTGATATGTTATAGGGCTAGACAAAATAATCCAAATTTGTTTAGAGAAATAAAAATATATCAATAGAATATCAAGGGAAACAATGAAAAAGTAGGGATGGAGGTAGAGTAGCCCTTTCAGATAAAAATAATATAAAGTAGATCAACAAAACTACCTAGTTCTGGTTAAAATAAAGTAGATTAAGGGAACATAATTAGACAATGATTCTGAACAGAATCAGAAACAGTTTAACAAAATAATGCAGCATTAAATAAGCCTGAAAAAATATTTACCTGGGGAATAACTCCCCATTTACCAAGAATTGCGGAGAAAAATGGAAAGCAAACAAGTAGAAATTTAGGCTACAGCAATTTTTGATGGCAAATACAAGAACCTAAACAGATATATGATCTGAGTATTGAAGGCCATAAAAAAATTATGAGGAGTAAATCAGATATCTTTCATAGCTATTGTAGAGATGGAAATTCTTGGATTTTTTTTTTTTTGCTTTTTTTTGAAGGGCAGAGGGCAGGACAATTTGGATTAAGTGATTTGCCCAAGGTCACATGACTAGTAAGTATTAAGTGTCAGAGGCTGGATTTGAACTCAGGTCCTCCTGACTCCAGGGCTGGTGTGCTCTATTCACTGTGCCACCTAGCCGCTCCTAGAGATGAAAATTCTTAACCAGAGATAAAAGTGATCACAAAAAAGTAAATTAAATAATTTTAATTACATATAATTGAAAAGATTTTTGCAGAATCTTAATTAACATAAATCAGATAAGAAGAGAAGAAATACAGTGAAGAAAAATTAAAATTTCTGATCAAGGTCCGATTTTCAAAATATATACACAATTAACATAAATAGGTAAGACCAAAAGCCATTTTCCAAGTAATGTGGTTAAAAGATATGAACAAACTTCTCTGATGAACTATATATTGCTAGCTACCATAAGAAAGCAGACTCCAAGTAACTGATAAGAAGAAATCCAAATCCAAACAATAAACTTTGACTTCATACCCAACAAATCAACAAAAATGGTAAAAGATGGAAACTGTCAATAAGGGAGTTGTTGTGGGAAGATGGGTTCTACTACAAAATTGTTATGGAATTATAAATTAATCCAGTCATGCTGAAAAACAACTGGGAATCATGTGGAACAGGTGATTAAAATGGCCATTCCCCTGACACAGAGACTCTACTTCTAGGCATATACCTCAAAGAGTTCAAAGATAAAAATAAAACACTACATACAACAAAATATTTTTAGCAGCGCTACTAGACTCAGTAAAAATGATGCCCATTAACTGCAGAATGATAACTATGAAGAATACAGGAAGGCATGTGAAGATTCCCATGAAATGATGTAAAGTGAAGTATGCAGGACTTCAGAAACAATATACACAATTATTACAACAATGTAATTGGGGAGAACAAAACAATCAAAACTCCACATTATAACATTATAATAACCAAGCTTTGCCCCAAAGGAGAAACATGAGAAGATACCTCCTCATGTGTTTGTTTGTTTGTTGGCAAAGGAAAGAGTCAGGCAAAGGGCTCAAAGAAAATTTGAAGAGAGAAATTAGTTTTGTTTGGGGATTCTGGCTAGCTTTAAGGGGAAATTATTCGCTAGGTGGGTCTTGAGTGAAAAAGACTTTTAGGTACAAAGATAGGGAATTTGTATTTTACAACATCAGCTATATAGTCTGAGGCTGCAGAGAGGCAGGAATAGGTCAAGATGATATTGGGGAAAATTGTGGTACAATTGGGCTAGAATACACAGTGAATGAAGGGGAGTTGGGGAAAAGAGTAGGCATAAAGGTAGGTTGGCGCCAAATTGTAGTGGACTTTACCAGAATGTGCTGAAATCAGCTCTGTGGCTTGGGAGCCAATTGTTAAATTTTTATTGTGTGTATTTACATCTTGGAAATTGGCAAATGCTGCAAATCGGGACTTGATTAATTGTTTTATTGATTTCTAGATTTAAGAAATTAAAAAGTAAAATGTTGGAAATGTAGATTAAAATTAAAATTGTAGACTATAAGATTTTTCTTTTGCAATAACTGTGCATATTGTTCCCAAAATTCTGCGTACTTCACTTTATATAATTTCATGGGAATCTTCACATGCCTTCCTGTATTCTTCATAGTTATCATTCCACAATTAATGGGAATCATTTTTTACTGAGTCTAGTTATACTGCTAAAAATATTTTGCTGTATGTAGCATTTTATTTTTATCTTTGACCTCCTTGAGGTATATGCCTAGAAGTAGAATCTGTGTCAGAGGCATGGCCATTTTAATCACTTACTCCACATATAAAAAATTTATAGTCCACTATAAATTGTGGACTATAAATGCTACACAAACAATTACCAGCACAACTTTAGCCTTACATTTCACCTAAGGTGTTTGTATTTTATACAATGAAGCATGGGTCAGAATGTGGAAACCCAAAGAAAAGAAATTAGCAAATGATACCTAAAGGCTATGATGCATCAGATGCTAAATCAAGCCCACTGTACTAATTACAGAGGAGAAAAAATTATACAAATTTGAGACTTCTAAAATACTCCCAAAATAACATAGCTCAATTCACTTTTCATTATGTGCCTACTGGTGACATGGAAGCATTTTACTCTTTGCTTCATCTTAAGTTATTTAATAGAGATTACATTTTTCTAGTCAATCATTTTTAAAATATCTCACTGAGAGACACAGAGTCAGGCCCAGAAGGTGCAGCCCACAGACACAGAGGCAGGCCCAGAAGGCACAGCCCGCAGATGCAGAGGCAGGCCCAAAAGGCACAGCCCACAGAGGCAAGCCCAGAAGAGGCCTGATGAACTCAGAGGGCAAGTCTTCCCACCAACCACAAGGGCCACTACCAGGTCTATCGCCAAAGGGCTGGGACTGGAAAGAGCATGGTGAGAACCAAATGCAGGGGCCCCTGTCCTGGACAGCAAATACTCCTGGGACTACCACTTCATAGTCCAGAAACTTAAAAAAAAAGTCCCTATGACGACCTCCAAAACCAGGATGACAGAGTGAAACTGCTGCTCCAAACACCACCTTCCTCCCCCGAAAACATAGTAACTATTGCCCCAGGGCAAAACCCTCTACAGTAAAGGCTTGGGATCCCTCCAGGAAGGGCATGGCTAGGGCCCTGCCTCAAAATGGGTAGAAAGAAGACTACAAAGACTCTGGAGTCCTACTATCCTCAGAGGGAGGAACCAAACTCAGAGGGAGACAATGTGGACTCCACACCCACAGCTGAAGCATCAACAGGGAACAGGTTGCAAGCACAGAAAGCTCTCCTAGATGAGCTCAAAAGGAACTTTGAAAAACAAATGAGAGAGATAGAAGACAAAATGAATAATTCTCTCAAAAACAAAATTGCAGAATTAGAAAAACATTATAATGAAGAAAACATCTCTCTAAAAAAAAAAGTGTATGATATGGAAAAGGAGCTCCAAAAATTAACCAAGGAAAATGATTTGCTAAAAACTAGAATCAACCAAATTGAAAAAAATAACTCTATGAGGAACCAAGTATTAGTCAAACAAAACAACAAGAATGAAAAATTAGAAAAAGAGGTAAAATACCTCAAAGAAAAAATAACTGACCTGGAAAACAGATCCAGGAGAGATAATCTGAGAATCATAGGCCTACCAGAAAATTATGATGAAAAAATGAGCCTGGACAACATTCTCCAAGAGCTCGTTAAGGAAAACTGCCCTGAGATACTAGTACCTGAGGGTAAAATAGAAATCAAGAGAATCCACCAGACACCTGCTGAAAGAGATCCCAAACTGAAAAGTCCTCGAAATGTTGTGGCCAAACTCCAGAACTACCAGATAAAAGAGAAAATACTTCAAGCAACCAGAAAGAAACAATTCAAATATCGAGGGTCCACAGTGAGGATCTGGCAGCCTCTACACTGAAAGATCGGAGGCAGTAGAATACAATTTTCCAGAAGGCAAAACAGCTCGGGTTACAACCAAGGAGCACATACCCAGCGAGACTGAGCATATTCTTCCAGGCAAAGAGATGGTCATTCAACAATATAACAGAGTTCCAGACCTTCCTGATATAAAAGCCAGAACTCAATGGAAAATTCAACCTCCAATTACGAGATGCAACAGTGACAACAGTAGAAAAGTAAACAAGGAAAACACACACACACACACACACACACACACACACACACACACACACACCCTACTATTTGATAAGAGCAAACTGGTTATAGACAAGTAGAGGGTATGAGTATAAAATACACAAAATGACGATAAAAAAAATCTTATTAAGGGTTACTAAGGGACTGCAATGGAAGAAGAAGAATGAATGAAGTGGAAAAGGGTAAATTATGCCACACAAAGAGGCATAAAAACAGTATAGCAGAGGAAAAGAAGGGAGGGAGATGAGAATCATATGAGCTTTTCCCTCACTGGTTCTGGTACAAGGAGGGTATAACAACCAGTTAAGCATAGGACTCTATGGAGAAGAAATGTAAAAAGTATCACTTTAGAGGGAAAGGGGAGGGAGAGGAGCTTCACATGAGATTTGTTCCTGTCACTCTTGGTGTGAAGAAGAAATAACATACTTCATTAAGTATAATGGTTAGTAGGGAGGGAAGAAGTAAGGGGGCAGGGGAGGAAAAGGGAGGGGGGCTAATAAGGGAATACTAAGGGAGGCGGTGGTCAAAAGGAAAACTATTAAGGGGGGGAAGGGAAAAGAGGAGAAAAATATGAGCATTAACAGGGGAGGGAATAGGATGGAGGAGAGAAACAGATAACAATCATAACTGTAAATGTGAATAGAATGAACTCTCCCATAAAACGGAGACAGATAGCAGAATGGATTAAAAATCATAATCCTACAATATGCTGTTTACAAGAAACATCTGAAACAGAGGGATACACACAGGGTAAAGGTAAAAGGCTGGAGTAAAATATATCATGCCTCAGCTAATGTAAAAAAAAAACAGGGGCAGCAATCCTTATCTCAGATAAAGCAAAAGTAAAAATTGACCTAATTAAAAGAGATAAGGAAGGAAACTATATCCTGTTAAAAGGCACCATCGAGAATGAAGCAATATCATTACTTAACATATATGCACCCAGTGGTATAGCATCCAAATTCCTAGAGGAGAAGGTAAAGGAATTAGAGGAAGAAATAGATAGCAAAACTATACTAGTGGGAGACATTAATCTTCCCCTCTCTGAACTTGATAAATCTAACCTCAAAATAAACAAGAAAGAAGTTAAGGAGGTGAACAGAATTTTAGAAAGGATAGGTATGATAGATCTCTGGAGAAAACTGAATGGGGATAAAAAGGAATATACTTTCTTCTCAGCAGTTCATGGCACATACTCAAACACTGACCATGTTCTAGGGCATAAAAACCTCACAATTCTATGCACTAAGGCAGGAATACTAAATGCATCCTTCTCAGATCATGATGCAATAAAAATTACATGCAATAAAGGGCCATGGAAAGACAGATTAAAAACTAATTGGAAATTAAACAATTTAATCCTAAAGAATGAGTCGGTCAAACAAGAAATTATAGTAACAATCAGTAATTTCATTCAAGAGAATGATAATAATGAGACAACATACCAAAATTTGTGGGATGCATTAAAAGCAGTTCTTAGGGGAAGTTTTATATCCCTGAATGCATACATGATTAAATTAGAGAAAAGGGAGGTCAACGGATTGGGCATGCAATTGAAAAACCTAGAAAAAGAACAAATTCAAAATCCCCAATTAAATACTAAATTAGAAATATTGAAAACCAAAGGAGAGATTAACAAAGTTGAAAATAAGAAAACTTTTGAATTCATGAATAAAACTAAGAGCTGGTTTTATGAAAAAACCAACAAAATTGATAGAACCTTAGTCAATATGATAAAAAAAAGAAAGAAGAAAACCAAATTATAAGTATCAAAAATGAAAAGGGTGAATCTACCTCCAATGAAGATGAAATCAAAACAATAATTAGGAAAATATCTCAATGACTTGACTTTCACATTCTGCATTTAATTGCTCACAAGCAATAAGAAAAAAAAATAGTTTATCAAATATAAAGAAATGCCAACATAGAAAAACTGCAAAACTTGAATTTATCTAGATTTTGTGAATATGTAATATACTAAAACAGAACTTATCTTTCTATGCCCTGGAAATGAACCTAAATAAACCATTTATCACTGAAATATACCCATCTTCTGAACTAAAATATTTGTCAAGGGCATCATTAGCCTGACGGTTACATGGGTTTGAACCCTTGGTGTCATTCTCAGCTCCTTACTCTTGATGGCTTATCATATCCTAGTGGTTGTCAAATCTTGTTATTTCTAACCCCAAAACAGTTTCCTCTTGTAAGCGCAAGCAAAGCAGATTTTTGCTATTATTTCTTGGAGTCCAGTTTCCAGGATCCGTGGAAATAATCATCTCTTGTTCCCAGGTACTTTGCACAACTGTAACACATCAGGTGCTGAGTTCCAGCACTATGAAGGTGGGCTCTTTCTGTGCTCAGCCAGTCATGTACTGAGTACAGTTTTACTCTACATGTAAACTGTACATATAGGGGCAGCCAGGTGGCACAGTGAGTAAGAGTGCTGGCCCTGGAGTTGGGAGACCCAGGATTGGTTCTGGCCTCAGATACTTAGCACCCACACAAAATAACTGGCCATGTAACATTGAGCAAATTACTTAACCCCAATTGCTTTATAAAAAACTGTATATATAGTGTTGAGAAAAACAAGCAAGAAGAAAAAAATGGGCAAAGAAGAGAAAACAAGCATGGAGAAGAAAATGAGTGTGAACAAGAAAATGAGTGTTGAGCATTGACAGAACTAGCCGCAGCAGCAACAGCAGTGGCAGGAACTCGCTAGACAGCAGGAACTTGCTAAGCAAAGAGGAGACCTCTGATAGCAAAGAGGAGACCTCTGACAACAGGAAGGAGGCCTCTAATAGATTAAGGGAGAACTTGTGTGGGGTGGCTATGTGGTGCAGTGAAAAAGCACCAGTCCTGGAGTCAAGAGGACCAGAGTTCAAATCCAGCCTCAGACACAACACAAAAACTGGCTGGAAAAGTCACTTATCCCCAATTGCCCTCCAAAAAGAGAGAGAGAGAGAGAGAGAGAGAGAGAGAGAGAGAGAGAGAGAGAGAGAGAGAGAGAGAGAGAGAGAACAGAACTAGCAGCCCTCCCATAGGAATGCTCTGCACAGACTAAAGGAAAATATGGGGTTTAGTGAGATTGGGATAGTTGTCTGTTGTTTCCCACTTATTGTGTTATTTTTTGTAGGTAAAGGTCCTATAGAGATAACAAAGGAGCCAGGGGAGAAGTTTCTTTTGAATTTCTCTTAGCCAAGGCTTGGAGTAGTCCCACCCCAAATTGTGCTTGAGGGGTGGAGGCCTTGGAAGTGTTCTGTGCCCCAGAGCCCAGACCAGTAGGACACCCCTCTTCCCCCCCGCAAGGTATGGAAGGATGAGCTGCCCCAGAGTTGTGGTGGTGTGGGTCACAGATAGAAGCTGGGGGCAGGAGCCCCTGGAGCCTGCTGTGCCTGGACCCACGTATGAGGAGGGAGAGCTTAGAATGGAGCAGTTCCTTCCCCCATGAGGTAAGACCAGGAGTAAGAGCAGAGAGATGCCTGCATGTGAACCCAGGCAGGAGCTGGGAACAGTTGGCCCCTGGACCTGCAGGAGGAGGAGGAAACTGGGAGCTTGGTACTTGACCCCAGGTCAAGATGAAAGCTCTGCAGCAAGGCAGGAGCAGTGAATGTGACTTCCTGTTACGTTCCCCTGGGATGGTTTGGGACCTAGTGATAGAGCTGTCTATGGTGGGATGGGGGGAAGTGCCATAATCCCCAGGGACCCACACTGTGGGCTTTGTCACCCAGCTACCCCTCAGGACTTGGAAGTGGGGACTAGAGTAGTATTAGCACTTGGACTCCTTGGCTCATTTGAGCATGTGTGCAACTGAGAGGGCCAATTGGGAGCCTACAACAGCAGAAGCATGGGAAGGACACTCTCCCAGGAAGAATTTTAGGATTTGGACACTCTATTTTGATTGAGGACATTGTAACCTACTGCGACCTAGGGGTACAATGTGTTGTATTCTCTCCTACCTCTGGGGATGTGTTGTGCTAGAGAAGACCTTGGTCTGGGACCCCCCTGATGGCATAAGCAGCATTTTGGACAGTACCTGACTTGAGAAGGAAGTGGTTGCTCACTCAAAGATTTTAGCTCCCAAAGAATGTATAAGGAGAGGAGGGGCATACTATACTATATACTGAATACAATTATATATGCTGTGTGCCATGTTACATACTGATTGTTATGTTATATACTGAATGATATGTTTTGCTTAAGGCTGTGTGGCCACCTTGGTAATAAGTTATGTTGTTATGAATTGTTAATGCTTTAGTTTCTTGAATAAGGTTTAGTTTTGAATAAATGGAGTGCTTATTATACTGTGTTATTTGATCCTTAAAACATCTCCTATCTCATTGCTGTTACACCTCTCCACTCACACAATCACTACCCCCTTCACTTTTTGAATGGCCCAACACTTAGCACAATGCTTAACATATAGTAAATGCTTAATAAAGACATACTGATGGACTCTTATAATAGCCTCCAAATTGGTGTTCCTGCCTCAACTCTACCCTCTCTCCACTAGATCCTCCACAAAGCCACCAAAATCATTGCCTAAGTGAAAGTAAATGGTAAATATTTTTGGAATATTTGTTAAAAAAAACTCTAGCTGGTCCATTTACTTTTAGGATCAAATATAAACTCCTCTGTTTGGCATTTAAAGTATTTTGTATTAGGATTCAAACTATGTTTCCAGCGTTATGATACCTCCATCCTATTCACATACACTATGGTCCAGGTAAACTAGCCTGTTCTCTGTCCCTCAGACAGGGCATTCCATCTCTTCTCCATGATTGGAATAGACAGATTCTCTCCTCACCTCCACCTTATAAAACCCCTGATTTCCCTGAGGGCTTAGCTAAGGTACCAACTTCTACGGGAAGTCTTTCTTGACTCCCCAAGCTTCTCCCTACAATAACTTCTATGTTAATGTCAGACTATCCCTAAAAACTGCAACTGGATCAAAGGAATGCTTTATGAATTAATAATACAAATTTAATGTTTTGACATCTAGTTGGCACTGCTTCAAATCATATTCTAGTGACAACTAATGGATTTAGAAATATTTTAAAAACAATTACAAATTCACATCATGCATATTTTATTCTATAACACTCAGAACAGATAAATGTATATGTGGAATACATAATGTGAGGAAACTTTTACTTTGTGATTTGGCAAGAACTGTTCTCTTAATTATTTATCATGCCACATAGAATATAGAATATTCACATAAGTAAATATATACCCACATGTGCACCTATAGTAATGTAAGAATACCCCAAATGGAGTCTCAAAGAGTTGAACATGATTGAAAATGACTAAATAACAACAAAAATTTCTATTACGTGCCAAGTGTGTTAAGTATTGAGGATACAAAGAAAGTCAAAAGACAGTCTCTTTACTCAAGGCCCTCACACTCTAATGGGGAAGACAACAGGCAAACTATATATAAAACCTAAATACAGGGCAAAGTGGAGAATATTAATGGAAGGAAGATACTAGAATTAAGGGAGATCACGAGGGCCTCTCAGTCATAGAAACATATTGTAAAGGTTTGGGACAGGGCCTCAGAATTAGGAAATCAGAGGTTTAAGTACTATCCCTGATACATTGGCTATGAAACCCAGGGCAAGTCATTTAACTTTTCACAGTCCAAGGCAAGTACTTCAGAACCATTATTGTAAAGCAGTTGGAATTCTGCATTGATATTGAGAGTTTCCTCACCAGAAATTCTCTACAGCAATTAAATCACAGGTAAGCCCCAAAACACACAATCTAGAGAAGGAATTCTTAATTTTTGATAACTGCATTCCAATATAATTGGTTTTCTTTATAATCCTTCGTATTTTATGTATTTAAAATATTCTGAGAAGGGCTCCATAAATTTCATCAGACTACCAAGGGGGTCTGTGACACACAAAAAAGTTTAAGAACCCCTGATCCAGAATATGTTGGGTATTCCAGATCCCATTATGCATGATAACTTTTGAAGGTCTTAATTGGATGATATGAATACTAACTTCCTATTGTGTATACCAGGGAGGTTCTGATTTAATCTTCCAATTCCTTTCCAATGATCATTTTACTGTTTCAAGTAAGTTCTGCCCTGATAGTGTTTGATTTATGGTCTTAGAAGTATTCCTTGATAGGATCTAAGACAACTCCAAAAGATGCATGACAGAAACCTTTTTCCATATCCAGAAAAAGAACTACGGAGTCTAAATGCAGATCTAATTATTTGTTCTCTCTCTCTCCCTCTTTTTTTTTTTGTTTCTTCTTTCTTGAGGTTTTTTCCATTGGTTCTAACTCTTCTTTACATATTACACACTGTCTTGGGTTGGAGAGAGGGGACAGATGGAGAGAAAATTTGGAACTCATAATCTTATGGAAGTGAATGTTGAAAATTTAAAATAATTTAAAATAATTTAAAAAAATAGATAAAATCGAAACTGTAAAAGAAAAAAAAAGTATTCCTTGATAGCCTCACCTATGGTCCTTACCATGGTAGTATCTGCTGACTGTATTATTGTATGCAAATCCTGAAATATTTTTACACTTTCTGTCAAGTAGTGTGGGAGAGTGAGTTCATTCATGATGATTATAGAAAATGCCAACTTTTTTAAAGGAAAAAATTACTCTGCCTTAGTGTAGTTATTCTGTAAGAGGGATTCATGCTATCAAACTCAAAAATTGGTTTTTCAAAATTCCAGTGTTAAGTAGACCCATTTCTTTTTTTCAAAGACAGCCTGATGGTGTAGTGGATAGAGTGCAGGACCTGGATTCTGAATGATCTAAGTTCGAATCCTGCTTCAAACACATACTTAGTGTGTGATCTTGGGCAAGTCTCAACTCATTAAGCATCAGTTTCCTCATTTGTAAAATGGGGGTCACAGGATTATTTTGAGGACCTAATTGAAATCAATAAAGTGCAGATAAATGCTATGTATTTTCATTTCAAAACCATTCAAGAAATTGCTATTACTTTTATGATCCATTTCGGTTTTAGATAAAATTTCTAGAGTTTGCATTAAGTGAAAAGTTTCAGTAGCCTCAGGTTATTCAACCTATGTCTCTTCAAATTTTCATAATTCCTTGAATTCATCTCATTCCATAGAATTTAAGCTTAGGGATGACATTTTTTCTTATGGTTACCCTGCACTATTTATCAATACCTTACTGTGTGACTTATAGCTGCTGATACCCTTATCATTTTAGTTGTTACTATTATTTTTATTACGTACTCGGCACTGGGGATACAAAGATGAAAGAAGATAGTTCTTGCCTTCCAGTAGCATATAAACTAATAGGGGAAAATTTTACCCTATATTATAGGACAATGAACCCTTGCTCTAGGGAAAGGCATAAATTGTTTATTCTAGGCTGGGCCAAGACAAATTGTATCAGTGATGTCCAGGAACACTACAGAAAACCTGTTTCACTAGAAATTCAAAGTGAACTTCAATTAATTGACAAGAATGAATTGATGAATTAACAAGAAATTCATTTTTTTTCCTTTTTATATATCAAACCTTTATTACAACCTCCACTATTCTCCACCTCCTACATTCCCACATCTATTTTCTAGTTCTATAGGCACAATCAAATCAATATAACCACTGCCATGTAAAAGAGTGTGTCATTCCCTTCCCCTCTGGCACTACTCACTATTCCTATAACTTTCCATCCAAAATTCGTCCTACTTCTTAAGAATAGGGATCATACCATTTCGCCCCTGTGTACCTCTCCATTAATTAATACACTACACTGTATATGTAGCAAGCATTTGAAACACGATGGATAAATGGATAGACAGGTGGATGAATGGATGGATATGGCAAAATAGCCTAGTGTGAGAGTCAGTATTATGACTTGCTCTTTAGTGCCTAGTTAGTAGAGGGACTAAATAAGCTCTGCACCAGGAAAAGACAGGTAGGAAGAGAAGCAACATCTTAGATAACATGGTAATTATTATCAAGACTTAAATGTAATTTCTAGATAGGACTCCCTTCATATTCATTTTGGGTGTTCAAAAAATCGACCAAAGTGATGCAAAACAACAATACCTGCCCCCTCAAAGAATTCTGTTCAACTTGCACATTTTCTAGGTCCTCAGTATTGAAAATTTTTTCTCTTCAAAAATAAATTCATGCTCAGATGACTAGTTCCACTCTTCACCCAACCTCATTGCCCAAACTGCATTTTTAAGGTCAGTTCTATTCTGGGTTTTGCATTAAACTTGCTTCCTCTCCACCTCCTCACCAAACATTCTCCTCACCAGGCCTTCCCAGCTAAGTGATTATGGGCTGATCCTCCACTGAATGCTGCCTTTTGTTTCAACTGCTCCATGTTGGATCTGACGACTGGAAAACTTTAACAACAATGATGAATCACAGTATTTATTTTCGAGGGTTTTTTTCAAGCTGCCTCCTCATCAGAGCTAAAATAGCAGCATTCGGGCTGCCATTGGGGGCAGATTCAGAAGTTTGCTTTTCTGGGGTTCCCAAGGGGGAAAACTTTTAACATTTGTGATCATCCAATCTTCATGTCAACACATGCCATGGATTTTAAAAAATTCAAGTAATGCATAAAAAGTTGAATTTTGACAATAAATTGGTGATGCTAGTCAGTCATGCTTAAACTTATTTTTAAATTGTAATTTTAATAGACAATGATTTAGAAGAGGAATTATTAAGTCTTGTTAGCAGATGTTGGTATCTGTTCAATATTCCTCATTATTATTTTCTTTTTTTTTGTTTTTCTTTTTTTTTCAAATGCGTTATTAACTTCTGATTTACATCATTCATTTCCACCAGATTTTGAGTTACAAATTTTCTCCCCATTTTTCCCCTACCCACCGCCCCAAAATAGCAGTCCCACAGGATATGCCCTCCTCCAACCGCTCTCTCCCATACCCCTTTGGACTTTTCTAGTGGATCTCTATGCCCCAGTGCCTATATGTCTTCTTTCTCAATTAAATGTAAAATAGTATTAATAGTATATATATATATATATATATATATATATGTGTGTGTGTGTGTGTGTGTGTGTGTGTGTATACACAAATATATATATATATATATACATATATATTTGAGTATTTAATTTTAAAGCTCTGAATTCCAGATTCATTCCCTTCCTCCCTTGTCTCCCACCCTTACTGGGAAGATAAGCAGTTCAGTATAGGTTGTACATGTGTGGCTAATGCAAAAAAATAACATAGTAGATATATTGTAAAACACTGACTATATTTCCCTCCCACCTATCCCACCTCCCACTTGTTCTATTCTCTACTTTAATGCCGCCCCTTTTCAAAAGTGGGTGCTCCCAACTTCCCTCCCCCCCAGCCTGCCCTCCCTTCCATCATACTCCCTCTCATCCCCTTCCCCCCTACTCTCCTGGAGGGTGAGATGCCCTATTTAGTGAGTATTTCATTCCTCCTCAAGCCAAATTCAACAGGAATAAGGTTGACCCATTCCCTTTTGCTTTCCTATTCTTCCCCTCCATTGTAACCATTTTCCCTTGCCTCTTCTATATGAGATAGTTTACCCCATTCTGTCTCTCCCCATCTCCTCTCATTATATTCCTCTCTCACCTCTTAATTTCACCTTTTAAGTATCATCCCTTCCTGTTAAATTGGTCCTGTGCCCTCTATCTACGTATACCAGTAAACATACATATACACATTCACATATGTATTCATATGCCCATATACCCTCATATATAGACATATATATACATATATGTCTATATATGTGTGTATATATATATACATATATATGTATATTTCGATTCCCTTCAGCTACTGAGAAAAGTTTCATAAGTTACAATTATTGTTTTTCAATGTAGGAATGTTAATAGTTCAACTTTGATAAGTTCCTTATGATTTCTTTTCCCTGTTTACCTTCTCATGCTTCTCTTGCTTCTTGTATCTGAATATCAAATTTTCTATTTAACTCTGGTTTTTTCAGCAAGAATGCTTGAAAGTCCTCTATTCCACTGAATGACCATATTTTCCCCTGAAACATGATACTCAGTTTTGCTGGGTAGGTGACTCTTGGTTTTAATCCCAGCTCCTTTGAATATCATATACCAAGCCCTTTGGTCCCTCAAAGTGTAGAAGCTGCCAGATCCTGGGTTATCTTGATTGTGTTTCCACAATATTCAAATTGTTTATTCCTGGCTGCCTATAATATTCTCTCCTTAATCTGGGAATTCCGGAACCTGGCTATAATATTCCTAGGAGTTTTCTTTTGGGGATCTTTTTCAGGAGGTGATCAGTGGATTCTTTCAACCTCTATTTTGCCCTTTGGTTCTAAAATATCAGGGACATTTTCTTTGAGAAATTCCTGGAGGATGATTTCTAGGTTCTTACTTTGATCATGGCTTCCAGGTAGTCCAATAATTTTTAAATTCTCTCTCCTGGATCTATTGTCCAGGTCAGTGGTTTTTCCAATGAGATATTTCACATTGCCTTCTATTCGTTCATTTGTTTGGATCTGTTTAACAGCATCTTGATTTCTCATAAAGTCATTAGCTTCCATTTACTCCAATCTAATTCTGAAGCACTGATTCTCCTCAGTGAGCTTTTGAGATTCTTTTTCCATCTAGCAAATACAGTTTTTAAGGCATTCTTTTCCTCATTGCCTTTTTGAGCCTCTTTTGCCATTTGAGTTAGTCTATTTTTTAAGGTAAAATTTTCCTCAGTCAGACTGTTGACTCTCATTTCACAATTCTCTTATATTGTTCTCATTTCTCTTCCCAATTTTTCCTCCACTTCTCTTATCTGCTTCTCAAGGTGCTCTATGGCCTGTAACCAGCTCGTTTTTTCCTTTGAAGCTTTTGGTGCAGCAATTCTGACTTCACTCTCTTCCTCCTGTTCCATGTTTTGCTCCTTTTTGTCCCCAAAATAGGAGTCTAATGTTGGAATCGTCTGTCTGCTTTGTTTCCTTTGCCTGGTCATGTCGCCCCTCAGTCATTTGACACCTGGGCTTTTTGCCACAGTAGGACTCTGCCACCAGACAGGGGAGCTTTCGTCCCAAATGCTGGGGTTTTTTCAGCTGCCGGAGGTATTAGATTGGTGCCCTTTCTGAGGCCTCCACAAGCTCTGGCAAGCTGGACACACCCCCTAGGACCTCCACCCTAGACTGCAATACAGATCCAAGAAGGTTAAAGCAAAAGCTATTACCCCTCAGACTGGTGCTTGGTCCCCCTACACTCGGCAGGCCAGGAGGTGAAGCTGCCACTTGGCACTGGCTGGATGTGCCGGTGTCTCAGCAGCTTCTCACCCTTAAGGCGAAAGCCACACACTCCCATTTACTGGGTCCCAAAGTCCAGACCGCACTGACCTCTCACTTTGTCTTTTGCATCTATGTGCTGATGACTCTGGAAATGGCCACAGCTGTTGGTGATCTGGAGTTCCTCCTGCCTGATCAGGTCCACCCTGGGGCTAAAGCCTTGGTATGGGGCTGGGCTTGGCTCCCAGAGCACTGCACTGGACGATTCCTGCCGGCCAGGCTGTCCTCAGAGGGAGGTTAGCTTCTCTGTATCATTTAGTGTGTTCTGCAGCTCCAAAGTTTGTTTAGGATTGGGGACCTTTTACATGGATTGGGGAAGGTAGAAGCCAGAGCCAGTGGAAGTCCTGCTTCTACTACGCCATCTTGACTCCCATGTTCCTCATTATTAAGAAGAAGAAACCTAGAACCAAAATGAGTGACTTATCTAAGGTCAAAAGAAACTCAAGTCTCCTGATATTCAGTCCAGTTTTCTTTTCCCCATAATATGAGGAGATTTGTAAGGCATACATTATGCCAAAATTATTTCTCACCCTTACCAGCCAATCATGCATGAGATTTCTAATCTCAATGTCACTTGTTAAAAGTTTATATTCATATCTTTTGTTTTACATTGCCTAATTTTTACCCTGTACCTATTTCCCTCCTAGAGAACCAATTCTTAAAACAAGGAATGTTTCTTTAACTATAAAAGAAAGAGTAAGAGAGAAAAATTTAGCAAAACTTATCAATATATCCCAAACATCTGGCATCATATGAAATGTTTGAAACACATGCTAGCTATAGAAAGGAATGAGGGAAAATTTCTTCTCATATCTTTTCTTTGGGGTAAAACTTGGTCTTAATACTTTCAGATTACAGTATTTTTAAAAATTATATTGTGGTGGTTTTTCTCAGCTTTTAATACATACTCACATATGGGAAGAAGTAGGCTAGTTAATATTTAACAACTAGCTCTCAGAAAAGAAAAAGGACTCAGGACACACTTTTAAGTTTAAGCTATATTTATTAGCACTTTCTTCATCACTGTCTTAAGTTTAGATAATAACAAAACAATAAATCAAGCCCTAATTATAATATTTACCCATTTCTGAGACAGAAATGCCCTCACTGAAAATTTAACAACCAGCTCTCTGGAACTGGTCCTCACTGAATCCAGCACATTCTTGCTATGTGAAAAGTCAAAGTTAATATTTGGAGTCAGGAAAATCTGGGTTCAAATCCAACCCTTACACAATTAGTAGTTGTTTGACCATGGAAAAGTCAGTTAACTTCATCTTTCCTCATCTATAAAATATGGATAAAAATATTTATCCTTTCTTCATTCATGGCTATCAGAAGAATCAAACAAGATAAGCATTTATTAGGCTTTTACTATGTGGCAGGCACTGAACTAAATACAAAGAAAATAAAAAATAAGCCCCTGATGTAAAGGAGCTTACATACTAATGAGAAGATAACATGTAAATAAATAGGTACATACATGGACTTTATAGAATAGACCTTAGAAAGGAAGGCTATCACATCCAGAGCATCAAGAAATGTATCCTGAGGTGGCTAGGTGGTACACTGGCCCTGGAGTCAGGAGGACCTGAGTTCAAATTTAGCCTCAGACACTTAACACTTGGTAGCCATGTGACCTTGGGTAAGTCACAACCCCAATTGCCCGGCCCTCTCCCCTCCAAAAGAGAAAAGAAATGTCCCCTACAAAACTTAGCATTTGAACCAATTACAAAAACACCTAGCAATTTTCCTGCATTGGAAGGTTTTGCATGTTACCTCATTGAGATATGTCTACATGTTTCAAGGCTTAAAGAATTTGCATGTTAGCTCATTTGCTCCTCAAAACAACTCTGTGAGTTAGGTGTTATTATTATCCCTCTTTTACATATGAACAAACTAAGACAGAAAGAGAGTTGAGTGAACTGCCTCGGTCACACAGCTAAGTAAGCATCTATAAATCAGAATTTGAACTCAGTTCCAACACTATCCCCTGTATCACTTAGCTGCCTAGAAGAAAGGAAAGGATTCTAGGTATGAAGGAATATGAAGAGCAATAAATAAAACAGTATGACTAAATTAGAGAGTTCTGAATAGAGAGGCTAAATTAGAGAGAAATAAACTATCCAAATACTGGAAAGGTAAGATAGGACCAAGTTATAAAGAACTTTAAATGCCAAAAGACTTTATATTTGAGCCTGGATGCAAAGGGGAACCACTGGAGTTTAATGAAAAAGGGTGAGGAGAGGAAGTTGACATAGTGAAACCTATACTTTAGGAAAATAACTCTTGACAGCTGCATGGAGGTTGAATTGACGTGGGTTGAGACTTGAGGCACGAAGAAAAAGCATAATTCTATAGTAATAATAAAAGTGTGAGATGATCAGGACATGACTTGGGGTGGTGGCTGTGTAGGCATGGAAAAGGGGCCATATATAAAAGATGTTGTGAATGAAAAAACACTGAGACTTGGCAACTGACACTGGATCTGTAGACTGAGTGAAAATGTGGAACCAAGGATGACACTGATGCCTTAGAGGATACTGATGTCATTGACAGTAATCAGTAAGTTGGGAAGACTAGAGGATTTGGGGGGGAAAATGAGTTCTGTGCAAGGAAGGAAGGAAAGGAGGGAGAGGAGAAAAGAGAGAGGAGAAAGAAGAAAGGAGAAAAGAGAAAGGGAAGAAGGAAAGGAAGGGAGAAAGGGAGGGAAGGAGAGAGAGGGAAAAGAAAGGGAAGGAGAAGAAAGAAAGGAGGCAGGAAGGGACAAAAGCACTTCAAAACTCACCAACAAATCAGCTGAGTCTGACAATGTATACCATGCTCCACACCCATAATGTCCCACATCTTCAATAAAGGGAAGGTGTATTTTCTCATCAGAAGTTTAGGAATAAGCTTGGTTTTCATAATAACACTATGTTACATTTTAAGTTTTAAAAAAAATTTACATTGTTGTATTCACTGTAATGTTTTCCTAGAATTGCTTGCTTCATTCTTTATCAATTTTGACTTTTATCTCTCAATTTCTGACATTTTTCCAATCCTTGAAATTTATCTCTTACACTGGTCTCTTTATTCCTAACATCTGTCATTTTGGACATATACCTCCACTTTCTCCCTTCTCTCTGCCCCTTCCTTCCCCTCTTCCTTACACATCTTCACTTCTCTGATATTTATCCACATCCATGATGTTTTTTTCCTATTCCTGATAATTATTTCTTCGGTAAGTTCTTATTTCTCATTTTTGACACATCCTCCATTCCTGACAATTATCTCCCTATTCAAAAGTTAGTCCAAATCCCTGGCACTTGTCTTCCCACTATATGCTTATTCCTCATTCCTAAAAAACTTTTAAAAAGTCTTCCTATGCTGTGAAATTTTTTTATGCATCATATTTTATGGCTGAGTGAATTTCTATTACCTTTCTAAAAGCACAGCTTGAAGCCACCAAGAACCACTTAGAACCACTTGGAACCACAGGAGGCTTTTACCGATTGCTTTCTACTTACTACTCTAATCCAATTCCCCACCAAAAAAGGGATGTTGTATTTACTCTGTATATATTTTGTACAAACTTATTTGTGTGCCTATTTTTCCTCCTGTTTTCTTTCTGTATTTGTATCTGTAATATCCAGTACAAATGCTTAGCACACTGTAAGCATTCAATAAATGCTTGTTTATTGAGTGAATTTTTCAAAGCAATAGAAATACCCACAGAACCCTGAAAATATTTTTTTAAGTATTAGTGATGCACAAACCTTATCTAAGCAGAATATAGTAAATGAGTTATGAATACAAAATTCTAGAGGAGGAAGAAATCTCAAGAAGTTTCTCATCTTCAGGCAGAAGCATCCTTAAACCATTCCACATGACCCTTTTGTTTAAATAAAGCCCTCCAGAGAGAGCCACCCCCCTTAACAACTTTCTCCAGTGTTTAAAACCTTTCATAGAAAGATAATTCTTCTTTATATTTAGCCTAAATTCCCACATACTATAATTTAATCCCAACTGAGATGAATAGACAGAAGTTAAGTACCTTGTAAATACCAAAGCTCTATATAATTATGAGTTATTATTATTGATAATAATAAACTATAGCTTGAGAAATCTGAAAAATTACTCCTTTCAGTCCATAAAATCAGTATATTTTTTAATTCTTCACCCAACTTCATTAATTATGGTAGTGAAGAATATAAAATGCAGATGTAATGACCATAATTGTGCAGGTTTATTTAATCTGCTTTCCTTAAAATTGAAGTTTGATCATCAGACACAGCTGGCTCTGTAGTTTATAAAGATTAATCAGTGAATCTTAAAATACAGAATATTAAACATAGTAAGTAGCTAAACATTTAGGGAAAAAAAGATATCTGTAAAGATGCACAAAAATGAATCTTTGGAGAACCTTGGGTAGTGTGGTGTAATGGGAAGAGTGCTGAATCTGGAACTGAAGGTTCCTATCTATTCCTCTGACTGTTGTTGTTCAGTCATTTTTAGTTATGCCTGACTTTTTGTGACTCCATTTGGGATTTTATTGGCAAAGAGACTGGAATGGTTTGCCATTTCCTTCTTCAGTTCATTTTACAGATGAAGAAAATTGAGGCAAACAGGGTTAAGTAACTTGCCCAGGATCACACAAACTGTATGTGTGAGATTAGATTTGAATGCAGGAAGATGAGTCTTCCTGACTCCAGTCAGAGGGTGCAAAGAGCACTCCCCATCAATCCCCCAACCTTGGCAGAAGAAATCCATAGACAGAAAATTCACTGCTTACCACAAAAGAAGTAACAACAGGTGATTCAGGATCTGTCTTTCCTTTAGCTGACACAGTACCCTGCCCTTCTGCCACTGTTCTGGGGCTGGTGGAAGGACCAAGGGAACACTCAAGGTTTCTGATCTATGCCAGCATGGCAAATCCCTAGATCTGGCAATAATAAGTCATTATAGTCACAAGTCACGTGTTATGTTCAGGTGATTATGGGTGAAGTTTTTATGTTCAATAATGCTCCAGTTTCAGTGTGATACATTTGTTCAATTATCAAGGATATTATGATGTTTGTATTTATAACATGGAGATTGGTTTTCTATAAGTCTATGCAAAATAGCTTCTTGTATAAAATTCTGGTCCTTTGACCTTATCTTTCTAAGTATTTTTGTTGTTCAGTTGTTTCAGTCATGTCTGACTCTTCATAATCACATCTGTGTTGTCTTGGCAAGATATTCAAGGAATTTGCAATTTCCTTCTCCAGTTCATTTTATAGATGAGGAAACTGAGAAAAAGAGAGTTAAATTACTTGCCTAGAGTCACACAGCTAGTAAGTGTCTGAGGCCAGACTTGAACTCACAAAGATGAGTCTTTCTGACTCCAGGCCCAATATGTTATCTGCTGCACAGCCTACCTGCCATTATAAGTATTTGGTAGATGATAAATTTTGAAACCCTATAGTGCTATGCTGGAGAGTTTTAATTATTTCCCTGTAAAATCTACATGTATCAACAAGTAGAAGCTGGTGGTGCTATGAACTCTCCCATTTCTATAACAAGCTCCAATACTTTTTTTTAATCAACATACTGATGGCTAATTCTATGTGCATTTCATCCATGAATAGTCTTTTTGGTTTGATTTTCTGATTTTCACTATTGCATAGGTTTCATTCTATGAAATGAGACAGCTTGGTGGCAACAAGGAAGTAGTACTGAGCCTGGATTCAAGAAGAACTGAGTTCAAATCCAGCCTCAGATACTTACTAATTGTATGACCTGAGGCAAGTCACTTAATTTTTCCATTTTAGGGGTTGACAGGGAAATGAGTCTCATTTAACTGTGGTTCTCAGTAATGCCGCCTACCTAGTAAATTCCCATATCCAGAATGCTTTGTGTCCTTACTCCTCCAGCTCTAATGAATTTGTCTTTGCTTGCTGAGTTTTAGAGAAGACAAGATTTTTCTGGAGAATAACAATATCCATTCTTAGAGGGACTAGACTGGGAGAGATGGGGAAGGGCAAACAGGAGAAAAAGAAACAGGCAAGAAGGAAAAATGACAGCTTTAGACAGGTCTAGCTTCTGCACTGCAGATTACACTAATCTTCAAGCAGAAGCAACAATTTTCAAAACTGAAAAAGCCTGTTTGTCAGTGCTATCATTTCCAGCAGCCTCTATAATGGGATGAATTCCCTGCACTGTCACAAAACTGTCTTTGCAACCAAAAGATGCTTTCCCAGCAGACAATAGTCTGTTTTTTTCCGCAGGGAAAATGCCACTATTTGCTCTCTTTGCCAAGGGCATGAGCCAACAATGAAGAAACCTCTAGTATTCCTGCCCACATTGGAAGGTATGATTGGCTAGACTGAGTGCCAGACTAAACACCTTGGATGGGCAAAAGGATGTACAAGAACAAATTGTGACTAATACAGAGAATAGCAAGCCCTATAACACTCCTGAAGGGGATTCAACTCCACCAAAGCTAATTAAAAACAGACAAGGAGAGGTCCTGTTGGGTGATTGGGTTCAGGGCTGGACCATTCAAATTTTGGCCAATTAGATTTTTCAAAATAATAAAAATATACTGATAAGTACACAGATACCTGGAAAGAGGATGGAAGGGAAATTCAGCAAACCTTACACTGACCTTCTTGAAAAATAAAGATATGTTAGTCTTATCTATACTGAATGAATCTAATAAATCCATTAGAATGTAAGCTCCTTGAGGGTAGAAACAGTATTTTAAGTGTATGGCACATAGTACATGTTAAATAAATGTTTATTGATTGAATGAATGTAACTAATAAGTTCAGGGTATAGGACAGGCTGTTCTGTTTGGGAATCTAAGTCTAACTATACTAGTACATTTTCCCAATTTGTCAGTTTACAGGTTTGCAGTTTGGTTCAAAGTCCAATTCCCTATCCACTATATCACGCTGCCTTTGTAGATGCAAATTTCAAGAGTATCTCTTCTTTTATCACATAGATTCATACCTCAGGATATGGCATGCCTGCACACCAATTCAACTTGCAACTGTTGAACAATTCAACAGGACTCATTCTCACAATATCTGTCAAAAGGCAATAATATAGACTACTGCTTTGTAGGAAGGAAAATGCCAGGTGATGTAAAGGACTACAGGAGTCAGTGCCAAAGCTAGACAATTAAGTAAGGAACACAAGCCTTTTGGTATACAAGATCAGGTAAATTCTATTCTTCAACAGGGAAAGTAGGAGAAAAACCAATAAAATGACAATATTAACAACAAATAAAAAACTTATACAAACCTGAGGAGAAATGGACAAATAATTAAGTAGGTAATATGGCTTAAAAAGGAAATAAGATAAACCCATAACAGAAGGACTATATACTGCTTTACAGTGGGCAGAAGAGCAAAAACAGCTAACTGATAATGAAAGTGTTCTTTTTTTAAACATTTTCCTGGAAACTTATGTACTCAATTAATTCTAAATGAAGATGGAGGTGATACCAGGAGTTTCAAACCCTTACCAGAATTGGACTATTAGTAAAAACTCATTTTCAACTGTCCCCAAAAAAGTCTGTGGTTTTATCATCCTGGAAATTTACTATTATGTATTTAGAAATAGAACATTGTGCACAGGGAAGGGAACTGAATAATGTAGGAGTAAAGCCCACCTTAGGAATAAGAGATGTTTCATTGAGTTCTCCTGATAGAAACTAAGCATTGCTTAGCTCCTAGACTCATGAGCTTGAACATAGCTCACCTCTGGGGAAATCAAACCCCTGCAATTTATGTCATGGGCCCCAAACTACAACAGTTCAGTTGTGGAAGATTAGGAATTAAGAACATATTTTCAAGGAGGAAATGTATTTTCTTGGAGCCTTTATCACTAAATAAGAACATGCCAGGTTAAAGATGTGCCTGGTTACTCATCCATTTTATTTATTCCTCTAAGAAACTTTAAAAGCAATTCATATTGATATAAAAATAAAAGGCATTAGAAAAGCACATAAACTGGAATTTGGTATTATCTTTTATAATGCCCCTCTTCCCTCTGGTCAAGATGACTAAATATCCAAATAATTCAGCAGATTCCAAAAAAATGTGATTGGTTATTACATCAATTTGAGTATTATTATGTGAATTGGCACACATCCCATAAAGCAACCACATACATTAACTATTTGATGTAATATGCTTATTTTATGGCACAGAAATTAATTTTGTCTATGACATTAGTATCATAAAGTGATTCCATGGTTTTCTGCCTCCTATAGTTAAGCCGTATCCATAGAATCCATGCAAAGCTCATGAGACAACCCAATGCTTGCTTAATTGAATTGAACTGAATGGGGCCATGGACAGGAATGGCTATAATGATGCTATCTCAGTAATCAAACCGCAATGAAAAAGACATTTATATATTTGTCAATTTCCCATTGCAAGAATGAAAAGTCAGACTGGAAGCCCTGGTTTCTCTGATTGTCCTTTTCCTCAACTTTTTTTCCTAATAGTGAAGGCACTAACAAAGATAGCTAGCCAATTCTCTACAGAGCAAGTTACTGAAAAGATTCTATTACTAACAAAAATATGAGTAATCAATTAAGCTTATGATATCAGGAGGTTTGCCACTCAGGTCTCTCATATTCCTCAGAAAAATTTAAACTGTTTTTCCTTTCTTCCACACAAGTAGATACAGGAAGTAAAACCAATTTTTCCAGACTGTTCTTCAATCCTTTATCCTAATGTCAAGAGCATAATGTTAACATTTTAAACAATATGGTTGAATAGAAAGTTAAACAGATGTTTAAAGACTGTCCTTGGACAGCCCTGCCTATCTTTAATGGCACACACATTGGAACACTGATGCAGCAGTTCAGGTAAAGAGACTGGATTACTCTTTTCCCTAGTGTTTGGAAAAATATATCTTAGTGAATGAAAATACTGAGAAAATAATTATTCATTTTCTTCCTGATGGAAGTTGAAAGTCAATTGGATCATTATGAAAACAGGGCACATACTGCAACAATACCCTATTTTGATTTTTTGGGTACAGCTTTCTCTACCACTAAATAAAGCTCTTCTATCAGGATTTCCTACTGCCCAAACATTTGAAGGATTTTCCTTTTCTAGGAAGCTCTTGAAAAAGATTTCAATAAATACTTAGTATTTACCACTGACACAGCTGATGCTCATTCTGTCACTCAAATTGGCATACATTAGCAAGATTGAGATACTAATGTCTTCCAGCTAAATTTAATTATATTCATACATCTGCCATTCTTCTCATCTCTCTCATCAAAAGAGAGTATAAAGGATGCCCTCATCCTGAACTTTAACAGTTTTGATGAGTTCCAAAACAATGAAGATTGAAGTGCAAGTCTTTCATCCAAAACATGTTCACTGCACAGCAAACATTAAAGAGGGAAAGACAAGGAAAAAAAAAACTTTTCAATAACTATTAAAAGTGACCAATCCTGGCTTCACTTTCCTACACCAAAAGGCATCATCATCATATGAACACTTATGTTCAGAAATGACAGAAACAATTCCAATTCTACCCTGACTCAGTTCATTCTCAGCATGTCTTCAAGCTAGAATTGTAGATAAAAGCAAAATAAGAAAAAAAATCATTTGGCATCAGTGTACCTAAATGATAAATTCCATTTGATTGGAATCTCACCCTCATAGTAAATTCAAAAAGGAAACATTCAGCAGCTTCAGGAAGTTGAATTCTTTCTGTGTATTCTATAGGTATGAGCACATACTTAGGTGAATTTTCAATTTACCATTATGAAGCATAAGAGCTCAGTTACAGCTCAAAACTCAAAACTGGAAATACTACCACTGAGGGATTTTATCTAGAGATTCAACAAAACCTAGAATACAACTTAGGTACCGGTGACAATTTCAAAGATATGAAAGAAGTATTGTGTGATCATATGATCCTCACTTTGTCACTCAATATGAATGAACCATGAAGAATTTTATCTTAGGATAATGGATCTGAAAACAGAAAGACTTTTAAAACCCCATTTTGCCTTCAAAGGCAAATGAAAAGTTACTAAAAGAAGCTGGAAATCTAGGTACAGAACATTCCATTATGTCATTTCCATTCCATTATCACTTCCACCACATTTCCACTTCCACTTTTATGGGTTAATGATACTTTCCATTTGTCAAGGGTAACATGCAATCGAAAGAGTGCTAGAGTCAAAAGAGAAATGGCTTCAACTCCTTCAAATTTCTAAGAAAGAAATAAATTTATTTCTAAGAAATAAATACAAGCATTTATTAAGTACCTCTTATACACAGGGCATAGTACTAGGTTCTAAGACGGGGAGGTAGAAGCAGAGTTCTTATGGAGTTTATTTATAGTCAAATTCTAACAAAGAGATGCATTCTTTTTCACCCATTAGCCCATTCCACCTTCCTCTTTGGCTTTGAAATCTCCTAATTTCCTCCTCTGCCCTGCCAAACTTACTGTACCTGTGGGGTGGCTAGGTGGTGCAGTGAATAGAGCACTGGTCCTGGAGTCAGAAGGACCTGAGTTCAAATCCACCTTAAGACACTTGACACATTTATTAGCCATGTGACCTTAGGCAAGTCATTTAATCTCAATTGCCCTGTGTTCCCTCAAAAAAGTGAAGAAAAAAAAATTTAACTGTACCCATTTTTTTTAATGCTCTAAGGACTAAGAGTTATGGTAGATGCCATCAGGAAATTCATACATTTCTGTCCATAACACTTCACAGCTACAGTAATCATCATACAGAGGAAAGGTTCTGTGATCTGGGACATTTAGAATCCCATTCCGGTGAATAAGAACCCCACTCAAATTCGTAATTTGGAATGGGATAAAGTGAATTGCACAGCCATTGATGGGTGTCATGGGAATGGGAATCTGAAGATATTTCCTGCCCCTTGGCCCCTTGATGAGCTTAAGTGACTCTGAGAACCTTCCCTAATTTGAAAATATAATATGGCTGCTTTTACCTAATCTTTGTGGAGAGTGCATAGGCAAGTTTGGGGGTTCTAAAACACAGGAGAAGGCAGCTACTTTACTTAAAGCAAGGCAGACTTACTTTGACACTAGCATTTTCCTTATAATACTTGGGTCATACAGGTTTTCTTGGTGGGCTCTGAGAGAACCTTTACTATGATTCCTTCCACTGAGGAGCTAGAGAGGCCTTTAGCCCCTTTTCATTGTGAATCTAAAACTTGTTTTCATATCTAAGATTCATTGTGGGGAGTTTTATTTGGGAGGGGAGTTGATAATGGAGACTGATCATTAGCACAAATCAGACTGGCTCAGAAATCTCTTTGTAGTAAAAGTTACACCTTGGGCTTTCCATGAGTATTACACATGTATCACACCTCTGGTGTGAGGACTTGTCAAGCCCTTTTTTAGAGCTGCTCATTTATCTTTGGTGTCTAACTTTCACCTGTAGCTCAGAAAAGCTATAGTATGCACAGTAGCCACACCCCTGTAAAAACCATCTCAGCAAACAAGCTAAAACAGGTTGAGGGGAACTGACTGACCTCAGACCCATTGATGAGTTAGGGGGATATCCACCTCAAGCATTAAAGACTTCCCTCAGCAGAATGGGTGGATAAGAACAATTTGCTTCAATGCCCATGAAAGAGGCTGAAATAGGCATCATAGAGCACTGAGAACTTGCTTCTGAGCAAGATGTCAAGAGGTCAAGGTCATCCCTTGTATCCTGGGCCATCTCTAGTCACCTTTACTTTTGGACTGGCACTGGACTTTGATGACTCAGGAAAAGAGAGTGAGTTTGATGACTGTATAATTCTGCCTCACTTAAATTCATTACATACAAGTCAAGACCACTCTGTGATGTCACTTGTTCTCTTTATAACAAGGAAGAAACAATAAATCCTTACTCCTTCATGGAGTCTTGATTGCCACCAGATGAACGTTATCTGTTCTTTCTCATATATTTCATAACACTTTACCTGACCTCTCTTTTACATTCATTATTTTCTACGTTGCATCATATTTATGCACATATCTGGCAACCCACACTTGAATCTTTGTTCTACCCTTTGATATCTGTGAGATCTTGGGCAAAGCACAACTTATTTGGGCATAGGTTCTTTATCTATAATTTGAATAGTTTGCCCTATATAATCTTTAAGATTCCTTCCAGCTTTAAATCTGTGATTTTAAACTTTGTATTTCAAAGCATAGTACTTTGCACACAGAAAGTGGTTAATTACTGCTCATTGACTAAATGAATGATTCTAAAACAAATGTTTAATTTCTTTTTTAAGACTTGAAAATGAACCCCTAGATAGTAGGATTAAGGATGATTGTGACCAAAGAAGCCCAGAGGCCTCAGAAGTGAAGGGCAAATTAAAGGAACACACAGAAGGAACATTTTATGCCACCCTGTTTTCCATCCTTTCCATCTTTTTCTCTTTTAGAAGGAAGGATCTGAATATTTTGTGAATCTAACTGCCTTAAAAACAGCCTTTTATTTAATGTTGTTGTTGTTCAGTCATGTCTGACTCTTTGTGACCACACGTGGAATATTTTTGGCAAAGCTACTAGAGTGGTTTGCCATTTCCTTCTACATATCATTTTATAGATGAGGAAACTGAAGCAAAAAAGGGTTAAGTGACTGGCACAGGATCAAACATCTGGTCCAAGGTAAAATTTGAACTCAGGTCTTCCCGACTCCAGGCCTAGAACACTATTCACTGTTCCATCTAGCCTCTGCTAATAATATTTCCATGAAGAAAACAAAACAAAACAGTATCTTTTAGGATTGCCTTGTAATGATTGCCTCAAAACAAAACAAGTCAGTTTCAAGATTTGACCTAAAAATTGCAAAGCCAGAATGTGGCCTGTCATGATGGCCTGTCATGGAAATACCATACAAAGCTAAACTAAAATATATGGTATAGAACACATGTCATTGGGAGCAGGGACCATGGGAACACCTAGTCCAAGTCACTCATTTTATAGATGGGCAAATTGAAGCCGAAAGAGACAAGACAGAGAGACAGATAGACAGACAGAGAAGAGAGAAAGTGTCAAAACTAGCTAGTAGGATAACTAGGACTGGAAACCAGGCTTCCTATCTGTCAGTACAGTTCCTTTCTCTTTAAAAATATCATGTCTTCTACTGATGGAGAAAATAGCTGTGCTACTATCACAAAGCATAAAATTCATAATTGAAATGTAAAAAGAATCTGTCAAATGGGAATAATCATTTTGATTCTCCCTATCTCTTTTGGTGGCTATGAGGAAAGTGCTTTGTAAACCTTAGGGCTCAATAAAAGATTGAAGGCAGCAGACACAGAAGGCCTACTTGACAAATTTATGGATGGCACATAGTATAATATAATTGTTGATGGGAAGCTAATATAGCAGATAAACCTGGAGTTCAAAAAATTATGACAAACTAAAAATATGATCTTAAATGGAAATGAAATTTAGCATGGATGAATATAAAGTTCTGCACTTAGGTTAAAAAAAATTCTGTGTAAGAGCCCTGGCTTAACAGACGTTCATATGGCCCATTGATTGTAAGCTCAATGAGTCATGGTGGAACATGGGTGCCAAAAAAAAAAGGATAAAATCTTAATCTACATTAACAGAAGCAGAGTAGTCCAAATGAGGGGCAACTGGGCAACATAATGGGGTAGGTTCCTGGGCTTAGAATAAGGAAGGTTCATCTTCCTGAGTTTGAATCTGACTTCAGACACTTACTAGCTGTGTGACCTTGGCAAATCTTTAAACTCTGTTAGCCATACTTTCCTCATCTATAAAAAGAGATGGAGGAGGAAATGGCAAACCACTCCAGTGTCCTTGTCAAGAAAACCCCAAATGAAAAAAAAAAAAAAAGAAAACCTGAAATGGGGTCACAAAGAGTCAGAGTCAGACAGAAACGAAAATGACTAAACAATCCAAATGAGGGAGGGCATGGCCCACATCCTAATCCACCCCATCCCTACCACACTCTGTATACTTTATGGTGATCAGTCCATATCTGGACTACTTTCTGGCTTTTATATTGGGAGAAGTGGGACCATGATGTATCCAAAGGAGCATGATCAGGATGGTGAGGGTCTCCAACTATTGGGTCACTGATCATTGCCCTAGTGATAATCAAAATTAGAAGTTTCTAATATACTCCTTTGGCAGTCTGGTAAAATCTATGGACCTCATTTTAGAGTCATGTTTTTAAATGCATAAAAATATAGGATCATAAAAACTTGCTATCATATTGAAATATAGTTATCAAAAATAAATTTTTTAAAGGTTCATGGATAGACTTGCATGAAATAATGAAGAGCAAAATGAGCGGAACAAAGAGATCATTGTCTTATAGCAGTATTATTTTAAGAATAACTTTGAGGAACTAAGCCATTTTGACTATTATAAATAACACAATTAACTGCAAGAGACATATGAAGGAAGATGCTATCTGCATCCAGAGAAAAATCTGATAAATACAAGTATGTATAGATTGATTTTTACACATAGACATACATATGTGTATACACACAGACATATATGTTTGTGTCTAATAGTAACCATCTCTGGAGGCAGGGAGTAGGAAGAAAAAAAGAAATTTATAAGACAAATTTATTATATATTTTAAAAGAATAGCAAGTTATGCATTATAGATTTGCAATTTCATGTGCAATCATCTA
This sequence comes from Petaurus breviceps papuanus, assembly GCF_028583685.1. Classification (NCBI taxonomy): domain Eukaryota; kingdom Metazoa; phylum Chordata; class Mammalia; order Diprotodontia; family Petauridae; genus Petaurus; species Petaurus breviceps. Next base: position 25,115,520 of record NW_027187380.1, on the reverse strand, counting down.
TTTGTTATTCTACTATGTTATGGAAACACTTATTTTATTCCAAAAATTAAAAATAAAATAAATAAATTTTTTTTAAAGTTCATAGACCCCAGTTTCATCTTCTAATCTAGCATCTTCTTTTTACATATAGCTAAAGTAAGGCCCTGAGAGATGATATATTTTTATTCAAGTGAACCAGAACAGAATTTAGTGTTGAAATAGCATAAAACTAGCAGCAAAGTTCATTTGGTGAATTTTAATGACATCTCATTAACATGCTATACATTAATCAGAATTCAGTGAATGGTAAATAATTAATATAAATTGAAAGCAATTAATGTTATTTTTATACAATCAAATCAGTCATTTCTGAGATTGTTGGGATTTGGGAAGAAAAGCATTCAATAGTGAAGGAATTAGTAGTGAATGAACGGCAAAAATTTTTTTTTGAATTTTTCCTATAAAAAGTTACCACTTTTATTTATTTTTTCTTCTTTTTAATTTTTCAAATGCTTTATTAACTTCTGTTTTACATCATTCATTTCCACCAGATTTTGATTTAAAAATTTTCTCCCTGTTTTTTCCTTACCCACTGCCACAAAATAGCAGTCCCACAGGATATCCCCTCCTCCAATCTGCTCTCTCCCATATTTTCTCCCATACCTCTTTTGACTTTTCCAGTGGATCTCTATGCCCCAGTGTCTGTATATCTTATTTCCCAATTACATGTAAAATAGTATTAATAATAGTATATATATTTAAATATTTGATTTTAAAACTTTGAATTCCAGATTCATTCCCTTCCTCCCTTATCACCTACCCTTACTGGGAAGATAAGCAGTTCAGTATAGGTTGTACATGTGTGACTAATGCAAAACAATAACATAGTAGATATCTTGTAAAAGACTGACTATATTTCCCTCCCTCCTATCCCACCTCCCACTTGTTCTATTCTCTACTTTGATCCTGTCCCTTTTCAAAAGTGGGTGCTTCCAACTTCTCTCCCCACCAGCCTGCCCTCCCTTCCATCATTCCCCCTCTCATCCCCTTCCCCCCCCCACCCTCCCGGAGAGGGTGAGATACCCTATTTAGTGTGTATTTCATTCCCTCCTCAAGCCAAATTCAGTGGGAATAAGGTTGACCCATTCCCTTTTGCCTTCCTATTCTTCCCCTCCATTGTAACCATTTTCCCTTGCTTCTTCTATAAGAGATAGCTTACCACATTCTGTCTCTCCCCATCTCATTATGTTCCTCTCTCCCCTCTTAATTTCACCTTTTAAGTATAATTCCTTCCTGTTAAATTGGTCCTGTGCCCTCTATCTATGTATACCTGTAAACATATATACAGACATTCACATATATATTCATATGCCCATATACCCTCCAATATAGACATATATAAAGAATGGTGAGGAATGGAGATGGCTTCTCACTAGATCTTCTGAATAAACACTATAACAGAAAAAAAGAAGTCACTCATACATTTACAAGTAGTTCAGACTTCTTGGGTTTTGTTTTTTTTTTTTTTTACACTTTTTGGAGGGGGGAAGTTTATTGTGTGCAATGTTCTCCTTGTTCTGTTCACTTCACTATACATCTGTTCATGTAAGTCTTTCCAGGTTTTTCTGAAATCATCCTGCTTGGTATTTCTTATAGCACAATAATAGTCCATTACAATTATATACCTCAGTTTGAGAATCCCTTTGATTTCCAATTCTTAGCCACCAAAAGTTCTTTTTTTTTTATTAATTTTCTGTGGGGTCATGGTAGTCTCGTTGACTCTGAATAAATAACTCAACACATGGGATATTAATGATGTTTTTTTTAAACTTTTGTTTCCCCCATTCCAATCTCTGAATACCTCATCAATGAATGTAGTATTTTATGTAACTTTTGTTTGTATCATTCAAAGGGAAAATGACTATAAATACAAAATTCTATGTACTTTATTAGGTTGCATTCTAGCTATTTGTACTTTTTAGAAAATCACACTAGAAATGTCTTTGCATATTCACACTTTTATTTCTAGGAAACATGTTTGATCTAGGCTAATATGGATTATTACATCAATTGTGTGGAAACATTTTTGATTATGTAATCCCTTTAGAAAAATGACCTTGACCACACCCTCAAGTATATATTTATTTACAATTATGTAATATACTACTAATATATTGTGTACATTATACATCATGCATAAAATTAGAAATTAAAGGATGAATCAAAGGTGAAATTCACAATATTTTTTACATAATAAGGCTAAAAAGGTTCTTTGGGCCAAGGTTGTGATTCTCTATAAATACCAAACTGAATAGTGTCTATTTATATCTTAAAGCCACTGTAATTTATTGAGCAAGAGAGTAACATGGTCAGAATTGTGCTTTAAGAAAATCACTTTGGTGATTTTGAAGTCGGGAAATATTTGAGTCAAAAAGACTGATTAGGGTGCCATTTTATTAGCACAGGTGAGATGCTGAAGTAGTGTGGGTTTGGAAGGGAGGAGGGGAAAAGAATAGATAGATATTAGAGATATTATAGAGATAAAAACAGCAAAATTTGTCAACTGTTTGGATATGTGGGGTGAGTAAAAGGTCAGGAATTGAGGCTGGCATTGACACAAAAGTAGTGAATCTGGGTGCCTGGAAGGTAATTATCCTCGAAAGGAATAGACAAGTTTGGTAAAGGGATGAGTTTTGAGAGAAGTATGAGGTAATGAGATAACCCATTGTAGCAGCAAGCATCCTAGCACACCCAGGGTGGCTGCCAACACAGATTCTTAGATCTGCTTCTCCAAAGGAAAGCAACTCAAAATGGGTTAACAATCTTACTTTAATCAATCAAACATATATCATTTACCTAGTTGAGGGGGAAAAGTCAACACCCTGAACTTCAGAGAATACAAACAGAAGTTACAAGCAGACAGAGAAACAAATCAGCAGATAGGGCTTCCCACTGTCTGAGCATTACATTCAAACCTAGTCAGTTACCAGAGAGGGAAGCACCAACATTTGGGTTTTCAAAGCGGGAGGGAGGGTGGGGGCAACAGCTGCCCAGAGTCTCATCTGGTCAAATCACACAACTCTTCTCAGAGTGAGCTCCACCATCAGGGTATATATAGCCTTCTTCTGGATCAGAGAGCATCACAACCCTCATGACCCACTGCCCAATCACAAAGTAACAAGGTGTGGGCATTCCTGAAAAACAAGCCTCCTTCCACAGGTGAGCACATTCAAACAGGAAGCTAGTCAAAGAATGAGATGATGAATAATTCCTCCTTCCAGTAGCAGAGAAGACAAAGGATGGCCCCTAAAATGGAGGTAGAGCAGAGGTGAAGAGTTTGTATTTCTGACCTACTGATAACCCTATGCTGGGCATATCTCATTGCCAGAAAAGCCACCTGGAGTTTCATGGGTTACAGATCTAGGAATATTCTAAGGGGTCTCAAAACACCTTCCTCTAGGGTTCAGCTCTTCCTCCAGAAATTTTAGAAAGCACTGGTTTGGCTGTATTAAAAATAACATTAATTATAGTCATTTACATCTATTGTTTACCATTTATTCACTCCTAATTACTTGTAGCATATTAATGAGATTTATGTCATTAAACATTAACTTTGCAGATAGTTTTATTTGATTATGGTACTAAACTTTGCTCTTGTTTGCTCACCTTTCAGAAATTGCTAATCCTATAGCATGTCTGTTGCCATATACTTAAAAATGAGTTAGTGTCTTTTACTAGGCACAGTAAACCTCTATTTATGTGTTGTGTTTTGAGGATGTATAAACCAGAGAGCCCCAAAACTAGGAACAATAGACAGAAGTTGCAAAGAGCTGAGATACAGGGCATGGGATCTTGGGATCACAGATTTAGAGATGAAAAAAAAATAACTTTATAGGCCACTGAATCCAGCTCCCTCATAATACAGGGGAGGAAACTGAGACTGAGAGGTTGAATGAGTTGAAAGTTATACAGCTAGGAAGCATGAGACAGAATTTGAACTCAGATCTTCTGGACTCCAAGCCTATAACTCTATACATTGTGTCACCTTGTTGTCTCTAAATGCAATCCCCAATGCAAGGAAAAACTTTTAGCAAATGTTACTATCTAAAGGTAGAATGAGTTGACAGGAGATAGCAGGTTCGCCTTCACAGGAGGTCTTTAAATAAAGTCTGAACGAACACGTTGGGAGTATGCTATAGAAGAGATTCTTAGTCTAGCACTGCTTGTACTAGATGACCTCTGAGGTACCTCTCTCCTCTGAGCTTTGGTAAAAGACCATCTTAAACAGAAATATCTCTTCCCTGTACACCACAGCACTTGAAATTCTATCAATGCCCCTCCACAAGAAATTTCTTAAGGAAGTATAAATACTGTAGCGAGGATCAGGAATTACCTAGGTATATATACAATGTATATATTATACATACATTACATGAGAGGGGTCATGGCTAACACTTTAGCAGGAATTAGTTTATCTGAATAACCTATTACCATTCATTGTCTTCTAACTAAGAACAGGTTTTTAAGGGGAAAAAGGAGGGAAAGATCATGAGGAGCTGACCAAAACCCAGAAGGTTTCTAACATGACTCTCTAGGTAGATAAGAATCAGCACGAGTTGTCCATGTGATAGTATTGCCCATGGTCAGCTTTGGCCATAGGTATGGTAATAATAATAGTTGACATATATATAGTGCCTACAATGTGTCAGATGACTCACAGATACTATCTTATTTGACCCTCACAACAACCTTGTGAGGTAAGTACTATTATTATTCTCATTTTACAGTTGAGGAAACTAAGGCAAACAGGTTACATGACTTGCCCAAGGTTAACCAGGTGTCTGAGGCTATATTTGATTCTCCGGTCTTCTTGCCTCCAAGCTGAGTGCTTTGTCTACTGTGTTACCTAGCTGCCTTATTAGTGGTAGACCACTAATATATAGAATCACAATGCTAAAGCAAAAAGGGATGGTGAAGTCATCCAGTACAAACCCCTCACTTTATAGATTGAGAAGCTGAGGCCGGGAGAGGTTATGTAATTTACACAAGGTTACACAGCTACTAAAGCTAGAACACAACCAAGCCTAAAAACTAAATCTTCTAACTTCAGCCTTCTTTTCATTACTACAACCAACACTGCTACTATAATTAACAATAATAATTATAACATATTCTAAATATAAAGTACTTTACATTAAGCCTGAACCACATTAGCAATGTAATAAAAGGTTGAAAGGACAGAGATGTAAGTGGACTTTAAACCAAAGAGAAAGTAGAATTCAAAGTGAGTTACTGAGTGTGTGGATGAAACAGGTACCCATCTAAATCCTGTTTGCCTTTTAATAGGCAGGGTATTGGAACAGGTCATTTCTCACTCACTAACTATAACGTATCATTCATAGGACCATGTGGGAAGGAACTCAGAAATCTACCCCAGATAATCAAGGAAGAAACTACTTAAGATAAATAACAAGGGGTACTAGATGGCTCATTGAAAAGAGCACCATCCCTGGAGTCAGGAGGACCTCAGTTCAAATATGGCCTCAAACACTTGACACACTTACTAGCCACGTGACTTTAGGCAAGTCACCTAACCCCAACTGCCCTGCCTTCCCCCATCAAAAAAAAAAAAAGATGTTCAGGGGTGGCTAGATGGTGCAGTGAATAGAGCACCAGTCCTGGATTCAGGAGGACCTGAGTTCAAATTTGGCCTCTGTAATGGAAACGCAAATTTAAAGATCTTCCCTGACCCTAGGCTAAAGTGCACTTGGAGCCTGGGGTGGGAGGCTTGTTTTTCAGTAGATACTTTTTGATTGGCCAGTGGATCCAAAAGGTTGTTACATTCTCTGAGCCAGGAGAAGGCTAAATAAGCCCTGATGTGAGGCTTTGCTTTGGGGCTCACTTTGAGAAGTATTCTGTGACTTGATCAGATGAAACTGTGGGAAGCCGTTGTCCAGAGCCCCCTGGCTTTGAAACCCAGATGTTGTTTGGTATGGATGTAATGGTTGGACAGTTTGAAAACTGTCTACTTGATCTGTTTCTCTGTCTTGATAATTCTGTCTGTATATTCTGAAGTTCGGGGTGCTGACCTTTTCCCCCTGAACTAGGTAAATGATACATGTTTGACTGATTAAAGTAAGCTTGTTAACGCATTTTGAGTTGCTTTCCTTTAACAAAGCAGATCCAAGAACCTGTGTTGGCAGCGACCCTGAGGATGCTTGGGGTGCTTGCTGCGACAGCCTCAGACACGTAACACAAAAACTAGCCATGTGACCTTGGGCAAGTCACTTAACCCCAATTGTCCCTCCAAAAAAAAAGCCAAAAAAAAACCAACAACAAAAAGTTTATCCATGTAAATCATGGACATTTCAATATAGTACTAATGAAAACCAGGAATGAGCTATCATAAGAGATCATCCAATCCTAATGGGCCCAGAACACAAAGACATTGACTGAGGGAGAAGTAATTTACCAAAAAAGTCACCCAAGCAGAAGACCTTAAACCTAAGTCTCCTGCCTCTAATACAGTGTTCTCTCAACTAACAGTGCTCCTGGAACCATTTTAATCAGTGATCTCTTACACGAGGTCTTTTCTGATCTAGTTCCTTACACTTTCACCCACCTCTCTGTCTTGGAATCACTTAATATAAATCTATATTCAAATGAGATCATATATGAAAAATACTTTGCAAAACTATGTAAGGGTTAGCTATTATTATTACTACTACTATTGTTATTGCTATTATCATTATTTGTGTAGATGCCCCATTATGATGTAAATTTCTAGAGGGCAAATATTCTTTCATTTTTATCTTTGTATCCTCAGCAACAAGCAGGATGCCTTGCATATTGGTTCTTAATATATGTTTGTTGAACTGAATGGAACCAAAATGCATGGGGGTAATGGTCAGCTGAGCTTACTGAAAGTTGGGGAAGTTGGCACAGTAGCATTAGGGGCTCTACAAAATCATGGGTTCTACAAAGTCATTGGTTCCAGAATCTCCTCAGGTGTAGGTATTTCTTTCCCTAGTGAAAGATACAACCTCTCCATACCTTTTCTTGCCAGATAATCATTATTTATATCAGTGATTCAGTGATTTCTAAAGTGGGAGATCCTAATGAACATATAAGTAAGAACAATTCATAATTAGTGTACTGAATATATATATATATATATATACATATACATATATATGTGAATACTTTTAAAGTATTTTAAAATAGCTTGTTCCCTTAAATAGGTTAAATGGGTTTTCTGGAATTTTGTTTACTCCATTAGTTTGGTTAATGTTATTAAAAATAATTCTTCCCTTTCCTCCTCCCTACTATTTATTTTTTCCTACCTTTTTGGTCCTGAAATAAAAGAAAAAGTTAAATGAAAAAGAAAAATAAAGTAAGAGATCCATGCCCTAAAAGGGTCATAATATGACCCCAAGCAATAATTAGATGGTGGAAGACAGGTCTCACAATAATCAAGCGCAGGACTTATCTCCAATGCAACCCTTTTCACTCAATATTCCCTACCATCTTCCCAAATCCCCCACCATCCTCTACTTTTAGCCTTCTGTAACTGTGAGAGATTAGGAAATAAAGATGATGTAAAAATAAAAGGCATCAATAAAAATGATTTTTTAAAAAAGAAATAATTACCAGACCAAAATATACACCAAATTTAGCATACTTAAAGCATTTATTTTGGGTATAGCATTTTGAGGAGTTACATCTCCTCTTCTGTCAACATATTCTCTAATTATGTAACTATTTTAAAATTCATATTGTGAATTTTGTGGTACTGATTCAGAACACTATAAATACCATGCATCTGCCAATTTTAAGGAGATTTAAAATTAGGTTAACAGGTTTATCAACTCTCTTTAGGAAGATCCTGATAGCCACAAGTCAGCTTAAGCTTTTTGTAGACAGCCAAAGGCCCCAAAATATAGAAAGTGAGCCATGTTATTTAAAAGAAAATAACCTAAAAAAGAAAATATACCCTAGAGTTTCATGCTTATATTTCTCTTAAACATTTAAAGTGGAGGATATTACTAGCTCCCAGAAACTTCTAAAATATCCCATCATCATATAATAGAAATTTCTTTATATATGGCTCATTATATATTATAAGATAATACAATACAAGTATTATGGGAAGGAAAAGAAGATTTTTTTTCTTTTCTTCTCTATACTAGGCCAACCAACATTCATAGGTTCTTTGCATTTGCCTCTCTCCTATGGCTGAGGTGGAAGTAAAGAAAAAAAATTTACCTATGTTGCCTGATTTCACTATAACACAAAAATTGGTATATCAACCGAAACCACTCTTTGGATATAATTTTTTTCCCTCACCTGTAGGTAAAGTTATTTCACCTACATACATACCAAGGCACTGAAAAAATGTTCTTTATTCATTGACTACTCTGTATTAGCAAGTGAGCAAAAGAAGAATGTGGTCACCTACTTGATGTACACTGAAGCCAAGCATTTTGGCTGTTGTATATTTTATGCTATGATCATCAACAGAAAGTATATATGCTAGCAGGAGGTCAAAATATTTGAAGTATTTCTCAAAAATAGAGTTGCGGTTAATTTGCAACCTTGTCACAAGCACAGAATTTGGGCATCTGAATTAAAAGACCACCCACACAAAGGCTGTTTTGTTTATTCTCTATTAAGTAACCATACATTCAATGGGGAAACAGCATAGTTTAGTTCAAAAGCAATGTAATTTAAAACAACACATGTCAATAAAACAAAAATAGGAATCATGACTATTTCTGATATTTAAGTCAAGTAGGATCTCACCAGCCACCTATTTTTTAAAATATATTTGTTTATAAACACAAACATGTAATTTTACATAAAAACATGTAGACATAAACAAAAATATAGATTTATAGTACAAAGGCATCTTTTAGGTTACCTAGTTTAAACTACCACCCAAAATAAGACTCCTCTTTAAAGTATCATTAAAAAGTGATTATTTAATCTTTGATCATTTTAAGTGACCAGAAACTAACAACTTTCATTTTCATATGGTTCTAATTATTTAAAAATTCCATGTTAAAGTGAACCTAAAATCTGTCCACCTGTGACTTCATCATGTCTCTAAAGGCATAGTTCTGCCCACTGAAGGCATATTGAGTATCTAATTCCTCTTCTATAACAGCTCTTCAATATTTAAGGGACCCTACCAAGTGCCATCCCTCTTCCCTTCCCTGATTTTCAAGTCTTTTTAAAGTTTTCTTGTCCACCATTAGAATGTATACTGTAGAATGTATACTGGCTTCTGTCAATGTTTTATCTTAGTTTACTGCTGAATAAATAGAGTTCATTATACTATGTAATCAGAACCTTAAAGCTATTCACACCAACAGTCCTCTGGAAAGCTGCTCATGCTTGGCTTTCACTTACCAATCAGTGAAAATTTACTCATTATCTTGAATATCAGTCCCTTATCAGAGAATTATTACACAACAAATTTTCCCCAAATTACTACTCTTATTCTACTTATATTGATTTTCCTTTATTTTTAATAGCTTTACAAACTTGAAGGTTTGAATCAAGAAAAGCTCTATCTTTTCATGTGTTAATTTATTTCATTTAGTGTTTCCAAATATTTGGATGACTACATAAGCCTTTTACATGCTTTCCTCTTCCTGTAGCCTCCAGGATTCTGCTACCCTGGTGAGGTTTTTAAAAATTCACCAGAATATATGGTTATTACAGAATTGTCTATTACACAACATTATGCAGATATTTTCCCCTCCATAGCCCAAAGTCATTTGCTGAAAACTTTGGAGATTAATGAAAATAAAACAGCTGAAAGAAAATGTTGCTTAGAGTATATTTCAAAATGCTTTAACCCCCTTGAACACATTTTCATTTTTCCATTCCCTTGACTCTTTTTAAGATTTCTCTAGCTAAATCATATTTATGAAAAAAATACATCAAGCAAAAATATTTTATTTTAATAAGTTGCTGTCTTTCAGCATTGAGTATATTATTCTCCCAACCATAATTTCATGGTTCAAGGGGAAATTCTGAATTAGAGTATTTGAGAATAGGTTTGAACATGGTATAACATAGTATAAAAATGTCCATATCCATTGCCCTAAGTGTTCTTTGAACAAGATGTTCCCCATGCCTAAAACATTGTTCTTAATCACTTTGGCCTCAAGAAACTCCTAGTTGTTTCTCTTCCTTTCAAGGATTAGGTTATGCCAGCTATTTCATGAAGTCTTTCTTCAACTCAGCCTTCTGAGACTGGAGAAAGAAATACAGTTACTAATTAGAAGAGTGAACAAAGAGGGTGACTTGGCTTTAGGGAAGATGTAGGAGAACAGCTAGGAAGGACAGCTGGATGAAGAAGGCTAAAATAGGTCCATAACAAAGATTCACAAGCACAATCTCAGAATCCCCACTATCTGCCTCCCTACTATTCCTCTAGATGCTATGTCTGTCTATACTGCAGCACAATGAGACAAAGCAGAAGGAAAACCTGACTACTGGAAAAAAATTGACGTGGTAGCATTCATAGGTAGACTGGAAATTAAGTACTTTTTCAATGCCTCTTTATAAAACGAAGATAACCCTTAATTGTCAAACAGCTGAACTGATGAAAAGGAACTCTGCCATGGTTTTACTATGCTGGAAAGATATGAGTTTGGGAGTGGTGACAGATCACAAGTCTATAAAAACAAGGCACAGCCTAAATCTAAAGAGGTTCATCATCAGAAAATTAACACCAGACAATACTATTCTTCATGCCACAGCAACCCATGGAGACTATCCAATAATGTGTAGAGGGACATGCAATCAGCATGGATGGAGAGAATTCTTTGATTTCAACTGGCTTTCTATCCTTAATTTTTTTTTCCTTTTTGGAGGCGGGAAGGCAGGACAATTTGGAGTTAAGTGACTTGCCCAAGGTCACACGTCTAGTAAGTGTTAAGTGTCTGATGCCAGAGTTGAACTCAGGTCCTCCTGACTCCAGGGCCAGTGCTCTATTCACTGCACCACCTAGCCGTCCCTCTATCCTTAATTCAAGCTGCATCTACTTTTTCTGCAGTAGATACCTAAGGACTTAAGCAGACTCCCCTTGCCCAAATTATTGACATGTGAGTGACTCATATGTATTATTATTAAAGACTCTTTAACTTCACATGTCATCTCATATATGGTTGGAGTAGGTTGTGTGTTTCACTCTGAAAATGCCCTTTACCAATGTAGATTAACAATTCTTTTATAATATATAGTCTTAAAGAGGTGCCTAGGGCATAGGGAAGTTAAATACTTTGTCTATGATTAGATAACTAGTATATATCAACGTTAGAATAGGAACCCAGGTGTTCTTAACTCCAAGCCAAATCTCTACCACTACACCATGCTACCTATATAAATAAATTTGTGGGATTCCAAGTTTTAAAATTTGGTGATTAGATAAAAATTACCCCATTACACACTTACTATATGTGAGACCATATGTGGACAACAAAGAAGAAACCCCTGATTCAAAGAGTTCATGGCATAAACAGGGGAGATAAGATATTCATAAAAATAATATCAAGACACTATATAATAAAGATATTTCAAGGAAATAGAGGCATGATTAGATAAGAAAAAAGTCATAAAAACCAAATGCTCAATAGGAGGAAATACAAAGTATAAAAAATCAGCTTTATCCAGATCTTCATGTAGAGTTTTGCATACTTTTTTCCTTCACAGAAAATCTACTCTTATTATTCTATGAAGCAAAGCTGAAAATCTTGCAAATTTTTCAAGATGCAAATCCAAGCAACTAAAATACACAATAAGACACATTGTCTGTATCTGTAAGTTCAAGCCAAATTCCAATGGATAAATGAGGTATTAATTACATCTGGGCTCAGTGTTCTACCCTGTAAATAATAAAATTAATTTTAAGTGTGCCAAAGGGGGTGGTGGTGGAGGGAGTGAAGTATCTCTGTGTAAGAAAAAGTTAATTAGCCCTAGATTCTCTCAATTTTGTGTGACATTCAGAGGAAATATTTTTCTTCAGTGTCTATGGCCTCAAAAATTAATTCCCACAGTATACAAATTAGTTTTTAAAATTGAAGTAAAAATTTCTTTTGATGATACAAATATGATCCTAATACCTAAAAACAGGAAAGAACAAAGCAAGAGAAATTATACACCAATATCATTAATGAATACCAATTCAAAAGTACTAAATAAAATTCTGGCCTAACGACTATAGCAATAATAACAAAGAATTATTCGCTATGATCAAGTTGGAATTATACCAAGAATATAAGGGTGACTCAACACTAAGGAAGCAATTAACATAATTAACCATATCGAAAACAAAATCATTCTAAAGCAAGTGACTATATGAATGGATACATATTTTTTTTTACAAAATATAAGTCATTCGTGCTGTTAAAAAAAAGCACTCTCCATAGATTAAGGACCTTTTTATTTAAATATTATTTTAAAGGTATGTATCTCAAAGCAGAAAGTATTATATGCAGTGGGAAACAATAGAAGTTTCCCAGAAAATTCAGCAGTAAAACGAGGATGCCCACTTTCCCCACTATTAGTTGACAAAAGGTTATATAACAGCAAGAGCACTGGACTTAAAGAGATCACAATTAAAAATCCGCAGTCACTTTCTAGCTATATTCTAGTCAGCTGACTTCTCTCGGCTTCTATTTCTTCATCTATAAAATGGGATAATAATAAAACCTTCCTTGTAGATACTATGAGCAAACCATTAAGTGCTATATAAATGCTAGTTATTATTATCCTTGATGTTGTTGGAATGTTGGTGATAGGATAAGACAAGAAAAAGAAATTAAAGGCATAAAGATAAGCAAGGAGGAGACAAAATTGTGCCAATTAGCAAATAATATAAAAATAATTGATAAAAATAATACCTTCAATAATTTGTCATTACAAAATGAACTCAGAAAATTAAATAATACTTCTATAAAGGAATGACAAAATCAAGAGGAAATAATAAAAAGTCATTTTAAAATCTACAAAATAAATAAAATATCTGGGAGTGGATCTAGCAAAACATACTCTAAATTTATATAGCTACAACCACAAAAAAACTGTTAAGTGAAATTAAAAATCATGTAAATAACAAGGAATAATCAGTCCTCAGACTCAGGACTGGGCTATGACAATATAACCAAAATTATGACTTTCCTAGATTAATTTGCAAAATTTTAGTGTTATACAATTAAATTATCAAGTGGGTACATTACAGAACAAGAACACATAACAACAAAATTCATTTGGGGGAAGAAATCTAGAATCTCTAGATGAAAAAGTAGAAATAAAAGAGGAAGAGAAGTCAAAGTATATCACAAATTAGTAATCATCAAAAACCGTTATATACTGGTTGAAAAATAGAAAAGCAGAGGGCAGGGATTGCTTTTTGCCCTTTTTTTGTATCCCAGTACTTAGCATAGCATCTGGCAAATAGTAGACACTTATTAAGTATTTATTGAATGAATGAATAAAGGTAGCTCAGAAACAATCAAAATAAGTAATTCAGCCTTCAATAAATGTAAGAATATAAAGGAGGTGGGGAAAAAAATACCCTATTTGACCTAAATGTAGGGGAATTTGGAATGAATTGGAATTGGAAAAATTAGTTCAATACCTTAAATACTAGATAGTACAATAAGCTCAAAATAAATTCATACCATAAAACAATTAAGAGAGAACAATATTGGGCACCTTCACAATTATAACTAGGGGAAGAATGCTTAAGTAAATAAGGGATAAAAAATATAAAAATAAATAATAAAGTAAACAATATCTATTATATGAAATTGAAAAAGTTTTGAACAGATAACTGATAAAGGAAGCAACTGATTTGGAAAAACTACATTTTAGAACCTATATCAGATTGCATGCCAACATGCGCAAGGTAGGGCTTGGAGGAAGGGAGAAAAGGGGGAGAAAATTTGGAACTTAAAAACTTTTGGAACTAAATGTTGTAAACTAATAGTAAATAAATTTTTTAAAAGAAAAGAAAAAAATAAAAACTAAATTTTTTATCTTTCATAGGCTCTAATAACCAAGATATGTAGGAAATTAAAAAAAAAAATATGAAGGCCAAAAATCAGTGGCTAATAATATAAACAACTTTTCAAAAGAAAAGTTGCAGACTATTAGCAACAGTAAAAAAAAAAAGACTATAACAAATCACTAATAAGAAGAAGAACACAAATCAAAACAAATCTGGGGTTTCACTTCACACCTACCAAATTAACAAAGATGACAAATGATGGAAATTGATAATACTGGAGATATTGTGAGAAGACTGACACATTAATAAAATGGTATGAAGTTATAAATTTGCTTAAGCATTCTGGGAAACAATTTGGCATTATGATGAGAAATTGGCTAAAATGCCTACTCCCATTGATTGAAATATGTTACTGCTATGAAGAAAGAAATCAAGGATAGAAGTATGTGCAACATACACCAAAATAGTTAGAGCATCACTTTTATGTAGTAGAAAAGAATTTACAAAGTAGATGCTCATAGATGAGAAAATGGATTTTTTAAAATCATATATGTATACTAACTAAACTGGACTCTCTGAAAAAGAGATATGGGAATACCTTCCTTCCTTTCTTCAGAGTGGTTGGAAATAATGGAGATTGTATGGTATATGTTGTCAGACTTGATCGATAAGTTGGTTAGCTTTGCTAAAGATTTTTTTCTCTTTTCTTTTTTCTTGGTTATAAGGAATTACTAACATCCCAACAAATGAAGAAAATGAATGTCAGAGATGTTCAATAACCTGATAATGGCCTAAGCTTCAGATGTACAAATGGAACTCAATTAGGTGTTATTTCCACAAGATAATACTGTATAATTACGAAGAAGGTCAATACATTTAAAGTACTTTAAGGTGTAAGTTATACATTGCTCACAATATACCTATGAAGTAATGAGCTAGGTTTTAACATTTCTTTTTATAGAAGAAATTGAAGCATGTCAAGGTTAAGTGACTTGCCTAGGATCACTAAGTTAAGCATAAGAGCAGAGAATTGAGTCTCATTTTCCTAATTCCACCTCCACTAATGTCTTCATCCTTTAATGGCATATGGTGTCTCTTTCACTCATTAGGCATTTAATCATAGACTGATTTATGATATTTACTACCATGTGAGGATCAAGTAAAATAACATAAAGAGAAACCTTTCCCTATGAAAATCATTTTGTAGCATTTAATAATTCTGAAAGTAATAATACTACATGGAAGCTTAAGATTACTTGTGTGTGATACAAAATATTAGTTTTCTTTCACTTTTCATATGTATACATTTTGTCTCCCAAGCCGACTTGCTTGATTGCAGTTAACATGAAGGTAAGAGGCCTTCAACATCTAGCATTGTGCTATGCACATAGGAAGTACTTAATAACGATTGGCTAAATGAAAGAAGAAATAAACACTTATCATTTTTATACAAAAAGCAGAACAGATGTTTGTTTCACAGATCACAGATGTCTAATTTCTTGGGGCTTCAGTTTCCTCAATTATAAAATGAGTGGAGTACACTAGATGGTCTCCAAGGTCCTCTCCATTTTTAACTGAAGAGGACAGAAGAAGAAAAATCCCTCAGTGCTTCTCATCTCTAAATATTTGGAAAATTGTTCCTCAACAGTATTATCTGCATTGCATAGTAATCAAGAGTCCCCATCCATGCCCCTCTTATGAGTCTCTGCAAAAATTTATGCAACTTAAGTAAAATTAACATTTGGTTAGAGAAAGAAGAGCTGATTTATTTATTGTAAATAGTGTACAATACATCTTTTAACTAAGAAGATCAAAAACAAACATTTTACTCTTTAAAAGATGTCTGTTCCACTGTAAGACAGATAAAACTAGCTAATCCTTTCCATGTTTCAAGATGTAAAGTAACTTTCTCCAACATAAAGAAGTTTTCTATCAACTTCTTTTGGAAGAATATTAAAACGTATGTATGACGGGGTTCACCACCATCCATTTGATGTTTTATTAAGATTCTTTTAAAAACCCTTGCATACAATTGGGAGGGAAGTAAGAAAAGAGCATGTCAAAACCAAAGGCCACAAAATAACTCCCCAATCTATTTAGTGAACTTTTAACTTTCAATATCCTCATACCCAGTTTTAGGCTCTACAATAAAGAATGATTTAGAAAATACCATCAATCTTCCAGGCCACCAGGTTTGCAAACTCAGGTATTATCATCTTTTCAATCCCCTTATCCCTTATATTCAATACATTCCCTAGCTTCCTTCAAATATCAGACCAGGTATCACCTTCCACAGAAAGCCCATATTGATTCTAATCTTTCCCACCCTCCCATTAGAAAATAACTTGTTGGAATGGCCAGGTAGCACAGCGAGTAAGAGCACCGGCTCCAGTGTCGGGATGACCTGGGATGGAATCTTGGCTCAGACACTTAGCACCCACCCAGAAATACCTGGCTGTGTAACCTTGAGCAAGTTACTTAACCCCAGTTGCTTAGGGGCGGCCAGGTGGCTCAGTGAGTAAGAGCACTGGCCCCACTGTCGGGATGACCTGGGCATTGAATCTGGGCTCAGATACTTAGCACCACACCCAGAAATAACTGGCCGTGTAACCTTGAGCAAGTTACTTAACCCCAATTGCTTAAAAAAAAAGAAAATAACTTGTTTATATTTGTGCATATTTTTCCTTGCAAAAACTATATTACATGATAGCATGCAAACCCCTTAAAAGGCATAAAAAATTTTATTTTTGTATTCTTAATTCCTAGCAAACTGCCTGGCATATATTAGGTCCTTAATAAACATTTGTTAAATGAATAAATGATTAAGAGAACAAGAACACAGATGGTTCAAAGAACTGGATAATAGATTTCCATCTTTAATTAAGTATTATTAAAGAAATTAAGAAGTATTTGAAGGAGATGGAGAGAAGGGGATTGAAATAAATCCAGTAAGAAATGTCTATTTCTCTTCCTCTTGTTCTATCACCATGATCACTGCTACTATACATTCCCAGCATCAGGGAGAAAAAAAGGAGAGAAATTACAAAATAGCAAGAGAAGAGAGAAAAAGGACAGAATACAATGCAAGGAGGAAGACACAAGAAAAGGAGTGGTAAAATTATCATCCCATAATGTTTTTGGGTCAGGTGAAAACAAAAGGGGTATAATAGATGCAGGCATGCAAAAGGATATTTTAGGATAAATAGTATTCCTACTCATTCCTTTTCTAAGCCCTCAAACTGAGATTGTTTAGTATAAAACAGGGAAGAAAAAGATGAATAGAAAAAGGTCAAATGAAAGTTTTGCAAGACTAGTTATGAAGTCAAAGGACAAGGCTAATAGTGCAATATTCTGAATACTAACACATCTATTGTGTATTGTATCCCCTTGTCAACTGTTTCCCATTAACTTCTACCATTCCTTATGTGAAAACAAGGGAAAGGACTTCTGAATCTCACAAGAATTATTTTTTTTCTATTAAATAATTAGCCATGACTAGAATGAAAAGGTTATTGAGAAAAAAATAGTAAAGGCTTCAGAGGAATAAGTGCCAATGGAAGAATTAATTTCAACCACACAATTCAAAGAAATATTTGAATGCGGAGCGGCCAGGTAGCACAGCGAGTAAGAGCACTGGCTCCAGTGTCAGTATGAACTGGGGATCGAATCCTGGGCTCAGACACTTAGCACCCACCCAGAAACACCTGGCCATGTAACCTTGAGCAAGTTACCTAACCCCAGTTGCTTAGGGGCGGCCAGGTGGCTCAGCGAGTAAGAGCACCGGCTCCAGTGTCAGGATGACCTGGGGATCAAATCTGGGCTCAGATACTTAGCACCACACCCAGAAATAACTGGCCATGTAACCTTGAGCAAGTTACTTAACTCTGATTGTTTTAAAAAATATATATTTGAATGGAATATTTGAAACAGAAGAGATTATCAATATTTTTTCCAAGCAAAGAATGCAAATGAAAATAAGAGATGGGGCATTTAAGAATCTTTTTGTCCTAGGTTTTGACTTGTCATAAATTTGACTTATCACAAAATAAATACCCATGAACCAGTGACAGAGAGATACCTTGGACTAACATATGTACATATTTTTAAGGAGGATTTATGAAAAGATATAGATAAGAATCTCAGGATTTATCTTCCAATGAGTTTTCTAGTAACCTTTTCCATCTCATCTTTTTCAGCTTTCTCTTATGTTAACTAATGCCAGTTCAAGGAATTGGGAGAAGAATGAGTAGAATATTACTGTAACACCTGTTTTTTTTATAAAATCCTTAAATCCATTCTATCACTTTTATTTTCATCCTCTTTCTCTACATGCATTTTAGATGTTAATATTCCCCATGTATTTTTATATTTTGACCAATATATCCCATTTCTAGAACAACTGAGAAACTCAAGGAAATAATGGTAAAGACAGAATAGAATTGGGGCATAAATAAACTACATTATGTGCTCTGAGAAAGATTGCTTCTGAAAGTATTGTTCTTCTAAACAGATGTTAAATTATTTTATTCAATAGGGGGATGCATAATGCATAATGAAAAGGCATCGAAAATCACAGGAAGCAAACAAGCAACATTTTATTACATCAGTGGAGTACAATACAAGACTCATTCAATAAGCTATTTGAAGTGAAATGAAGCCAGATTTATGTTCCATTTATGACTCATCAATATGTTTACAGGGGAAATTACAAGTATTTTATATAGCAGGACAAACTTTTCATAGTATATGCAACAATAAACAATTGTCATGGTGTGGAACTCAGTGTCATTACCCTATTACTTGATGCAACCTCATAACATAAGGAAGTTCAGGAAAAAATGCCATCTATCATGACTACATACAAAAAATGGCCAGAACAACAATTGTAAAAATTGTCAGACAAAGACTGTGAAGCAGAAGACATCTGCATATACTTACATCAGTGTCAGGCCCTTTATCTGCACCCGGACAAGAGAAAGTGACAAATTCATGGCACCTCTTGTGAACGACAAAACAGCAAACTGGTAGGGAGAAAATAAACCACAATTAAAGAAAGTTCTCACTTGCTCAAACAATTTTAATTTGACTATAAATGGAAAGCTTTAAAAAGCAATCACATGGCATTCATTCAAAGACTTGTAGTGTTCACTACTGAATTAAATATAGATGCATCACCATCTTCAATAAATTTTAACCTTCAATGATTGTATAACATTAGCTCTGTCACCATAAACAAGTCAGGTGATTCATGTAAGCCTCACCAATAAATTCAGAATAATAATACATATAATACCTTTATTTTGAATGGTTGTTCTGAAGCTCGAATTAGATTATATAACTTTGCAAAGTTTCAAGTGCTATGTAAATGTGAGTTATCATCATAATTCCTCTCCATGTACATGCATATACACACATATCTATGTGCATACACACGTATATACATGAAGGTACATACTTATGCATGTATGTATGTACCTTGTAATAGGACAGCTAAGTGGCTCAGTGGATAGAGTATTGGGAGTCAAGAAGACCTTAGCTCAAATCTGGCCTCATATAATTACTAGCTGTGTGACCCTGGACAAGTCACTTAACTTTGTTTCCCTCAGTTTTCTCATCTGTAAAATGAGTTGAAGAAGGAAATGGCAAACCACTCTAATATCTTTGCCAAGAAAATCTCAAATGAGATCATGGAGAGTAGGACACAACTGAAATAACTGAACAACAAAACCACACATACACACATATGTATATATTTATTACAAATACACAGAATTATCCTCCCCATACTTTAGGAATTCATTGTCACCAATCCACCAGTATAAAATGAAAGAATGATATATTCCATGCCATGTTCCAAAAGGCATTATTGCACAATGAATAGAAAGCTAGACTTGGAGAAAGATAAATTTAAGGTCTGTCTCTGACACATTCTAAATGTGTAACAATGTCTCAACCTCTCAATGACCTATGCAACTTTCTAGGACTATAAATTACACATGGATTGTGGAACTTCAGTGTTGGGTATGTGGGAGTAATCTCCATACTAAAAGTTCATAAACATTTAGATTTTTTAAAATGATATTTAACATCTTTGCAAAATCTCAGTTAGAAGGGACATGATAGGTCACCTATGACTTGTTTCACTGTGCCCTCTGGAATGCCTGTTCCATGGACAACAAACTTTCCTTCATCTTAAATCTATTCCTCTCCCACTCCTTCCATCTACTAGCTCTTACTGAAAACTTACTGCCGCTTGATGACAACCTCCCCATGCCCCTTCCCTTCTCTCTTCTCACTGAATTCTTAAACCTTAACCACTGACTTCCAACTTTATCATTTCACCAAAATTCCTCTCTCAAAAGTTACTAATGATTTTAGTTGTTAATCCAATCGTATTTTCTCAATCCTCATTCTCCTTGACCTCTCTGTAGTCTTTGACACTATTGATCCTTCTCTCTTCCTTGATACTCTCTTCTCTCCAGGTTTTCAGGATATCACTCTTTCCTGGTTTTGCTCCAACCTAAATGATCCTTCTCTGTCTCTTTCCCTGGATCCTCTTCCAGATCATATCCTCTAACTATAGGTGTGGGGTTCTGTTCTGTACCTTTTCCCCTTCTCCTTCTATTATTTGGTCATCACATCTTCTCCCATGGATGAAATTATCATCTCTATGCTGGTGATTACCAAATTATTTTCCTGCCCCAATCTCTCTGTTGACATCCAATCTTATATCTCCAACTGACTTTCAGAGATCTTGAACTGAATGTCCAGTAAACATCTTAAACTCAGTATGTCCAAAACTTAACTTGTTATCTTTTCCCCTAAACCCTCAACCATCTCATACCTACTTTGTTACTACAGAGGACAACACCATCCTCCCAATCAATAAGGCTCACAACCAGAAGTCAACACCATCTTTCACTGCCCATATCCAAGCTACTGCCAAGGCTTTAGATTTCACCTTTGCAACATCTCTTGGGTACTTCCCCTTCTCTCCTCTGACTCTGCCACCTAAAACAGGCCCTCATCACCTCACACCATGATTATTACAATACCCTGTTGGTAGGTATACCTGCTTCAAGTTCTTCCCTACTCCAATCTATCCACCATTCAGTCACTAAAGATATTTTCCTAAAGCATAGGTCTGATCATGTCACTCCCCTACTTAGTAAACTCCAGTGACTTGCTATTGCTACCAGGAACAAATACAAAGTATTCTTTTGTCATTCAAAGCCCTTCATAACCTAGACTCCTCCTATATCATTATTTTCTTATGCTATACTCTCTTATATATACTCATCCATTCAGTGACAGTGACTTCTTAGCTGTTCCATGAACAAAACACTCCATCTCTCAGCTCTAGGCATTTTCTCTGGCTGTCCCCCATACCTAGAGTGCTATACCTTCTCTGCTCTGACTACTGACCTCTCTGGCTTCCTCTAAGTCCCAACTAAAATATCATCTTCTCCAGGAAGGCTTGCCAGCCCCTCTTAATTCCAATGACTTCCCCCTATTAATTGTATCCTAGTTACCCTGTATATAACTTTCTTTGTATACATATTTATTTACATATTATCTCCCCCACTAGATTGTAAACTCTATGAGGGCAGGGATTATCTTTTGCTTTTTTTTTTAATCCCCAGTGCGTAGTACAGTGCCTGGAATATAATAGGCACTTACTAAATGCTTATTAATTGAATGCTTTACAAAGCATGATATAGCTAAAATCTGAACAACTCCAAAAATCATAAACACTTTGTTAAGCTCGATAAACATTGTTTTGTTGTGCCAAAAGTGCTCAAAGAGACTAGCAAATAACATACAATTGTTCAATCAACAAATATTTATGGACTATCAAATTTCAAAAGGTGAACAGAATGTTTCATAAAATTACAACCTACTCATTTGGCTGATTAAAGGTAAACCTCCAGGGCAGCCAGGTGGCTCAGTGAGTAAGAGCACTGGCCCCGCAGTCAGGATAACCTGAGATCGAATCTGGGCTCTGATACTTAGCACCACACCCAGAAATAACTGGCCATGTAACCTTGAGCAAGTTACTTAACACCAATTACTTTAAAAAAAAAAAAAAAGGTAAACCTCCTAGAAAGCATCAGGGCAAGAATCTCCTTCAAAACCAAGTAACAGCTTTTTTCTGTTAACAGATTATAAATGTAAGCAGGTAAAGAAGCCTGAAATCATAAGATTTTGCATAGAAAGAGTCTTTCAAAAACTTCTAATCCAACTCCCTACAGATAGGAAAATTGAAGTGTTGAAAGTTTAAGGGACTTAACTAAGCAAAACATACTGCAAATTCAAAGCATTTTCCACTATTTCATACTGTTTCATCTCCTTCTAAATTCCTATAATATTTTTCCTGTACCATTCATGTGGTACTTATATTGGGATCTAAAAGCAAGGAGTGGCAAAAGAAAGAGAACTATAACAGTGAAAGCAATAATGAATATTATGATTCAATTTTCTTAAATTCTAATAAAAAGTCTTCATCAATATGACCAAAAAGCTTAAATATGAGCAATTTGAATTTATATTAGGAAAGCAATGATGGTTCAAAATTATAAAAATTAGCATAATTAACCACATTGAAATAAAAATACATGATTATGTTAATGAATACAGAAAAAGACTTTAACAAAATGCAATGCTTATTTAAACAAAAATCTTTTCAAAGCATAAGACTATATTCTGGACCTATACTTACTAGTATGTCTGTTGATTCCATGTTGGGAATGGAATGAGATGAGATACTTGCAGACCATCTAACAATTAACAAAAACTTTACTTAACAATAGCATGGAAAAGATATTCAGCAGGGATATAACACTAATTGAATTGAAAATAGATGTCTGGCTTCCACAGTGTTGCACCTTGACCAAACTACTTCAATATTGATTTTGTCAGGTTTTTTTTTACTTGAATTACCCAAAAACTACTTCAATGAATCAAGTCTTAGTCCTTTAAACCAATTTGTTTTTTTTTTTTCTTTTCGAGGGGGGAAAGCAAAGGAATTGGAGTTAAGTGACTTGCCCAAGGTCACACAGCTGGTTAAGTGTCAAATATGTGAGGCCGGAATTGAACTCAGATCCTCCAACTCCAGGCCTGATGCTCTGTTCACTGCAATACCTAGCTGGCCCAAGCCAATTTGTTCTTAAGAATGGCTATGTTGACTGTTGGTGTCTGAATGAAGATTGAAGCATACTTTTTTTTTTTACTGTGTTTTTCCTGAGGGTTTTATTTTTGTCTATGTTTTCTTTCACAACAAGTTTTTTGCATGACTACACTTGTATATATAAGAACAGTTTAAATAATTAGTCATATTTGGTGCTAATGGCTGAGCCAGAACAACATAATAAAAAATTATATTACCTGAATTAAAGAATTGGAGTTTTGTCAAATTAACAAGGGGTTAATTTATAGACAAAATAATTTAAAATGTATTTAGAAAAACAAAAGATCTAAAATTTCAAAGGAAATGAAGAAAAACAAAAATGAGGAATGAAGAACATGTAGAACCCAGATTATACCATGGATCAATAATGATCATATTTTTGCGGGGGGAAGTAGGGTTTATTCAGGAGTCTGAAGCAGGGGTTGACATTTGATAAGCAGTGAGACATGGTAGAAGGGCTGTGGATTTGGAGTCAGGTGCTATCTTGGTTTCAATTTTACCTTGGAATTTTAGCAACATGAGAGTGGACAAGTTGACACCATTCATCACCTTCTCCTTGATACTCTCTTCTCTCTAGGGTTTGGTGACACCATTCTTTCCTATTACGTTTCTGATCTGTACTCAGTATCCTTTGCTGGATCTTCATCAAGGACATGGAAACCAACCATGGGCATCCCACAGAACTCTTTTTCTGGGCTCTGTTCTTTTTTCCCTTTATACTATTTTGTTTGGTGATCTCATCATTTCCCATGGATACAATTATTATCACCTCACTACTGATTCTAAAATGTACTTATTTTGCTCTAATTGCTCTGTTGGCCTTCAGACATATTTTCCACTGCCCACTGGACATTTTGAATTGGATGACTTGTAGACTAAGATGTCTAACTTAATGTGCCCAAATGTGCTAAACTCAATGTGCCCAAAACCGAACTAATTTTCTTTCTCTTCAAACCCTCTGCCTTTTCAAATTTCCCTATTACTATTGTGGTAATAGTAACAGCATCTTCTGAATCCCACAGGCTCAAAACTTAAGTGTTATCTATGACTTCTCACTCTCACCATGCATGAGAGTTACTAAGGCCTGTTGATTTCATCTTTGTAACATCTCTCAAATATGCCCCCTCATTACCATAAACATGGATTACTGTAATAGCCTTATACTTCAGTTTATCCTCTAATCAGCTGTCAAAGTGAGCTTCCTAAAGCACAGTTGTGACTGTATCACCTCTATACTCATTAAACTTTAGTGGCTTCCAATCACTTCCACAATCCAATATAAATATCCTCTATTTGGCATCCACATTCCAACATAAGCTACCCACTTTTTCCATTCTCTTAAATATACCATTTCCCACCCCAAACCCCTACATACATGCTCTTTCATCTAATTCCACTGGCCTGTCTTGCTTTTCCTTGAACAGGACATTCCATCTCGACTCCAGGCTTTTTCACTGGCTGTCCATCATACATGGAATGTTCTTCTTCCTCTACCTCCTGGTTCCCTTTTTTTCTCCCTTCAAGGCTTAGCTGAAATCACACCTTCTACCAGAACCCTTTCCTAAGCTCCCTTAATTCTAGTGCCTTATGAGTGTGATGGAATACTATTGTGCTATAAAAAAATAATGAAAAACATGGATAGACTTGAACAAAATAATGAAAAGAGAAATAACCAGAACCAAGAGAATGTTGTATACAGTAATAG
This sequence comes from Petaurus breviceps papuanus, assembly GCF_028583685.1. Taxonomy (NCBI): domain Eukaryota; kingdom Metazoa; phylum Chordata; class Mammalia; order Diprotodontia; family Petauridae; genus Petaurus; species Petaurus breviceps. The sequence continues at coordinate 25,090,626 of NW_027187380.1, read as the reverse complement.
CAATATTGTTTTAAGAACAAGTTTGAGTGACTAAGTCATTTTGACTATTATAAATACCCAAATTAACTATAAAGGACATATCAAGGAAAATGCTATGTGCCTCCAGAGAAAGAACTGATAATGTATAGAATGGTGATATATGTATATATGTGTGTATACATAAATATATATACATGTATCACACACACATGCACATATTTGCTTCTAATGGTAGCCATCTCTAGGGTGGAGGAGAAAAGGGAAGAAAAAAGGGGAAAAAAGAAAATGGCATGATATTTAAAAGCAATAACAAATTATACAAAATAGATTTGCAGTTTCATGAAAAAAAATAAATCAATAACTGTGTTTCAATGTAACTTGGTTCCCTTGTAATCCTACATATTTTATTTTATGCACTTAAAAACATTATTTTTTTTAAAAAGTTCATAGGCTTTACCAGACTGCCAAATGGAAAAATAAAATACAAATACATACACACATTAAGAAGGATAGATGAGTAATATAATCATAACTACGCTTTACAAAGATTTTTCTAAAAGAAATACATAGGATGAATTGAAGAGGGAGACACATGAGGGGAAGGAAGCAATTCAGGAGACTATCACATTAGTCCATTGATAATGAGGACCTGAAGCAGGGTGTCAGTGGGACAGGATGGGACAAAGTGAGTGTGGAAGAGGAAAGAAATATGGCTCAGGATGCAGTGGGTGACCTTGACTTTTTTAAACTAAGGTCTTGCCCAGGTAGTGGTGGCAATGACAGGGCCACTAACTGATTAGACAAGGAAAACAATTAAGGGTAAGGAATTAATAAATGACAGATTGGGAGGCCATTGGTATAATTAGATGAAAGAAGAAAGCAAAGAAAAATTTATTTTTGGAGAAGCATGGATTGTTAGAAGGCACAGTAGATAGTGTGCCCTACCTGGAGTCAGAAGACTCATCTTCCTAAATTCAAATCTGGCCTCAGACATTTTCTAGCTGTGTGACCTGGGCAAGTCATTTAACCCTGTGCGCCTCCATTGCCTCAGCTATAAAATCAGTTGAAGAAGGGAATGGTAAACCAGACCAGTACCTTTGCTAAAAAAAATCCAAATGGGGTCACAAAGAGTTGGACACAAGTGAAAATGATTCAACAACAACAACAGCAACAACAACAGCAATGCATGCCTAGCCCAGTTTGGGAAATGAGATTGGGGGACTGACAGAGCAACCAGGTAAAGACTGCCAACCATACCATAGGTGGGCATCAAAGACTAAACTAAACTAAAACTCAGGGCTAAAGATAACAATTTAGGAATCATCTACATCTAACTGTGGGAAATAACTCTTAAATATCTTCAAATGAAATGGGCAAATACTGTAACCTCTGGAACCTTCCTGTGACAAAGAAAAATATAAAATGACTATGAAGTTCTGCTGGTTGGAATGGAATTTTTTAGACTTACTATGATCTATAATCAGAAGAGAGCCTGCTACTCTTAGTGGTTTCTTTTTGTCCTGGGGGAAAAACAAATGATGCAAGCTGAGAGAACTGGACCCAGAGGTTTCAAGACTGAGTGCCTAAGTGGAAAGCAGGCAGTTTGGATTTCCCTTTCTGAATGTGGAAGGGATCCTATGATAAAGACTAATCTATGAAGATATCTGGGTCTGAGATAATAGACAGTTACTACTAGATTTGGTCAAGAAGAATGATGATGATTCTCTCTCTGTGTATGTGTGTGTCTCTCTGTCTCTCTCTCTTTCTCTCTCTCCTTTCTCCCTCCCCATTTCTATTCCTTTCTCCCACTCCCTCCTTCCCTCCCCTGCCAGGTTGAGAGCTAGTTCCTATTCTAAAGCTTACCTTTTTTTTCTTTTTTTTTTTTAATAAGCAATTGGGGTTAAGTAACTTGCTCAAGGTTACATGGCCAGTTATTTCTGGGTGTGGTGCTAAGTATCTGAGCCCTGATTTGATCCAGGTCATCCCAACACTGGAGCCAGTGCCCTTACTCACTGAGCCACCTGGCCACCCCACCTTTTTTCTTTAAAGTTATGACTAGTTTGAATTTTCTAGCTAGATAAAATTCAATTGATCATACATAGCTCCTTCTGATCTGGGTGCTTCATTATTTTTGAAAAGAGAATTGCAAAAAAAAAAAAAGACAAGATAGTGAGGACAAGGTACACAGATGAAAGCCAAAGGGACAGAAAGAACAGACCATTTCTATTTAAATTTTCAAGTGGAAGCAGTATTTTCATTCCATCCCCCTTGCTGGGGCTCAGGAGCTATCTGAGACAGAAGATTTTAATACTATATAAATTTCCCAAATCAAGAAAAGGTCAAGACACATGGATCTAAATCTTTTTTCCTTACCCCTAGGTTGAAACTAGGGCCATAAAAAAAAGAGTAGCGTGGCTATATGGTTATGTTGGGGTTGCCTTGTCATTCATATAAGCTTTCTGCCCATGTGTTTCCTTCCACACATGCACACAGCAATCTGCATACAAGATATAAAACAAACAAGTATTTAGAGAATAAATTACCATGGTGAGAAGAAGGAGGAAGTAACTAGAAAAGATCGATGATGTCCACAGTATAAGGTGAAGGGTCACTCAAGATGCAGTAGCTAATTTTCATCCTACCTGCAACCAAATCACACTAATGATATGCATGCTAAATGTGGGAATTTCATATGCAATATTTTAATTCATTTTATGCTTTAGAACCTTAAATACAATTCTAATTATTTCTTAATATTTTTTGATGAAAAGAAGGATTTCCTGCATTTTTGTTGCATAAATTAGAGATGCCAATTTTACAAAATAAATTATTTTGCATTTTCTTTCCAAATTTTTCTTTTAAATCTATGTTTATTCATTAAAATTTTTTTACAACTTTGAGTTTAATTCAATATTTTACTACTGTTAGAGAAGAATTTTTATTAATTGAATTTTAACATTTTAATTTCCTATTGTTGGATTTTTAATCTTGATTCCTTATAAAGTACAAATTTATTTTTAAGCTTTTTTCCCTTTTCTCTTAGTTTTGATAGAATTTTTGTTTTGAAATGCTGAAATTTAGTGGCTTAATTATTCTCATTTTAAGTTTTATTTTTCTTTTCCTCCCTGTATACTTGCTTTAACTCTGCCTAATCTGTCACACTGCCATATTTAATTCACATATGAGTATCTGGCTTGGATAAATGGAGGAAAGGCAAATGAGTAGGACTAGACCACAGAATTTATTGACAGCCTGAGTTGTTGCTAATTCCTTTCTTTCACCACCTCTTTCCTAGTAAAAGGAGAGGATGTGTGAGGCAAAGAAACATTCTAATGAAAGAAAAAAGTATCACAATCACAAACATGAATTTGAATTGAAAAACTCACTCATGATGGGGAGGGCGGGGGGGAGAATTCATCATAAGCCAGAATCAGAAAATACTGCTTATGAGAAATGCATTTAAAACATGAGACGCTGGGTAGAATATATTGTGCAAAGGGTGAACTCAAGAAAGATTTGCAATCAGGATCTCTGACAAAGTAATGATACAAATAGATATAATAAAGTAAGATGAGCAAAGACATTGTATTGTGCTTAAAGGCACCATAGATTGTGAAATATATTTGTAATTATATATAACATATATTTATATTTATAGACTAGCATAGCTTCTACATACCCAATGGACAAGCAAGTTAAAATGTAGGAAGAAATAGGCAGAAAAATATCAATTGCTAGGAATTTTAATCTATCCCTTTCAGATACTGACAAATCTAACTAAAAGATTTTTTCAAAATCTAACTAAAAGAAAATAAAAAATTAAAAACTATGAATTTTTCAGAATTTTTAATTTTTAAAAGTTAAAAACTGAAAATTTTAAAAATTTAAAACTACAAATTTCCAACAGGATGGGAATCTTAAATGTATACTGTACCTATTTCTCAGCATTTTTATAACAACTGACCAAATTCATTAATAATAACAGGATAAATATTTAATTTTAATATTTGTGACAAATCTGTCTAATAAAGTCTAAAGTATATAAAGTATATAAAATTGAAACAAATTTATTATATATTATAACTTTTCTGGAACATTATAATTTATTGTCTTTATTGTCACTTAATATTTTATATTATATATGAGTAATGCCTTTATAATTAAAAGTCAGTTTTCTAATGAAAAAACTATTGCTATCAACAAGCATATTTTAAAATGCACCATTTTATTAATAAGAGAAATGCAAATGCTCCTTGAGAGAAGGGACTGTCTTTTGTCTTTCTTTTTTTAAATCTCCAGCATAATGCTTAGTACATATAGTGATTAATAAATGCTTTTTGGCTGGCTGAAATTAAAACAATTCAGTGGTTCTATCTTGTATACATTAGATAGTCAAAAATGACAATAAAGAAAAATAATAATGGTTGGAGGTATTAGAAGTTAGGGCAGACAAGTGTACTATTGATGGAGCTGAGAACTGGTTCAGCTATTTCAGAAAATAATTTGAAACTACACCCAAATGGTTACTAAGCTTCCTATATCCCTCAACCCAGCAACACTACAATTAGGCATATACTGTAAGGAGGTCAAGGATAGAGGGAAAGAACTCATATGTAGAAAAATATTTATAAAAGAACGGTTTTTTTTTTTGTGAAAAAGAACTAGAAACAAAATAGATGTTCATTAACTGGGGAATAACTGCACTGATTTTGGCAGCTGAATGTAATGGAATTTTATTTCCCATAAGAATTGAACCATATAATCACTAAAGTCTCTTTCAGCCAGAAATCTATAATTCTAGAACTCTATATAATTTTCCCAAGATCACACACAGCCAGTAAGTGGCAGAATTAGGTCTCAAATCTGGGTCTTCAAAAGTTCTGTAATGTTGTGGATATACATTTGAATGGATCTGGAGTCAAAACACCTGGATTCAAATCCAGATGCCAAAATGTATAGCCATGTGGCCTTGAGCAAGTCACTTCTCTGAATTATTTTCATAATCTGTAAAATTGAAAATAATATTAAATGTGCCTAACTCCCTCAAAGCTTTGTTGTAAAGAAAAATTTTTATTAATTTATAATGCTATAGAATATTACCATAAACATATTCACTATAGAAACAATAACAAGCATCCAAAAAAGAAGTTTAAAATCAGTTGCAAAAATAAAATAAATTCAGCAAATATTTCATTGCCTACCGCATATAGAACACTGTGTCCATTTTTTTTATTTCCCCTCCTCCCTCCTCCACCCTTTCCCTCAAAAAATCCCACCTCATTGGATACTGTTTTATCTATAAGGTAATTTTACAGCATTAAGACTGCTGGTGAGACAGCATGAACAAGGCAGGGAAAATAGTTTTCATTATTATAATACAAAATAACAAATACAGTATTTGTTCCATTTTTTTGTATTCATTCAAACAGAGTCTTCATTTAAGAGACTTGTTATTTACTCTTTTTTTAAATTTTTAATAAATTTTATTCACATTTTGTCTTTTACATTGCCATAGTATCCCAACTATACTCCCTCCCCAAAAAAGCCATCCCATATGACAAATAGCATTTTTAGAGAGGAAAATCCCCAGCCTAACAGATAAATACATTGATAGAATCTAAAAACAAATATAATGTGTAACACCTGTGGACTTCCTGCCTCCAAAATAGGTAAATTAGGAGTGAGTCATATATTTTAAACACAGCAAATGTGAGGATTTGTTCTGCTTGGCTAGGCTTATTTGTGGCAGGGATTGTTTCTCCCTTTTTTGAGGTGGGGGGGAGACAGGAAGGTAAAATGGCATACTGGGGAGGGGTAGCTACTGATAGGGTTGTTAAAAAAAAAGAAAATGATAAAAGAAGGTCATGGAAGTATCTTAAAAAATCCACAGAAAGGAACAGGAGGACATTTACAGGGAAACACAGATGAAGGAAAGCTCTGAAAATAATAAACTGAATTGATTATAAATATTTTTTAAAAGAAAGTTCATAACAGAGGATCATACTTTCACATATATTCCTCTTTTTATGTTCTGCTTTGTATGTGGAAATGTTTTCTACCTCTTTTTTTCTGTTAAATTCAAGACATTTTTAAAATTCCCTGGCTCTGCAAAGAGAGGGCAAAATCAGTTATGTATTCCCTATTTCCCACTTTCCTACTATATAGATGGATGTAAAGATTGATAGATTGGAAACTCTCAGAGACAGCCTTGCCAGGAAATGGGAATCAGTACTATTCTACCTATGCTAGGGATATGCTAATAAATGTTTAACAACCAGTTTTCCTTCCAGATGTTGTTGTTCAGTCATTTCAGTTGTGTCTGACTTTGTGACACCACTTGGAGTTTTATTGGCAAAGGTACTGGAGTGGTTTGCCATTTCCTTCTTCAACTCATTTTACAGATGAAGAAATTGAGGCCAATAGCATTAACTTCCCCAGGGTCACACAGCTAATAAGTGTCTGAGTCCACATTTGAACTCCTGTCATCCTGACTCTAAGCCCAGATATATGCACATATCAACAAAACAACAAATCAAGTCCTGATTTGTAGTGTAGGTCTCTGAGGTGTAAATGCTTACAGTGAAAATGTAATAAGTCATTCAGAGCTGACTCTAGCACACCTAAAATTCTTCCTAGGACAGTGGGTCTGATGCTCCTTTAAGAAGCAGGAAGGACTATAACTAGCAAACATCAACTCACTTTTTTTATGTATTCATATGCCCATATTCCCTCATATATAGACATATATTCCCTCATATATAGACATATATATATATTCACTTCAACTATTTTCATACTGAGAAAAGTTTCATCAGTTACAATTATTGTTTTTTCATGTAGGAATGTTAATAGTTCAACTTTGATAAATTCCTTATGATTTCTTTTCCCTGTTTACCTTCTCATGTTCTTGCTTCTTGTATCTGAATGTCAAATTTTCTATTCAACTCTGGTTTTTTTCATCAAGAATACTTGAAAGTCCTCTATTCCACTGAATGACCATATTTTCCCCTGAAACACAATGCTCAGTTTTGCTGGGTAGGTGATTCTTGATTTTAATCCCAGCTCCTTTGACCTCTGGAATATCATATTCCAAGCCCTTCAATCCCTCAGTGTAGGAGTTGCCAGATCCTGGGTTATCCTGATTGTGTTTCCACAATATTCAAATTGTTTCTTCCTGGCTGCTTGTAATATTCTCTCCTTAATCTGGGAATTCTGGAAACTCACTATAATATTCCTAGGAGTTTTCTTTTGGGGATCTTTTTCAGGAGGTGATCAGTGGATTCTTTCAACCTCTATTTTGCCCTCTGGCACTAAAACATCAGGGCAGTTTTCTTTGAGAACTTCCTGGAGGATGTTTCTAGGTTCTTACTTTGATCATGGCTTTCAGGTAGTCCAATAATTTTTAAATTTTCTCTCCTAGATCTATTTTCCAGGTCAGTGGTTTTTGCCATGAGATATTTCACATTGCCTTCTATTCTTTCATTTGTTTGGATCTGTTTAACAGCATCTTGATTTCTCATAAAGTCATTAGCTTCCATTTGCTCCAATATAATTTTGAAGCAATGATTCTCCTCAGTGAGCTTTTGAGATTCTTTTTCCATCTGGCAAATACAGCTTTTTAAGGCATTCTTCTCCTCATTGCCTTTTTGAGCCTCTTTTGCCATTTGAGTTAGTCTATTTTTTAAAATGTGATTTTCTTCAGTCAGGCTGTTGACTCTCATTTCATAATTTTCTTTCATTGTTCTCATTTCTCTTCCCCAATTTTTCCTCCACTTCTCTTATCTGCTTCTTAAGGTCCTCTATGGCCTGTTACCAGCTTGTATTTTCCTTTGAAGCTTTTGGTGTAGGAGTTCTGACTTCACTGTCTTCCTCCTGTTCCATGCTTTGCTCCTTTTTGTCCCCAAAATAGGAGTCTAATGTTGGAATCGTCTGTCTGCTTTGTTTCCTTTGCCTGGTCATGTTGCCCCTCAGTCACTTGACCCCTGGGCTTTTTGCCACAGTAGGATTCTGCCACCAGACAGGGGAGATTTCGTCCCAAACACTGGGGTTTTCTCAGCTGCCAGAGGTATAGATGGGTACCCTCTCTGAGGCCTCCACAAGCTCTGGCAAGCTGAACACACACCCCAGGACCTCCACCCTAGACTGCAATCCAGATCCAAGCAGATTAAAGGAAGAGTGATTACCCCTCAGACTGGTCTCTTGGTCCCCCTACACTCTGCAGGCCAGGAGCTGAAGCTGCCACGTGGCACTGGCCGCTTCTCGAAAGCCAATGTACTCCCACTTACTGGGTCCCAAAGTCCAGACTGCACTGACCTCTCACTTTGTCCTTCGCATCTGTGTCTTGATAATTCTGGAAACGGTCACAGCTGCTGCTGATCTGGGTTCACTCCAGCCAGCGGCTGGTCTGGCCCAACCTGGGGCTAAAACCTCTGGCTCACACAGGCCTGGGCAAGGCTCCTAGAGCGCTGTGCTGGCCGATTCATGCCGGCCTGCTGGGCTGTCCTAAGTGAGAGGTTAGCTTCCCTGTGTCATTTTGTGTGTTCTACAGCTCCAAAGTTTGTTCAGAGTCCCCTTTTTAATTGATTGCGGAAGGTGGAAGCCGGAGCCACTTGGAGGTCCTGCTTCTACTCCCTGTTATTTACTCTTTATAAATTTCATGCCAATCAAGGACAGAAAAATAAATGCGTTTAAATTATGCCAGGACAGGGGTGGTTAGGTGGTGCAGTGAATAGAGCACCAGCCCTGGAGTCAGGAGGACCGGAGTTCAAATATGACCTCAGACACTTAACACAAAAACTAGCCATGTGACCTTGGGCAAGTCACTTAACCCCAATTGCCCTACCCTCCCCCTTTCAAAAAGCAAAAAAAAAAAAAAAAAAAGAAGTTATTCCAGGACATAGTGTTGGAAACAGTAAAGAAGAATTTTAAGACATCTATTCTGGCCCTGTACAAGTCTCTTGAGTCAAATAAAAAAATCTAAGGTTGTTGATAACACAATTAAATTCTAAATCAATCCTAAAATATATACTATAATGAAGAACCATACATAACCAATGTCCTATTATTATTATTATCATTGCAATACATGATGGATCAGAAAGGGAAGTTTCAGGATCAGTTTGTGAAATTGGCAAAATCTAGGCAGTGGACCTAATTCACAATTCACAGCATTTCATATTGGAATGCATCCTTCTATTCCTGTCTTTGTCCCTCTACCTAGCCCACCAAGACCCAATGTCTTCAAGTTTCCCCCTTAATAAAAAGCCCAGTAATGATTATACAAAGTCTCTATCCACATCTGTTTTCCCCCAGTATTCCCCACATCACAAGGTTGTCCTCTCAATTATTTCCAAACCACTCCATCCATATATTACTTTCCTTAGTCCAAGGGAATTTAAGTCCATTTAAGCTAATCCATATTCTGAATATTCTGAATATGAAATCCTTAGTAATATTCAATTCAATAAACACTTAATATACACCTTTCTTCAAACCTCAGCTAATGTCCCACCTTCTGCAAGAAACTCTTCCTGTCCTTAATCTCAGTGCCTTCCCTCAGAGATCATCTCCAATTTATACTGTATATATTGTTTGCACATAGTTGTTTTTATATTGTCTTCCTCATTAGATTCTGAAGAGTGGTGCAGTGGATTGAGAGCTAGGCCTGGAGTCAGGAAAACTCATCTTTCCAAGTTCAAATCTGGCCTCAGACACTTACTAGCTGTATGACCTGGTATAATGCTAATGGGAATTTAAAAATCTTCCCTGCCCCTTAATAAGCTTAAAGAAATTTGAAGACCTTCCCTGCTTTGAAAATAAACTCTGTCCCCCAATAAGCTGGATGTAATCACATGAAGCCTGTGGTGGGAGGAGTTTGCTGAAGGGTGGAGTAAAGCCAACAGGAAGCTGGGAGACAGAGCAAGCTAGATCGTTGGGAGGAGAGTGAGCTTCTGAGGGAGACAGATAGGCTTGTGAGTAAATATTGTGTTGTGCTGGTTTGTGGGAAGGCTAAAGGATGGTGTGGTTCTCTCTGCTGTTGTGGCTTATTAACTTCTTTGCTACTACCGTGTTTCCCCGATAATAAGACACTGTCTTATTATTTTTTTGGAAAGAAAAACACCAGAGGGCTTATTTTCAGGGGAGGGCTTATGTTGTCCTGCCTCAGCTCTCCTCCGCGGCACTGCTCTCAATGGCGCCAGCAAGCAAATCACTGGGGAAGAACAGGATGACGTGCTCACTGCTGCAGCTCTGATTGGATGCAGCTCGGAGCACGGCGTGTGTTTCACCCGGGGGGGGGGGGGACGGTGCATACAGAGGGTACCGTAATGTAGCGTGTAGTGCAGGGGATCACCTTCACTACAGTAGCAATCTCAATAGGGCTTATTTTCAGGGGAAGGCTTATTTTAGAGGAATCTTACACAGTAAGGGGAGGGCTTATTTTTGGGATAGGTCTTATTATCGGGGAAACACGGTATGATGGAATTGGCTTACTGGTTTGGGGATTAGGTTTTCTGGTGTCTGAATAAATGTTTTGCTTCTGTCTTCTATATGGAGAGTTTGTTATATTTTGTGATCAAGCACCATGCAGGCATATTTATAGTGACTGTGGGCACTGTGAATATTGCATTGGCACTACACCTGGGCAAGTCACTTATAACTGTTTGCCTCAGTTTCTTCATGTGTAAAATGTGCTAGAGAGGAAAATGGCAAATCACTCCAGTATTTTTGCCAAGAAAACCCCAAATGGGGTTACAAAAAGTTGGACATTAAACTCTGAACTCCTTGAGAACAGGTATTGTTTTTACCTTTCTTTGTATCTCCAACACTTAGCAGAGTGCCTGGCTTTTAGTGCCTAATTAATGTTTGTTGATTTAACTTGACCTATGGTACAAGACACCCTGTTAGGTACTGGAGATACAACAACAAAAGAAAATACATTCCTTTTGCTCAAAGATCCACATTCACTCTCATGGTTCAAAGGGTACAGAAGTAGACACAAAACATAAAGCAAAAAAAGTTATTTCAGGAGGCAAAAAAATCAAATTTTAATCATCCAATAATATATCATATCTGAGGATATGATATAAAGATGAGAGTATAGGTGGGACACACTATGCCACTGATTCACTCATTTCATCTCTGTGACTCAACCTCTCTATTGATGCGGCATGAACAAAGCTATCTATTTGCTAATGTGTCATCCTATTTGCAAACAGCTTTTTAAAAAATGTTAAATAGTGAGTAAAATACTAAAATATTCTCTGCCATGCATATTTTTGGGAAAAGGAATTAATATTGAATAACTGAATTCTGACATGAGTGAAAACTTTATATTTGCCTTCAGTTTTAAAATCTCTCCCTATTATAAAAGATGAATCATTCACTGGTATTAAATGCCAGTCTCAAATTAAAAAACAAAACAAAACAGGGACATACATAACTTAAGGCCTTTTTTTAAGGAAAAAAATTACAATTCAGATGATTGTACTATATTTCCTCTCCCTAAGATTAGTGTTGTGTGGAAATGACACCTAGTTTCTTGAATAATTTTATTGCTGAATCAAGCAATACTGTAACTCTACCCTTCCAGAATTCTACTATTATCATGGTTGAGAGTGAGTGTAAATAGCAATTGTTTCTGCTTTGGCCAAAAACCTTGAGGTCTTCCCCTCTCAGACTGATATTTTTTTTTTGACTAGGTAAAAAAGGTCATTCTTTGTCTCATTTCTTACTTAACCTTAATCACTGAATGGCCATTGCCTCAGTCAGACTGAGACTTATTATAGACCTTAGCTGAAAAAGGACAATGTCTCCCACTGTATCCAGGGCTATCTCTAGTCATCGTCATCCTAATCTATATCTTGCCACTGCATTTCAGATGGTTCTGGAGGAGAAAGTGAGACTGGTGACTTTGCACAGCCCTCCCTCGCTTACATCCAATTCACTTGCATGTCATGGCATCACCTCCCTGATGTCATGGTTCTCTTTGATAAAGAAGGACAAACAAAAACAACTATATATTTGTCCCCCATCCTTCTGAGATCTCCAATGCTCTCTTCTGGGTATTTCCTTTATTCTGCTTTTTTTTTTCAGTCACTACACCTACTTACCTAATCTACCAAGTGCCTCCCAAACCCTCAAAAAAGCTGTCTACAACATAAAAATTGTCAAGATAAAAACCCCATATATTAGCCATGCATGAAAATGCATGCATCATTCTTCATGTCTACTCCATCACTTCCTTGTCAAGAGGAGGAGGTATTCATCATTAGCCTTGTTCATTGCCTTGATCACAGATCAGAGTCTTTTACAGTTGTTTTCTTTTGCAATGTTTAGTTATTGTATAAATTGTTCTGATTCTGATCACTATACTCTGAATCAATCCATACAAGCTTTCCCAGGTTTCTCTGAATCCATCCCTTTCAACATGTCTCATACAACATAATCTACTATACATATACTGTATACATGTCATTTTTTTTACCACATAATGTATTCTGGCCTTCCCCAGTTGATGAGATCCCACTTTGTTTCCAAATCTTTACTACAATAGTGAGTGCTGCTATAAATATTTTTATAAAAATGAGAACTTTCTTGGATCTCATTCGGATATAATGGCACCATTAGATTAGAGGAAAAGCACCATTTAGTGACTTTTTGAGTAAACTTCCAAATTGCTTTCCAAAACTGTTAAATAAAATCACAAATCTACCTGCAGTCTATTACCATACCTGGCCTCCCACAATCTTTTAATAATTGTGATTAACCATTTAATCAATTTTTGCCTATCAAGTATGTGTTCCTGTCTTCTAGACACCAAAATTAGACCTTTGCCTATATCATCCTGTAGCTTCTCTCAGCACCTAGAGCCTCTTAGCAATGGAACATTAAACCAGTCCTGTGCCCTTCTCACTGTGGAACCCTCAATTGCATCCTTTTTCCCATTGGTGAATACTTCTTTGAGTCTTCATTTGTGGAAGGGTCCAGGCCCATCTTCATTCCCTTTCCAGCCCTGTTCCTAGCGTCAGGACTTCAAAACCATGCCCTTCTGGTAGGTTCCTTCATCCTTTCCATCTTTTCCCCATTTCTGTGTGTTATCTTGCCCTGTTGGGATGTAAGCTCCTTGAGAAGAGAAACTTATCTTTCCTTTTACTTGTATATGAATCCTCAGCACTTAAGCACAGTGCCTGGAATATAGTGAGCATTTAAATGCTGGTTTCTACCTTCCCTCAAGTGACTAAGTGAAATATGAGAGTTATTTTAATTTGAATTAATCCAATTATTAGCAATAAGGAAAAATTTGTATATGATTATCCAAAGTATGTCTTTCTTTTGAGAACTGCCATATTCTTTAAGCATTTTCTATTGACTAATGGCCCTTGTTCTTCTATATTTGTATTCATTCTCTATGTATTTTGAATTTTATCAGAAAAATTATGCAAAATTTTTTCACAAATTAATTTTCCTAATTGAAACTGAATTTATTTTATTCATACACAAGTTTTATTGTCAATTTCCTATCATCAAAATTCTTCATTTTACCTTTTGTGAAGAATTCTATCCCTTACTTGATCAAGAACTCTTTGCTTTTCAGTAACTTGCCCAGGGTCACACAACTAGTATGTCAGAGGCAGTACTTGAAACCATGTATTCTGGCTCTAACACCAACTCTCTATCCCATTCTTCAATGCAATCCCTAAAGAAAATGACTATAAAGAATTCAGAAAAGTATTGGAAAACTTAAATGTACTGTTCCAGAGTAAACAACCAGGAAACAATACGTATAACTACAACAATAAATGCAAGTAACAACAACAAAAAAATGAACACTGTGTTTATATTAATGAAGCTTGGTTTTGGAAAAAGAGTTGATAAAATAAACCCTTCCTCTCCTCCTGCAGAGGTAAGAGACACTCAATGAAGAATATTGCATATATTGTCAGGCAAGGTTGATGTGTTTGGTTGGTTTGGTTGAATTGTTTTCTTTTTCTTTCTTCTCTTTCTTTTTAAATTTTCTTGTAGGACATAGTTTATTGGGTATGGGACTAGGAATATGAATATATGAACATATGAAGAAGTTGAAATTTTTATAAATAAAATATCCCTAAGATAATACTAGCATTTGCAGTGAAAAGTCTTGGGCTTGCAATGGGGCTTAGGAAAAAGGAGCACCTAAGGAAACACTATTCCACTCCCAAGATGTGTTTGGGAAATATCTAAGGGTTTTAATAATTAAAAAAAACAACAACCCAACCATGTAACTAAGTTTGAGAAGTGAATAGAGTCTTAATGGCAATTAGTAGTAATTGAGATAAATAGTTGGCTTTTTTTTTCAAATTCTTTCCTAGCAAGATGTTTAAAGAAAACTCATGAAATTTCTTTTAGAAAAAAAAGACTCACTGATAAATAGAGAACAAGACTTTGTGATTCAGTGGAAGGAACATCTGATCTGGTTTGAGAATGTGGACTCATATCCCAGCTCACCACTTTGCAACTTCAAGCAAGCTATATTACCTCTATGGGACACCCTGTTTTCATAGGTAAAACAATGAGGAGAATAACTTAGATGACCTCTATGCCTCTAACACTGTGATCCTAGGATCCTATAAATGAGAAATAGAGTAATGGAGGAAAAAATGAATTTTCCACATCCTATGAGAGCACTACCTAATCATAGGTCCTGTTAATTTCCAGTCATTTTCTTGTCTAAGCAAGGAAGACTCCGTCACTCTCTATCTTCTGAATTTTCAGTAACAGTAACATCATTTTGAAATATATTCCTTAAAAAAAGAGGGGACAGTGATGGTTGGGAGACAGGAATGGGAATCAGTAATGACATCCTGGGCTCTGTCCTGAATACATAGCATAGAAACCACAAAATTAGTTCAGGCTGCACAAAAAAAATATTTGACTCTCTGTTTTAAGTTCATTTCAGAGAGAAATATATCTACTTGAGGAGCCACGGTATAACTTATGAAATGATAATTCTATCTATGTATAGAACTTAAGTTAAAGATCTATATATATTCACCAGTTTTTTGCTCTTCTTGACATTTGCTTTGTTTTTGCTTTTTGGAGGGCAATTGGGGTTAAGTGACTTGCCCAAGGTCACACGGCTAGTTTTGTGTGTGTGTGTGTGTTAAGTGTCTGAGGCTGGATTTGAACTCAGTTCCTCCTGACTCCAGGTCCAGTGCTCTATTCACTATGCCACCTAGCCACCTTCAGTTTTTTTGTTTTGTTTGTTTTTTTCTTTTTGACATTTGTAAGAGAAACAAAGAAGGATGATTTTTATAGGCCATACTTTGAATGATGGTTATCATAGAACACATGGTAAAAAGAACAAAGCAGAAGAAAGTGGGCAAGGGATGGTGTGCTAATGTTGGACCTTGTGCCACACTGATTACAACTAATGCACTGTTGTTAGAATTTGTGAATTGGTTCAATAATTCTGGAAAACAATTAAGAATTTTGCAAGAAAAATCACTGTCATTTATATCCTTTGGAAACCCCACTACTAGGCATATATGAGGAGATCAAAGATAGAAAGATCTCAAAATGTTCACAATAGTTTGGTGGTAGTAAGAAACTAGAAACACAGTGGGTGTCCATCAATTTGAAGAATGGCTAAAAAAAGTGATAGCTGAACATAATGTAATATTGTTGTACCAATCATATTGTCCTCAAACATCTCCTTGATTCCCAATCCAGTTACACTCATTCTGGATCACTTTGACTTCTCCATCATGCCTCTGCACAGTCTTGACTGGTGACAGCATAAAATATAAATATATATGTATGTGTATATATATATATGCATATACATGTATATATGCCCCAGCAATGCTACACATTCCACTCCAGCAGTCATCTTTCTACCCATTCTGCCTGCTGGAACACTGAAAAATCTAGACCATTAGATCTTGTCATTTATATTGCCACTCCATGTAAAAGCTTTCCTGTTTCCTTTTAAAGTATGGCACCAACACTGTCCATTAAATTTGACCTCAGTTGATACTTTTTAATCTTATCTTTATTTATAACATTGTTGTTATTGAGCATTGCATTTTTTAGTGATTCTGCCTCCATCCTTCTGCAGTGTGATAAAGTAGAAAAATGTTTGGACTTAAGAATCAGAGGACCTGGGTTCAAATTCCAGCACAGCCACTTATTAGCTGTGTGATCTTTGGAAAGTCACTTAACTTCTCTGGATATCAGTTTCTTCATTTGTAAAATGAGGGAGTTAAACATCCTTAAGGGGTCCTTCCAGATCTAAAATGTATGAGCTTTATATTTCATACAAGTCCTCCCAAATGTGAATTTGTCCCATTTGATGTAATCCATAAGGATTACCTTATGTTTGTTTGTTTTGTAATTGTGCTTAGAAGTTGTTTGGCCATCAAAAAAAATGAGGCTTTTCTGGACAGAAAAGTTTTACATTTTCTCATAATAAATTAGTTGGAATTTGCTAAACTTTTAAAAAAAGAGAGAAGTTCAAAGTTCGAGTTCCTTGAGAAACACAATTACTAATGTTTAAAGCATATCCATAATTGTAACATTTAGAACACACTATCTTAGAGACCAATAAGGACGGAATAATTTAAGGATGCCATGGCATAGAAAAAAATGCATTCAATAAATTTAAAATAACCATACTAGACTACAGGGCAGCTAGTTGACACAGTAGACAGCTGGGCCTGCAGTCAGGAAGTCTTGAGGTCAAATCTTTTCTATTACTAGTCAAATCTTTTTACTTACTAGTTGTGTGACTCTAGGCAAGTCACTTAATCCTGTGTGTGCCTCAGTTTCTTCACCTGTAAAATGAGTTAGAGAAGGACATGGCAAACCACTCCAGTATCTCTGCCAAGAAAACCCCAAATGGGGTTATGAAGAGTCAGACATGACAGAACAGAAGATATGATGTAATGTATACTAGGGCATAAGGCAGGCCTGTACAATCTGGGGCCCAACTGCTTACTGCCCAAGCCTCTTCCAACAAACCAAAAGATTTCCTCTACATATAAAGGATGTTTTCCTTTACATTTTTCACAGGCTGCCTAAAATCCTTTGTCATGCCACAATCAGCTGTAAACAACCCACAGGGCACAGGCTGAGCAGGCCTTGCATAAGGAGCAGATAAATATACCATTAAAAGATACAATTGATTAACTAGAAAACTATGGAAAGTGACTGTTGGTGCCTTTAATTAATCAAATGATTAGATTTGACTCTGAGCTAAGTAAAATTAACCCTCACTTCACCTCAATCTTCTGTGGCAGATTAAAAGATTATTTATCCCTGAAGAAAATGTATAGCAGTGTCCTCTAGGAGCACTGGAAGTTTGATGGGCTTTGATGGGGAATATGCAAGATAAGAATTAAAAAGGAAGATGGCAGAGTAGAAGGACCTTCCCAGGGCTCTGGCTTCCACTTTCCCCAATCCATCTAAAAAGGGGACTCTAAACAAACTTTAGAGCTGCAGAACCCACAAAATGACACAGAGAAGCTAATCTTCCACTGAGGACAGACTGGCAGGCCGGCAGGAATCAGCCAGTGTAGCGCTCTGGGAGCCAAGCCCAGCCCCACTCCAAGGCTTTAGCCCCAGGTTAGGCCTGACCAGCCGCTGGCAAGAGGGACTCCGGATCAGCAGCAGTTGTGGCAGTTTCCAAACTTATCAACACATAGATGCAAAGGACAAAGTGAGAAGATGGTGCAGTCTGGACTTTGGGACCAGTAAGTGGGAGTGCGTGGCTTTTACTCTCCAGGGCGAGAAGCCATTGAGACACTGGCACAGCCAGCCAGTGCCATGTGGCAGCTTCACCTCCTGGCCTGCAGAGTGTAGGGAGACCAAGCACCAGTCTGAGGGGTAATCGCTCTTCCCTTAACCTGCTTGGATATGGATTGCAGTCTAGGGTGGAGGTCCTGCGGTGTGTGTCCAGCTTACCAGAGGGTGTGGAGACCTCAGAGAGGGCACCCATCTAATACCTCTGGCAGCTGAGAAAACCCCAGCGTTTGGGACGAAAGCTCCCCTGTCTGGTGGCAAAGTCCTACTGTGGCAAAAATCCCAAAAGTCAAGTAATTGAATGGCAAAATGAGAAGGCAAAGGAAACAAAGCAGACAGAAGATTCCAACATTACATTCCTATTTTGGGGACAAAAAGGAGCAAAGCATGGAACAGGAGGAAAACAGTGAAGTCAGAACTCCTGCACCAAAAACTTCAAAGGAAAATATGAGCTGGTTACAGGCCATAGAAGACCTTAAGAAGCAGATAACAGAAGTGGAGGAAAAATTGGGAAGAGAAATGAGAACAATGCAAGAAAATTATGAAATGAGTCAACAGCCTGACTGAGGAAAATAATACCTTAAAAAACAGACTGACTCAAATGCCAAAGGAGGCTCAAAAAGACAATGAGGAGAAGAATGCCTTAAAAAGCTGAATTTGCCAGATGGAAAAAGAATCTCAAAAGCTCAATGAGAAGAATCATTGCTTCAGAATTAGATTGGAGCAAATGGAAGCTAATGACTTTATGAGAAATCAAGATGCTGTTAAACAGATCTAAACAAATGAAAGCATAGAAGGCAATGTGAAATATCTCATGGGAAAAACCACTGACCAGGAAAATAGATCCAGGAGAGAGAATTTAAAAATTATTGGACTACCTGAAAGCCATGATCAAAGTAAGAACCTAGAAATCATCCTCCAGGGAGTTCTCAAAGAAAACTGCCCTGATATTTTAGTGCCAGAGGGCAAAATAGAGGTTGAAAGAATCCACTGATCACCTCCTGAAAAAGATCCCCAAAAGAAAACTCCTAGGAATATTATAGCGAGTTTCCAGAATTCCCAGATTAAGGAGAGAATACTACAAGCAGCCAGGAAGAAACAATTTGAACATTATGGAAACACAATCAGGATAACCCAGGATCTGGAAGCTTCTACACTGAGGGATTGAAGGGCTTGGAATAATGATATTCCGGAGGGCAAAGGAGCTGGGATTAAAACCAAGAATCACCACCCAGCAAAACTGAGCATCATGTTTCAGGGGAAAATATGGTCATTCAGTGGAATAGAGGACTTTCAAGCATTCTTGCTGAAAAAAACAGAGTTGAATAGAAAATTTGACACTCAGATACAAGAAGCAAGAGATGCATGAGAAGGTAAACAGGGAAAAGAAATCATAAGGAACTTATCAAAGTTGAACTATTAATATTCCTCCATGGAAAAACAATAATTGTAACTTATGAAACTCTTCTTAGTAGTTGAAGGGATTAGAAATATATATACACATATATATGTCTATATATGGGCATATGAATACACATGCGAATGTGTGTATACATGTTTACAGGTATACATAGATAGAGGGCACAGGACCAATTTAACAGGAAGGAATGATACTTAAAAGGTGAAATTAAGAGGTGAGAGGAATATAATGAGAGGAGATGGGGAGAGACAGATTAGGGTAAACTATCTCATACAGAAGAGGCAAGGGAAAATGGTTACAATGGAGGGGAAGAATAGGAAGGCAAAAGGAAATGGGTCAACCTTATTCCCATTGAATCTGGCTTGAGGAGGGAGTGAAATACACACTTAATAGGGTATCTCACCCTCCAGGAGAATGGGGGGGGAGGGGATGAGAGGGGGGATGATGGAAAGGAGGGCAAAGCTGCAGGGAGGGAAGTTGGAAGCACCCACTTTTGAAAAGGGACAGGATCAAAGTGGAGAATAGAACAAGTGGGAGGTGGGATAGGAGGGAGGGAAATATAGTCAGTCTTTTACAATATATCTACTATGTTATTGTTTTGCATTAGTCACACATGTACAACCTATACTGAACTGCTTATCTTCCCAGTAAGGGTGGGTGACAAGGAAGGAAGGGAATGAATCTGGAATTGAAAGTTTTAAAATCAAATATTCAAATATATATATATATATGTGTGTGTGTGTGTGTGTGTGTGTGTGTGTATATATATACATATATATATACTATTATTAATACCATCTTATATGTAATTGGGAAATAAGATATACAGGCACTGGGGCACAGAGATCCACCGGAAAAGTCGAAAGGGGTATGGGAGAAAATATGGGAGAGAGCAGATTGGAGGAGGGGATATCCTGTGGGACTGCTATTTTGGGGTGGTAGGTAGGGGAAAAAACGGGGCTAAAATTTGCAACTCAAAATCTGGCGGAAACAAATGATGTAAATCAGAAGTTGATAAAGCATTAAAAAAAAGAAAAAAGAATTAAAAAGAGCTAGATTTTGGAGTCAGAAGATGGAGATTCAAATACTGCCTCAGGTGTTTACTGAGTGACTTTAGGCAAGTCACTTGAACTCTCTTGGTCTCAACTTCCTCCTCTTTAAATTAAAAAGATTTGGGTTGGATAAACATTAAGTTCCCTTCAGGCTCTAAATCTTTAATCTTATGATTCAGTGTCATTATGAATTGTTATGATCACACTGTGTGGTAATATAGTTTTTTTACACACTTTCTGGTCTCCTCCCACAATGTCAGGTGCAGATGATCATCTGTCTTTTCTCACTGAAGGCATAGTATCTGTTTCTAGCCTTTGGCCCCTTACTTCCTTTTAATTGGAAGCATGAGCTAGTTGTGAATTGGGAAATAAGATAACCTGCTAAGAATTATGCTTGGAGAGGTAATAAAACTCTAAGCAATAGTCTAAGCTTTAGTGCAGGGATTTATGATGACTTTTATCACTTACACCTTTATCACTTTACTCCTCAGGGGCTGTGAGACTTGATAAATGGCCAGTTTTAAACAGGAAGAGCTAGTTTCAAGTCCTGCCAATGACATATACTATGTGATTTTGTATAAATCACAATTAACTTTTCAATGACTTAGGCAACTCTCCAGGATTGAAAATTAAAGATGCATTGCAAATTGTCACAGTTGGAGAAGGTTCAGCATACCATAAAAGTTCCCTACATTGATAAAAACAGGTCTGAAACAAATTTTTTTTAAAAATTACACCAGGCTGTGTGTGGTCTGTACAGGGGAATGTATTTTAAGCCTAGATTCTAGTTTCAGGATAAGAATATAGAAACTTATTTTAAAAACCTAAGTCAAAAGTAAATTGGTTTGACTTCCAAATGAAAAGCTTTGCTGCATAAATTCACAGAACAAGTCACATTGCTCAATGGAAAGAGCATTGTACTTGGAATCAGAAGATACAGGATGCCAGCCCCCTCAACCTCTTAACAACTCACTTCCTTATCTGTAAAGTCCAGGTCTAAGACTCTATGGTCTCTTCCAGTGCTAAATCCTATGACAATAATCTTGGACAAAGGTCTTTGTTTCCTTATTTGTAAAATGAGAAATTTGAACTGACCAAATGACATTTCATACACACTTCATTATGATTACGTGAACAACTTGTGGCAATTTAATGGAATTCACTGTTGATTGACATAATTCTCTTTCTCCTTTTTCATAAAATAAGGAAACTAGTACCCATATGCCCAACCCCCCCCCCCATGGGGCAAGTGGCTGATGACATTTTAAAACTGATTTTATTAATTATGCTTAGAAATTTCTGCTTCCCATACTATTTTTTTAGTACTTTATAATGCCTCCCTATTTCACAAGGGTGTTGTGGGGTTTAAATAAGGTAATGGATAAAAAATACTTACTAAATTGTAAAGTACTATGTAAACATCAATTGCTATTGATACTATTGCTATTGCTATCATTATTTGCTTCTAGGTTTTCCTAGGCTGCTCATTGACTATCAAAGTTCAGAGTCCTTAATAGGTCTCCATTAATGTGAATCTTCTGAAGTAGTACCATTGTGCAAATTTGAAGAGTGTATTTCCACTGGTCTAGAATCAATTATTATATTTCACCTATAGTTTAAAATGGTATGAATTTGTATACATATATTGCAATAAAATATTCTAAAATGCCAGAAAATTACGACAGGAAGGGATTTTTTTTTAATTCCCTAATTAACTGAGGTAGAGGGAAATTAAATGCATTGTCCAAGGTCCCAGAGCTAGCTAGTAGCAAAGGAGGAAAAAGGAACATAGGATTAAGATGCCAGACCAGTTATATACTTTCTATGATATCATACTGCTAAGAAACCACCTCTTCCCTGGAGAAGATTCTACTTCTTGACCTTGCTTTTGCTCATGTTGTATGGCATACTCAGAAGGGACTCTCTTCCTCACCTTTTCTGGGTCCCCTCTCTTAGCAATCTTTCTCTTTTTTTCTTGAAGTGATTTTGTACATAATTGTTTTGAACACATGTATCTCTCTAGTAGAAAATAAGTTCCCTGAGGGCAAGGTCAGCCTCATTTTTTTCTCTTTGCATTCTCAATGTCAAGTACAGGACCGGGAATCAAGTCCACAGTCTGAATAAATGTTTCTTGCTAAATTCTCTAATCTTCTCTCAATAAGGCTATGAAGAAACTCAGAGGTGACTATTTTACATAAAACCTTTCAAGTCACAAATTTACTGCATAATACTGATCCAAGACAGATTCAATAGAAACAAAAAATTAATAACTGAAATGGCACTATATTTAGAGACTACAAGGGTGAGGGGGGGGGGGGGAAAAAAAAGTCCTTAAGGCTTTGCTTTGGTTTGGGGATAATGGGAAGTTAAAAAAAATATTAAATGATTTTTGTATTCTGAATATAGACTAAGTTATTTTTAACTTGTCTACTCCTGCAATTTCCATTCCAAGTGTACCTGTAGGCAAAATGGCTCTAGTTATACTCATACCACACAAACTCCCTAAGTAATGATTGTGAAAGGTATTCAAAGCCCTCAGAGGGTTCCAAATTTGTCTTAAATATTTAAGCAATATTTTTTCCACTAGCTATTACTTTACATCCTATATACTTGTCTTTAGCAAAGGAAGCTTACTGCTAGCTACCACAGGCAAGCCACAAATCTAATCTGCATCATTTCTGCTCAATCATAGTTCAATCATAGCATGCTTGCAACACAAAATACAAAAAACTCATTGTTTTCAAAGTCTTGGGGGCACTCCTTGCTCCTGGGGCTGGAGGGCAAATGGTTGCCAAGGCAGGAAATATAAATTTTATGACTTTCTGCCACTATCCAATCCATTTACCCTATTCATCACCTACATTATTACCTATTCTGACCATTTACCCTAAAATGAACCTCTAAGTCATCTCTAAAATAAGCTGTGGTTAGACACCAACTTAATGAACTATTCTTTTAAAGTCAATGGTTACGGAAAAGGTCATTCAATTCAATTCAACATTTATTAAGAATTTGCTATAAGCCAAACACTGGGCATTGAGTATAGATAAAAAGAATAGATACAACACAAATTTTATTCTCAAGTAAGTAAAAATCTATTAGTATAAGACTGGAACTCTGGAAAGAGATTGGGAGTACAGCTATAGATTTGGGAGATATTTTAATATAGCTGATTAGTGAACCCAAGAGAATGGAAAAGATCACCAAAAGAAAGAATTTAAAGAGAGAAAAGAAGAGATCCTAGGTGAAAGTCTAAGAGAAATATAAAAGCAGTCATAGACTTAGAACAACAATGAGAATACACCATCACAGAAGGCAAAAGAGAAGAAAATAATCAAGAATAAGAAAGAGTGGACAGCATGGATCACAGAATCAGATTCAGAGCTTGAAGAGAGCTTAGAGATCATCTTTTCCAGTCCCTTTCCCTTTGATGGGGTACCTGGGGTCTAGGTCAATTTGTGAAACCAACTTGTGAAACCAGTCTGTGAAATTGTAATTGCAATTTGTATTGTAAAATTGTTATCTGTAAAATTCCTTTCTCTACCTTGGGCTCTGCCCCTTCCCCCTATCCTCACTAGGCCTAGGCAACACCTAGTAACTCCTTTGTTCTTACTTAATCCCTCATGTCTCCTCTGATCTGGCCCAAATCCTCAAGTCTCCTCCTGTCTGGCCCAAATCTTATCTAAACTATCTATGCACTAAAGTCACAAATTCCTCTAGGTCAGCCCTGACAATGGCAGCCCTACCCTTTAAAGGTAAAAGCATGTACCCCTCTCACTCACAGGTCCCCTAAGGACTCTTGCCTGCAGTAAAGGCATAAAAATAAACTTTCTCAACTCTAACTCCAAGCAAGGCTGAGCTGAATTCTTTCCAGACGCCATTGCAGGTTTCCTGATCTTGGATAAGATCAGGGTTCCTGCTGAACCTATTGGGATTCCGTCCCTCATCACCTTTATGTTGTTGTTGTCGAGTCATTTTTAGTCGTGTCCAACACTCGGTGAACCCCTTTTGGATTTTCTTGGCAGAAAATACTGGAATGGTTTGTCATTTCCTTCTCCAGTTCATTTTACAGATGAGGAAACTGAGGAAAGCAGGATTAAGTGACTTGCACAGGGTCATTCATCTATTAAGTGGCTGAGGCCATATTTGAACTCAGGAAGATGATTTTTCCTGACTTCTAGCCCAGTACTCATATCTGCTGCTCCACCTAGCTTCATTTTACACAAAAGGAAATAGAACCCAAAGAATTTGAGCACCTTATCCTACATCACCAGCTAGAGAGTTGTAATTTAAACTCAACTCCTCCAACTCCAATGGAGTACTCTTTCCAATGTACTGCATTTCTCTGGGTTAGCATAATACTAGGCTCAAGCACTTTCTTTTATCACTTCTCAGAGGTATTTTGTTCTTGCCTCAGAGGAGGGCCTCCAGAATAGTAATAGGTGTTTGGGTCTCAAAATGGAGCACGGAACCTGGAAGAATGAGGAAACAGGAAATGATGAAATAACTTGAGGACAGTTTTGCCAAGTTTCATAGAGGTTCAGCTACTGAGTCTCTGGTCAAACAGCAAATGAATTTCTGGATCTTCATCTAGGTCAAGAAAATACAGATAATAAATATGAAAAAAAAAAATAAGTATCCTCTTATCCACATTTTCTTGTATTTCAAATGTGAGGAAACTCTAGCGTTTATACACAGCCAGTTAAAATGCAAGATTTCAGCCTAGCTAGCTCTTCAAAGTCAAGGCAAAAAAAGTTTGGGTTTAAGTGGCTGGTGTCCTTCAACTTAAAAGGGTCTCTTTAAGTCCATTTCACTTAGTGCATAGTATAATTCTAAAACTGATTCTAAGATTCAAATTTTAGGAAGTTTATCACTGTCTACAAATCCAGGAAGCTTTAGTTTTTTTTTTTAATCTAAACCTGTGATTTCGACATTGTGGAAACTACACAAATACAGATCTGAATCTCAACTGCAAATCAGTCTTTAAGACAGCTTCTCCTAATTGTTTACAGAGATAGCGAGTATACAGGTGTGAAATATTACATATAACATTAGATGTTTTCAATGTATTCATCAAATTTTTTTTGCTGCTCTTCCCCTTTTTGTGAACATTTGTTATAAGAGATTACTCTTGAGAGAAAGGGGTATATAGGAAGAAAACTATACAACATTAAAAAACCAAAATATATCAATTAAATCAATTTTTTAAAAACTTACATGATGAGGTATGGACTCTGGGAGCCCCTTTGAGCTCTCCTTGAATCTTTGAGGTATAGGCTCTGGGAACCCCTCCTTGAACTCAAATTAAATCTTCTCATTTGATGAGGTATTTGCATGAGACAATAAGCCTTACTTTGTGGCTGGGCCAAAACCTCCTTACTAGACTTCCCACCCCTGAGACAATCAAAATATCAATCTACCCTTGAACTGGTCTAGCCCACCATTGTCTGTAGTGTCCAGGTAGTCTCCAGCAACTTCCCACCCTTAATCACTCATTGACCTCATTAACTCCTCCTGAAGACCCTCCCCAAACTCCTCCTCTAGACCATCCCTAGATTCCTCACACAACCTCCTATATATAAGACCCCATCTTGTCTCCATCTCTGTGACAGCACTATAGAGTGACTTAATACAGACTTAACTCTGTGTCTTAATACAAGCGAACTTTTAATAAACTTTACTTTTCTTTGGCTGAGAAAAGACGAGTCGAATTCATTCAGCAGGTCCCTCCATGTTGGTATTTTGGGGTCCCCAGAGCAATCCTAACCTTCTTTATGGGTAACCTCTTCATTTTTATGGTTCTCTGATCCCGGAAACACTGCTAATCTCAAGCTCTTCTCCAGCTGGGACTGGAAAGTATGTAAGCCTCTCTCTTTCCCTAGTACCTTGGAAGTGAATTTTGTTTTGTTTTGTTTTGTTTTGTGTTGTGTTGTGTGTGTGTGTGTGTGTGTGTCTCGTGCTCAGCCCGACCTCAGTCAGCAGGACCTGGGTCCTGTATGGTTATTTTGGAGAACATGGACATGTGCACAGCTTCTGAAGAATGGAGGACAAGGACAGATGCCCGATCTGGAAGTGTAAGCCAAATTCTTTCAATTCTCTTGGTCCTAGGGAACTGGGAAAACTTCAGGTACTTTTTTGTGGGGGTTTTTTGTTTGTTTTTCAAGGCTTACTCTCAAACCTTCCTTTATGGAGAAAGGGACTTCTAGGCCCTATGCCTGTTGCTCCCAAAAGTTCGCCTTTGGGTAGTCTTTTACAACATTGGAAAAAATTTTGTTTCTCTGGAGACCTTAAAAAGGAAAAGTTGGCTGGTTTTTTTGCAACACTATTTGGCCTATGTATAGCCTATAAGATTATTTAATCAGAGTTCAAGGGGGCTTCCCAGAGCCTATACCTCAAAGATTCAAGGAGGCTCCCAGATCCCATACCTCATCATTATAGACTTTGAGAGTTTCCTACAAGGTAACTGAGGGACACTGAGTAACTTGTACTTTGAATCCTTAATGAATATCAGAAGTAGGAATCAAATTGAGGTTTTCTGAGAATATTAGAATTTTGCTTATATGTGCATTTTTGGTAGGGTTAGACCTTCCCTTTGGTCATCAAATTATTGTATATAGTATGCTATTGTACATAGCTGAATTTTCTTTTTCCCTTTGCATTAATCCTACAAATAAGGAAAATTCTAATATTCCCAATGTAAACCATGAATGATGATGGCAAAGTGAATCAATTACTATTGTTCCCAGGAGAAACTATGGGTGGAGGAATGAGCCAAAAAGTACATGATTATTGAGAATCCCTCAATATTGAACGTAGGTTGTATAAACTCAGACAAACTACAATTCTGGACCACAGGTTATGTTTTTTTTTTAAAAGAAAAGATTTCTATTTTCATCATTTTCCTAACCTCTGAACCTAGGCTCCATACTTATAAAGATTCCAATGAACCTAGTCATGTAGCAATGTGAGTAAAGTTATTTACTACAACATACTTGGAAACAAATCCAAAGTTTCACAGCTTTCACCATGTAACCAATAGAATTTTGGCACTCAAAGCAAGGTAACCAGAAGGCACATTCAGATTGAGGAACATGTCCTGCCTTGTAACATGTTCTAGTGGATGAGAAAGTGCATGCTTGCCTCTTGTTTGAACTGCATGTGGCTTATTGTTTGCAGAAACTCAGCTGGGTCTTTCAAAATGCCAAGTGCTAGAACTGGTAGGAAAGGAAATCACCTTTTGCTCTTGGCCTATCCCATAAAATCTTTTATGTCTGTAAGCAGGTGCAAACGAAAACTTCAGGGGTGAACTTATCTCTATACAAACAGACAAAAGCTTAAGTACTAAAAATAAACTCCAACACAAGAAGACAACAAGAAAAAAGAAACCCTCTAAATTTATCACAAATAATCCCTTCCAGATGAATCAACTGAACTGTTGCCCTGGAGATAAGCCTAAAGTCTATGATACCCTTAACAATGTACTCATTGTAAGCTGTCAGCCTAGTAAGACTAAGATTCCTGTACACCTAAGAAAAAGTGGATTCTGCTGGTGGAGACCCCAGCACTTAGAAAGCTGTCATTCTTATCACCTGTTCGGGATTGCTGACTGGCCTTGAGTATTTGAAGTTTTTACCATTTCATTTTGGGGGTAACTCAGTTCCTTTCCAGCCATACATGAGGATAACAGTATATCTTGGGAAAACTTTCCAGCATTTTAGCTGATAGAAACCTGTTTCTATTTTCCAGCTTTATCTGTAGTGTCCCCTATTAGAGTATAAGCTCCTTGAAAGCAGGATCAGTCTTGCTAACTAGTATCTATCCATACAATTTAGCACAGTGCAGTGCACAGAGTCAGTATTTAATAAATGCTTTTGCATTCATTCATTTGAAATTTCACTTCAGGACTGATAGGATGGATTTGTCATGTTGTCAAAAGTTATTTTTAAATAATTGTTCTTTAAAAAGTACTCTTCCTGAAAACTTTGCTAGATAGTATGGAGATCCACAAAAGGGATACCTTCTTTGTCCTATAATTTGATTATAGAATTACATCCTTCTAGCATATTTTCTTAGCAGAACACTGATAGCAGATGCCAATTCTAATGTTTATGCCCCATGAGCAATAAATAAGGCATTTAATCTCCTTATGACTCAGTATCTTCATGTGTACAATATTAGTTTAGATGGCCTCAGGGGTCTCTTTACTTTGTACCCAAGGTCACAGAACAAGTTAATATATTACAGTACCTTGAATATACTAAGTTCATAATTGTGTTAAATTTATAATTATGGACCAATTCAATAAATGTTTATTAATGTATGCAAGGTATTGGGGGATATTAAGATAGATGGCACAGATCTTACTATTTGACAGGGGAAAGGACCAATACAGTATAATAATAATAATTAATAAGAATAACAATAAAGACATGTAAATAAGAGGTCTAAACAAAGTCTTTGAGAACTGTAAGATAGAAAAATAACTTTTACTTAGAATGGGAGTGGTGGAAGGGGAAATCAGGGAACATTTCAGGTAGGAGGCAGCATCTGACTTAGGTCTTAAGGTCTTAAGAAAGAGACTTCATCATATGGAGACCGGATGAGAGGGAAGAAAATTCTGCAAAAAGAGGATAAGTCCATTCTGTAATAGAAATGGAAGAGAACAGAAACAAAAAGAAGAGGGACAGATGAGAAGTGGGGACAAAGTATAGCCAAATTTGACTGGCATATAGAAATGTAAAGTCAGGTTGGAAGGCTAGAGGCAGATTATGGAGTGGGGGGAGGCAGAAAGATCTTGAATGTCAAGATAACAAATTTATATTTTACTTGGTAAGCAATTGGGAGTCACTGAAGGCTTTTGAATAAATGAATGACATAATCATAGAAACTGTTAGGAAGATTATTCAGGGCAGAATTATGAAGGTTAGAGTCAAGAAGGCACAATAAACATTGAGAAGAAACAAAAGGTATAAAATTAGATTGGTTGCAGTGCATGTAGAAAGGAGTTGGATGAGAAACCAAAGGGTGAAAAAAAATAATTACTCATCCTTTCCCTGCATGGCAATTCAATAATTAGCTAGATCAGTCATTAAAGTAAAAGATATACAGAAGATATGATTCAATTTCACATATATCTTCATGCCCCAACCTGTCCTCTTCCTACCTCTCCCTTCACTAAAATAAAACTATAAATAAAAATAAAACAACTTTTTGTTCTTCACACATGATGTTCCATCTCCATGTACTGCTCTGGATGTTTCTCATGCCTAGAATGCACTCACTCCCTCATCTCTACCTCTTAGAAAATTGGATTTCCTTTAAAACAAAGCTGAAGCACACCTTCCACAAGAAGCCACTTGTTGTGGGAACAGGAATCTAAGATCTTCCCTGCCCCCTGGCCCTTTGATAGGCTTAAGTGACTCTGAGAACCTTCCTTGATTTGAAAATATACTCTGTCCCCCTAATAGATGGTCATCTGGAGTCTGTGGCTGGAGGCTTGCTTTTCAGGAATACCCACACCTTATTACTTTGTGATTGGGCAGTAGGTCAAGAGGGTTGTGACATTCTCTGAAGCAGAAGAAGGCTATATATATATATATACCCTTATGTAAATCTTTGTTTTGGGGCTCACTTTGAAAAGTGTTGTGTGATTTGACCAGACAAGACTCTGGGTAGCCTTTGAGCCCCCTGGCTTTGAAAACCCAGATGTTGGTGCTTCCCGAAGCCTGTCTGCTGAACTGTTTCTCTGTCTGCTTGTAACCTCAGTATTCTCTGAAGTTCGGAGTGCTGACCTTTTCCCCCTGAACTAGGTAAATGATATATGTTTGATTAAAGCAAGATTGTTAACCCATTTTGAGCTGCTTTCCTTTAGAAAAGCAAATCTAAGAACCTGTGTTGTCAGCCATCCTGGGGATGCTGGGGTGCTTGCTGCTACACCACTATACATTGTCAACCCTCCCGCCCACAGCTATCAGGTATTGATTTTGCATATATTTGGAATGTACTTATATGTATTACATAAAACATACATATTTTATATGTGTGTATATATAATGTGTATATTATAATGTATATACATGTATTCTGTATGTGTATATATTGAAAGCAAGCTACTTGAGGGTAGAAATTGTTTCATTTTGATTGATTTATTGAGAGGATTGTTTACACTTAAAAATTAAATATTAGATATATACACACATATATACATCAATGGCATAAAATACTCTGAAATTTTAAGGCATCACAGAATGTGAAATATACTTGTGCTCCCAGACAAATAAGGATTCAATAAAGTGAGCTGCAGTTTCCTCCTTTATAGATTGAGGAGTATGGACTATATGTCCTCTAAATACTTGGGAAATCTAACATTTTATGATTCTGTGAATTTTGCAATTAGTGCATATTACCTTTATCTGGCATAGTTACTTCCTAAAAGAGGGACAAATGTGTGAGTTGTAATTCAGGGAAGGTGGAAGAAGATACAGAATATGTCAATCTAGCCCAGAATTAGAAGGTAGGCATGTCAGCAAGCAGAAAGTTTGCACCAGGGAAGCCAGTCCAAATCTTTAAGCCTATACGTGCTGGAAGAAGCCATACTAATGAAAATATGAATAAACAGGAAAAAATATAGCTATAGGTTAACCGAAGTTCAAGTAAAAGCCAAGTTGAGTCACAAAGGGCCGAAAATGGCTTGGCCAAAAGGATAACAAGAATAGGTGGAAGAAAAAAATGTGGGGGAAAATAAAATAAGAAATCAAATAAGATGTGGAAGGAAAAGAAAATTGGATGGAGAATAAATAGCATAGAAGAGAAAGTAAAAAATCTTACCTAAATAGGACGCACTCTGAAAAAATAGAATTGGGCAATCAAAATTTAGTGATTCCCAGAAACAAGAAGAAATATCAACTGATCTAAAAAGCATGTCACAGAGAATTTAACAAACATGACCAAACAAAACTTCATAGTTTAAGAAATCATTGAAGAAAAATGTCCTACTCTCTTCCTCTTGTGAGATACAATTATGAAAACTAACAAGTTTCTCCCCCACTTCCTTTTCTTTTTCCTTTCCCTTTCCCTCTCTTAACCACAGGAAATTTTATACTATACAATATACTTAACCACAGCAAAATACAATACTATACCTAGAAGGGAGAAATGAAAATAAAAAGAACATCCAAGAAGGGTATAGTCAAAATCCAGAGCTTCTAAAACAGTGAAAAAAATACTGCAGCATCCAGAAAGAAAAAGTTCAGTTAACAAAGAACCACAGACTAAACTATGAGAGTTAGGGTGCCACTAGAGAAAAAGAAAGAAGAGGAAATTTTGAAACATGATATTCAAAAAGACAAAAACCAAGAATCATTTATTGATTAAAACTTAATCTGGCGGAGGGGGAAGGCCACATGGATCTTTAAAAGATTAGAAGAATTTCTGAGGAAAAACAACAGAACTGAGTTAACTCAGAAACTGATTTTTTTAAAGAAATTTTTTAATTAATAAGAATGTATTTTCCACTCCCTCCTATATATCCCCACTAATTTTAAAAAACAAAATTTTTGTAAAAAGTACACAGTCAAACAAATA
This sequence comes from Petaurus breviceps papuanus, assembly GCF_028583685.1. Classification (NCBI taxonomy): domain Eukaryota; kingdom Metazoa; phylum Chordata; class Mammalia; order Diprotodontia; family Petauridae; genus Petaurus; species Petaurus breviceps. The sequence goes on along the minus strand of NW_027187380.1, from coordinate 25,058,814 downwards.
CCCACATTGTCCATATTCAAAATTCTTCATCTTCATCTTGTGTTTGCTCTCTCTGACAAGAGTTGTGTATTGCATGCTTCATCAATGGTCCTCTGGAATAGTGGTGAGTCATTGTATTAATCAGCATTCTTAAGTCTTTCTAAATTATTTGTCTTTGCAATATTATTGTTACATAAGAGTTAAGAGAAACCTAGGAAAACCTAGTAGTAAATTTATTTGAGCAACTGGGTGTAAATGACAAAGGAAGCCTATTATGTTTCTATTTTTCATATTATTGAATTAACTCTCTTCCTTTCAGAAGCAGCTCAGGAATCATCCTCTGCATAAAGCCTTTTTTAATTCTGACCCCACCTCCCAATTGCTCTCCCTCCCAAATTTTCTTATGTCTAAGTATGTCTGTATGTGTACACATTTATAAATAACTGCAATCTATTTTTTTTCACTTAAAACTGTTTTATCTTTCATTTTGACTCTCTGTGTCTCTAAGTCATTAGGATAGTTTCTTGTGAACAAAGGATTTACCACATCCACAATGTTAGGCAGTATTATTGGATGGTTTAGTCAATTTAAAATTAAATTTATGAGTTAGGCTTGTGCTTTCCTTTATTTGTTTCTTTGTCATTTGGGATTTTTTTTACATGTTTTGTGCTTTTCTCCAAAGTTAATAATAGTATGCCCCTGACGTTTGTTTTGCTTTATGATGCTACTCAAGTCCTACAGGCTCTTTTCTTGCCTCTTGCTGCCTCCATCCCATTCACTTTCAATTTGGTTCAAATTAAATTAGTGATTTATTATTCTCTCTTATATTTAGTTGCCTAGTTCTTTTTCACTTTTTTTCATTCCCTTTTACTCTTTTCTAAGTGATTAGTTCAAAATCTTTCCTCTCTTCCCATAAACTCTTCTCTTAGTTTTATTTTTACTGGACCTGTTTCCAAGATTTTCTTTGCTTTGTTCTCTTCTAACCTCTTCTGAAATTTTATTGTCTAATTCATGAGTTATATACTTATTATTCCTGCTTTAATACCCTGGGATTCCTCATGAAGTTAAAACCTAAGTACTTGCTTTAAACTCCCTAATCTAAATGTCTTTATGAATCTGCCAACCCTCTCAACCCTTTTTACTACTGTGCATCTCTCTTAGAGCTAATAACTTATGAGGAAATTTGGACCTTGGTCATTTCCCTTCCCATAGACAATGAAAACATATACCTAAATTAATGTCTCCTTGAATAATCTGGAGGCCAACTAACACTAGGAAGGTAAAAACCCTTTCTCCTGAGCCAGGATGTTGTCCACAGAGATATAACATAACACCTTCTTCTAGAAGGTAGTCATTCATTACACCAACTTTTCCACGTTAAATCCATCACAAAATCCTCATTTCCCATCACAAGTACACACCTATTACTACAACAAGCAATAGGACCCCCTCTCCCTGTAGAACTGAGTCTTCCAGGTTCAATCACTCTCTCCTCCCGTCTTTACCATTCTCCTTATAGCTCCCCTACTTCTAAGAAACTAGGAATGACTATGACTGGGTTGCTGGCCTGAGGATTTGGTAATGATATAAGAACTATTCCACACTATCTTCCACCTCCCTTCCCACCATGTATGCATCCTCCCAATATTTTATACACCAAAATACACTGATTCACATAGGGGAAAGTGATTGTAATTGGGTCTGGGCCATGGTGCTTCAATTCTTCTCCCCTACCTTCATATTTCCTGTTGCTTTAAGTTTTACCTTCATGTTTATTCCCCTTGAGTTATTCTCCTTTATTTCACCTTATATATCTCCTTAAGATTTGAAAAGTACTTTATAAGTATCATCTCATTTTATCCTTACAACAACCCTAGGAAATCAGTACTATTTTTGACACTTTTTTATAGATGAGGAAACTGAGATGAATGGAGGGTAAGTGAATTGTCCAGGGTCAGTAAGTTTCTGATGCCAAGTTTGACCTCAAGGCTTTCTGATTCAAGTCAATTGCTCTATCCCCTATGACAACTAGCTAGAAGGATTGCTAATTGAGAGCTTTAAAAATCAGATTTCCCCAATTATTGATTCATAAGGACTACTTTGCTAACGTTCACTTTCTTTGGATTCAGTAGTTCTAACTATGTCACATAATTGCTTTTAGGCTATGGTTAGTGAAGTTAAAGGGCTCTGGCAAAAGTGAGTAATCCACCATCATGCTAGTCCCATGGCCCCTCTCCATTATGAATTCTTAGTGCTGAGACTTTAAAGTTGTATTCTGTATCAAAGAAATATTGTTGTTCAGTCATCTCAGTTATGTTTGCCTCTTTGTGACCCCATTTGGTGTTTTCTTGACCAAGAAAACAAAGTTTGCCATTTCCTTCTCCAGCTCCTATGACAGATGAGGAAATTGTGGCAAATAGGGTTTAATGACTTGCCCAGGGTCACACAGCTAGTAAGTGTCTGAGACTGAATTTGAGTCAGTCTTCCTGACTGTAGACCAGCAGGCATTCTATCCACTTCACCACATAGCTGCCCACTCAGTAACTTAGTTGTTTTCATACCTAAACTCCAAGTGCTTCTTTTGTGTCAGTTCCAGTACATGCCTGAAACAAATGGTCTAAAGATTGTAAAATTCCAATCATTTCTGTGATATATTCACAAACATTCTGGTTCAAGTATGTTCATATACACTGGAAATACTGAATATGCCACTAAATATTTCCAATATTACCTGTCAGTATCTGCTGCAAAACGCCTATTTTAAAAAAATAATTTCTGATAATGTTGTTATATTAATAAACTCTTCCACTGAATTGCTTAAAACAATATGTTCCATTATGTAATGATACAAAAATATCTCTGGAAAATGAAACTCACCATTCCCAATTTTTTTAAAGCACAACACTGGAACTGATATGATGACTACATGGTGGGGGATCTTCCCAGTGTGATTAAGATGCTTAACATGGGGTGGAAAAACTGATTCTGAAAAAGAAAGCCCATCTGAAATTTTAAATATAAAAAAAAGTCAGATGTAAACCGATAACCAAACGCTCCCCGGAGGAAGCAAACCAAGCAGATGTTTCAAGGAATAGAAGAAATGGATTTGTAGAGGAGAAAAAGTTCTCTGAACATAGTCTGTATGAAAATGAGATGTGCCAAATCCAGAGGGGGAAACAAGGAGGAAACAAATCTGAGATAGAAATTCTGTATAAGGGTGTTGGGGAAAGTAGAAGTATAATAAAATCTTTTTAAGTATATCAAGGTAGCAACATGTTGAAGGTCTGATCACTGAAGATCCACAATGGCTTCAAGTTGGGAGAGCTTTTATAGAGAACTTTAAGAAAATCCAGATAGGTCCATGTAGGCAAAAGGTGTTGGGCCCTCGAATCTCAGTTCCTCCCCAAGGTGTGAAATGTGAATTTTTGTGAATGTGAAAATTTGCTACAGGACAAAGAGCAGTGAACTCATATTCATATTTTCTAGGGATTCCCTAAACCATACTGGTCACTTTGTAAAGTTAAGGACCTTACCTGTATGCTATGTGCTGAGATTACAAAAACAGCAGTGAAAGTTTCTAACTACTTTACAGAGTTTAGATCCCTGTTAGAGAAAAGTATAGAGGTTGTCCCAGAAGTCTTTGTGCAGTTTTAAACTATTAAGGCTTAATAGTCAGTGTAGCCATCAACTCTCCCCTCATCAATTCTTGACTGATGCAGACACACCTCTGAGGCATGACTCTGGATTCTGAAAAAGTGACTGTCAAATAATAGCTGACACTAACATAGAATTTTAAGTTTAGCAAAGGATTTTACATCACAATAACCCTAGGAGAGAAATGCTATTATTCCCATCTTATAGGTGAGGAAACCTAGGCTGAGAGATTAAGTAACACAGCTAGATAAGTGTTTGAAATGTTCAAATTAAAGAATTTCCAACTTTCTTTTAAAGTCTTTCCAACTTTCCCACCCCCACTAAACTGTACTTTGACAATAATTTTCATCTTAGTGGTTCTCTTAGTCCCTTCCACATCAGAGGAGTTTAATGTTTGTTGTATTTAAACTCTTCTAACCAAATAAATTGACTGAGCATTTAGTAACCACTATTATTTTTCCAACCACATTGGTAGGTACAAGAGATAGAGTCCTTATCTGGACCATATGTATAAAAATATAGCAACTCTTTTTGTGGTGGCAAAGAATTAGAAAATCGAAGGGATGCCCATCAATTGGAGAGTGGCTAAACAAGTTGTGGTATATGAATGTAATGGAATGCTATTGTGCTATAAGAAATGAGGAGCAGACAGACTTCATCATAACCTCGAGAGACTTAAATAAACTGATGCTGAGTGAGGAGAGCAGAGCCAGGAGAACTTTGTACACAATTACTGACACATTGTAGACTGGGCTCCTCTCAGCAATGCCAGGTTAGAAGACAACTACAAAAGATTCACTGTGGAAAGGGACAGCCACCAACAGAGAAAAGAGTCTGCATGCAGATTGAAGCAAACTACTCGCTCCCTCTCTAGTGTTTTGGGTTAAAAGCCTTCTTTAAAACTTGACTAAAGTTTGAAGTGAAGGTATTTGTAGAACCTCATTAGGATTGCATGCCTCAGTGGCAGGGACAGGCAGGAGAGAGGGGGAGAAAATTTGAAACGCAAGGAACTATGGAACTGAATGTTGTAAACTGAAAATAAATAAATTTTAAAAACAAAAAAAAGTTCTTATCCCCAAGTTCTTAGCAAACTATAGAGGAAACAACAACTGCATATGTAGGTAGGTTCAAAACAGATACCAGATAATTGAGGGGAGGAGGTAAAAGGCAGAAGGATCCTGATTAGGAAAGGTTTCAAGCTGAAGGAAACTAGGGGATTGTAAAACCTGATCTTCATAGGTTTTCCTTAATCTCAGATTTTATGTTTAGGGATAGAAGTTGGGAAGGACAGGATAAGTAGAAATATAAAACCAAAATTTTACCCAACAGCTGACCTAGAAGATAATTTACTTGTTTTCACACCATACCCCACTTTATTATCAGAAGAAATAAGACCATAAAAACCATGCAATATAATATCAAAACCCACAAGGATTTAGGCAGCATCTTCTCTCTAATGGAAAGAGACACAGGAAGATTTATAAAATATGACACTCCCATTTTAAGGGTTTTCAAATGCATCAACAAACAGATGGGTCTTAAGTTCATTTTTGGATACAGAAACAGTCTCTGAATAGAAAGTGGAAGTAGCTTCCGCAATCAGGGAACAGTTTCTTTCTAAATATTCTCTAATCAGTACAATGAAGCAGAGCCAGCCAAAATTGTGATTTCATGAGGAATTCAAGGATTATGTCTAATGAAAGGCATTCCATATAAATAGCGATGGTGCTTTCCCCAACTTGGATTTTGCTGCTGCAATCCTTATTTGTAGCTTTAGCTAAGAGAAACTGAGCAGAAATCCTTTCTACAAATGAATGGAAGTCCATGTATTGGGAGATGGCTGATCAAACATGGTATAAGAAAGAAATGTAAAACTACTATTTTATAAGAAATGATGAATATGGTAAAAAAAAAAAAGTGGAGATCCTTATGAACTGATGTAAAGAAAGTAGAACCAAGAAAACAATATACACGACTATAGAAAAGTAAAGGGAAAGAATAGCAACTATTACAACAATAAACAACCGCAAACTGAAGGTGGCAAGATCACAATTACCAATCTTGACCCCAAATACCTCAAAGACATGATTGTAAAGGTACAAAATATACTGATGAGGTATGGGTTCTGGGAGCCCACCTTGAACTCTGATTAAATCTTGTCATTAGATGAAGCATTTGCTTGAGGCAATAAGCCTCACATTGTGGCTGGGCCCAAACCGGACTGACAAGTGAGGTCAGCCTCCTAGTTGTCTGACTTGAAGGGACCTGAGAGGTGAAGCCTCCCAAAAACACACACACACACACACAAAACAAAAAAATACCACACTTCCAAGGTACTAGGGAGAAGAGGCTTCCGGTCCCTGCTAGAGAAGAGCTTGAGATTAGCAGTGTTTCTGGGATCAGGGAACCAAAAAAATGAAGAGGTTAGAGAGGGTTAGGATTGCTCTGGAGACCCCAAAATACCAGCACGCCAGATCCTGCTGAATGAATTCAACTCAAATTTTCTCTCAGCCAAAGAAAAGCAAATTTGCTTGTATTAAAACACAGAGTCTGTGTGTTAGGTCATGCTGTCACAGAGATGGAGACAAGATGGGGTCTTACATACAGGAGGTTGTGTGAGGAATTTAGGGATGGTCTAGAGGAGGAGTTTGGGGAGGGTCTTCAGGAGGAGTTAATGAGGTCAATGAGTGATTAAGGGTGGGAAGTTCCTGGAGGCTACCTAGACACAAGGGACAATGGTGGCCTAGGCCAGTTCAACGGTGGATTGATATTTTGATAGGCTCAGGGGTGGGAAGTCTAGTAACAGAGGTTTGGGCCCAGCCACAAAGTAAGGCTTATTGCCTCATCTGAAGAGAACATTTAATCAGAGTTCAAGCGGGGTTCCCAGAGCCTGTACCTCAAGGACTCAAGGAGAGCTGGAGGGGGCTCCCAGAGCCCATACCTTATCAACACCACATAACAAACTTTTCTGATGTATTGATTGGCTGTGCTGAGTTTTTCTTCCTTTATAGATTAAGGAGTATGGACTATATATCCTCTAAATACTTGGGATATCTAACATTTTATGATGCTGTAAAATCTGCAATTAATGCATATTACCTTTATCTGGTATAGTTATTTCCTAAAAGAGGGACAAATGTGTGAGTTGTAATTCAGGGGAGGTGGAAGAAGATACAGATATAGAAAGATATGAGTTAATAGTCTTCAGAATGGTTCTTTAAGAATAGGGAGATGTAAGGATACAAGAGGAATTACAGTCAGTATAAAATCAGGAAATATTCATAAAAATATTTTTTAAAGAAGTTCAGGAACAGTACTGGAAAAATAAACATTAAATAGAGCAAATACTTTTTAAAAGATTTCATTGTATTTTAATAAATAAGCGTTTAGTAAAGTGAAATCACTGGTGATATAATATGGTGAAATATGATATAATGGTGAAAATAATAAACCTTACCCAAACAAAAAAAAATAGTGGGAATCTTTTCCACATTATATACACAGGAAGAATTTTCTTTAGTTTCTGGCATCCAGAGTTATTTTTTAGCTTTTGTTTTGTCACACTAGGTATCCAGTGCTTTGAAAAAAAGTAGACTCTATCAATGAGAGGCAGTTATAACCTTAAAAAAAAGGTGTATTTTTGTAATAGGTCTTGTATTTTGTCTCAGTGATTCTTTGATATAGGGAAGGAGTTTGGTGTCTCAGAAAAAAAAAAGGTCACAGCAGCCTCCTTAATAAATCTCAGAAATAATAAACATTTTATTTAGGAAAAAGACATACATAATGTACAAGTACATTTTGGTGGTGGTTTTTAGTACATCAGCCAAAGAATGCAGTCATGCTAATTATGGGATTTCCAGGGTATGTGGGTGGGAGGACAAAAACACCCTGCTTTAGAAACATTTCAAGCTCAGCAATAACTGATTCCCTTTTTCTGTCTCTGCTGAAATTTCCTTAAGGTCAAATACATGAAATGTTTTGGGGTTTTTTGTTTTTACAATTTTGTTTTTGTGTTTCTACCCAGAAAGCAAATTAGTAGAAAACTGCATTTGTTCTCCCCACCACCACCATCAATATGAACTTCCAGAAATCTTAAAAATATAAGATCAAAAGCTATTAATTTTATAACAGAGTGAAAACACATTAATAAATATGCATAAGTAAGAACTGTTTAGCTGAAGTGAAGATGGAGAAACAGAAATTAAATACCATGGAATAAACTCCATTCCCCATAACAGGTGAACCTATCTATTTTGTAAGGTGGAGTCACAGATTGGGATGATGAATATACACAGGAAGTGGGGGAGAGATAGGAATGTATGTTTTTTGTTTGTTATCCAGTCATGCCGGGCTTGTTGTGACCCCCCCCTGGACCAGAGTCCATCAGGCCCTTCTATCCTCCACTATCTTTGGTTTTTTGTTTTGTTTTGTTTTGTTTTTGCTTTTTGGAGGGCAGTCGGGGTTAAGTGACTTGCCAAGGTCCCACAGCTAGTTTTTGTGTTAAGTGTCTGAGGCCAACTTGAACTCAGGTCCTCCTAACTCCAGGGCCGGTGCTCTATTCACTACATCACCTAGCTGCCCCTCCACTATCTTTCAAAATCTATCCCAGTTCATGTTTGTTGCTTCCATGACACTACCTATCCATCTCATCCTCTGCCATCATCATTTCCTTTTGCCTTCAAGTTTGTCCAACATCAGGGTCTTTTCCAATGAGTCCCACCTTTTCATCATATGTGAAAAGTATTTAAACTTCAGCTTCAGTATTTAATCTTTCAGTGACTAGATTAATTAATTTCCTTAACTATTTACTGATTTGACTTTCTTGCTGTCCAAGGGACTCTCAAAGTCTTCTCCAGCACCACAATTCAAACATGTCAATTCTGCAGCATTCAGCTTTCCTTATAGTCCAATTATCATGATCACACAAGCTACATATTCCTACTAATGTCATGGGTGGACAATGAAGAGATTGTAATTTCTATATTTTCTCAGCAGAAGCAGGAGAATGGAAGAGGTAAAAGAAACTAGCAATTGAGAGAAAACTGGAAGAGAAAGTCTGACCTTAGTAGAGGATTCATACAACTCTACCTCCACTCTAGTTGTCTTGTCTGCTGCCAAGGAAGGAGAGGAACCCTAACCTTCCTGGACTAAATATTCTATCATGGTCCCTTCAGATGACTGTCTTGCCTCTTAGAACTCCACCTCCATAACAGTTCCTTCACGCTCCATCTTTTCCCATCTCCCTTGTTTTACATCACTGACATCATGGTCCCTTCAGGTGACTGTCTTGCCTCTTAGAACTCCACCTCCATAACAGTTCCTTCACGCTCCATCTTTTCCCATCTCCCTTGTTTTACATCACTGACATCATGGTCCCTTCAGGTGACTGTCTTGCCTCTTAGAACTCCACCTCCATAGCAGTTCCTTCATGCTCCATCTTTTCATCATTGTTTATTTAGAGCTCTGAATTATCTTAATAGAAATGGTAATCAGCTTTCTGAATAGAAACTGCTGAGATCATTAATGGAAATAGTATAGAGGGAGGGCCAGGGACCGAGGCTTATGGGACACCTAAGGATACTGCTGGATGAAGATGTGGCAGGGAAGACTGAGGAGATGTCAGATAGGTTGGAGGAGAAATTGGAATGAACACTATCAAGAGCAAAAGATTTCCAAAAAAAAATTTTTTTTAAGTGGAGGAGATGGAATCAGTGGATCTTCACCTAGAATACAGAAGCTACATTCCAGATATATTAACTGTGCAAGTTAGGGCACAAATGAATCATCTATTCTATTCTCTTTCAGAATTAATATATGCTCTAACCAAGATATGTATCCTAAATAAATACAGATTTAGGGCAGCCAAGTGGCGCAGTAAGAGCGCCAGCCCCAGCATTGGGAGACCCAGAATCAGTTCCAGCCTCAGATACGTGGCACCCACACAAAATAATTGGCCGTGTAACCTTGAGCAAGTTACTTAACCCCAATTGCTCTAAAAAAAAAAACACACAGATTTACAGATTTAGGTAGATGTATTGGTTCCTTTCTTCCCTTGCTTACAGCTATTTTCAATCTGGTTTATAGCAGAAAGTTGCCTTGTTCATTTTGCCTTATGTTTCATGCAAGGTTTGTCATTGCTAGAAACAAAGGTCTAAGTAGTTCAAATATTATCCATCTGATTCTTGGCTTCATGCTATATATATATATATACACATATACATATATGTATATATATGTATATGAAGATCTCAACTAAATAAAATTGCTACAGCACCTTTAATTTGATGATTTCTTTAAAAAATTATTAAACACATATTAGCATTTCTAGATAATGTGAGGAAAGGCCCTAGCATGAGATTTTGAAATTACAGGAAAATATATACAAAAGTCACATAGGGTGGATAGGCATAGTAGAATCACAATCAGCATCAATCATGTGAATGCCCATGTCAATGAGATCTTTTTTTAAATGCACTGAAATTTTAGAGTTAATGTTAACTAATCTCCTTCACTATTCATTTTTTAAGAAGGTATAAGATATATTTAATGTGTCATATGATCACAAATTTGGAGTTGTAATAAATCAGGGTCACCTTATCCAATACCATCATTTTAAATGGAGGAAACTGACACCATTATAGGAGGTTAAATAACTTTCCCAGAGTTCACACAAGTATTAAGTCAAAATCATGACTCACTGAAAGTGCTGCTTTTTAAAAATTTGTCATTATTATTATTGGTAATAAGCAACTTACATTTAAAAAGGCAATGTTCCCTTATTAAAGAATAAAAATTATATCCACCACCATAGGAAATACTGCCATGGATTTGGGATTTCAATATGAGCATTCCCTCAACCCATCCATGTCTATCTCATGACTGTCTTTTACATGCCAAGAGGGGCCATGCAAAAAGCAAAAGGGCCTTCCTACATCTCTATAAACAGTATGTAGATACCAATATTTCAGACAAGGCTTTTCATTAATTATTTATCACTTTCACTTGCCATGTTCACTTTGCCTTATGTTTCAGATAAGCTTTGTCGTTACCAGAAACAGGTATCTAAGTGGTTCAAATATTAGCCATCTGACTCTTAGCTTCATGCAATATATATGATGGTGTTAACTAAATAAAATTGCTACAGCACCTTTAAGTTGATGATTTTTTGGAAAATTATTAAACATATATTAACATTTAACCATGAATCTTTTTTTTAACCCCATGCATACAAACCACAAGGAAATAGGATTTATTTTATTCTCTATATGTCTGAGAAGCTCATTCAAGTTATCTTTTTTTTTTTTAATACTGGTGTCTCCATTTGCACACTTTTTTCATTTTATCATTTTAAATACAAGTTGTATAAACTGAATTACAACAGTGTTTCATAAAGTAGACTGGAAGATGGTTATAAAATACCTTGACATATATGTATTGTATCTAAATATAAGAACCTGTCTAAAATATTTTTAGGTATGAGTCAGTTCTTAGAAAGAACCAATAGTTAATGTATTTTTAGAAAATTAAACAAACACTGAGGGAGGGGGTGGGATGAAGAGAAGGGGGAACTGAGTTATCTATTTTTCATTCCATTTCATTGAATTAAAAAATCAGAAAGATCTAAAACAAATAGGTATTTTCATCTCATTTGGCAGATTAGAAGGTAAAAGAAGAAATACATATGAGTGGGGTTCAAAATTATTTGCTTCCTAGGATATCTCAAAACAGGTTAATTATTGAACTTCTTATTGGATTTCTTATCCTTAAAGTAATCCTATAAAGGGAAATTGGGCATATGATCATTATTTTATGTATCTCTATTTTAATAATCCATGTTTTTAACCTATTGAAAATGGTCTATAAGTTGATATGGAAATTATTTTTCTATTTTGTAAAACTGGTGACATTTGTTGGAAGGAAATCATTGGATTGACAATCTAGGGATCAACAATGTCTTAAGATTTACAAATGACATTAGTCATACATAAAATCATGTTTCTACAAGGAATTTTGTTGTGAAAAAATAAAATGGTTTCTGAAAAAAGTATTTTTGACATTGAGAAGTACCTACTCCCACATTTTTCCAAAAGACTCCTTAAAAACATATTAATAATCCCTTCTCCACATTGACTTTATTCACCTTTCCATTATTTGATAGGGTCCCTTTTCCTATTTTTGAAATAACAACAGCAAATTGGTGCAAAAATATAGGTTTTTTTCAAAGTAGAACAAGAAACAGAGGATTTAAATCACTCAATCACATATATTTAACAAACCATAAAGGAACCCCCAGAGTAATAATCAATTGAATAACTTGAATTAAGCTTTGGAAGAACAATGACTAGCAATATTACATAATTTTTTTGCAAAAATAGGAAAAGGGACCCTATCAAATCACTTTTATGAATGAAATATGATCCTGTTACTTAAATCAGGGATATATAAAGCAAAGAATGAAACCAATATACCAATGTCCCTAATGAATATCATACAAAAATAATGTATAAATATTAACAAAGAAGCTATACCAGTAGCATATTAAAAATATTATGTATGAAAACTAGGTTGGATTTTATACAAAGAATGATGGGTAGAAACATAAGAAAATTATGAGGATATTAGAACATTTTAATATCAGAATAATAGAGTTTAAATAGTTCTATCAAGAGATACTATTCAAGACCAGGTGATTCTGATGAGAATGGGGTCTGGACCCCAAAAAGGAAAAGCCCCTGGACTTTTCCATGTGGCCCAGGTCCCTGGCATTCACCTAGGGCATCAGGTCCTTTCCAGTTAAGCCTTTCATTGTGGCCCTTATAGTCTGTACCTGGTCCCACCCCTAGACCACCACTCCTTAATTTCATCTAGACCCCTTCTCTGTTCCCAGTCTATTTGGCCACTCCTAGATCACATCTATAAAAGGTCCATCTTGTCTCCATTAAAGTGCTCAGACTCAATCTGGAATATTGTGAATATAAACTTCACAAATGCTCAGATTCCTTAAGAGTCTGGCCAAAAGGGCAGATTCTTAAAATCTTGCCTACCCCCACCTGTGCTCTAATAAACCTTATCTCTAGTTGAAAGAAGGCTGGAGTCAAATTCATTTGAGGCAAGACCTGCATCTCTTGCCCTTGATTTATGGGGTCCCAATACCCCTAGACCTCAACAATACCATTAATGGAATCAAAATAATAATGAAACTAGGAATAAGTGGACAGTTCCTTAATATGGTAGTAGTATATATATCTAAAACCAAAACCCAGCATTCTATCTAATGGGGATAAACTAGGATCCTTTCCAATGAGATTGGGGGTAAAGCAATGATGTTCATCATTATCATTATTATTTGATATAGTATTAAAAATAAGATCTATAGCAAGGAGACAAGAAAAAAACTGAAGGAATAAACAGAATAAACAGAGGCAAATATGGAAGAAATTAACATTTTTCATGGATGATATAATTCTCAGAGAACTAAAATAATAAATCTTCAAAGCAATTTAGTATGGGTTAATAGAGATGGAACATATTTGGTACTCAATATACTCAAGGAAGCAAAGGAACCTACTAGCACTGTGTTTGATAAACCCCAAAACACTGACAAAAACTTCTCGGAAAACTGAACAGAAATCTGGCAGAAATTAGTTTTGTATCAACAACTCATGCCATATACCATTATAAACTTCAAATGAATATATTACATAGATTAAAAAGCCACATCAGAAACAAATTTAAGGAAAAAATAAAACATTACTTTTAAAATCTATGGAGAGCAGAAGAGTTCATGACCAAACAAGGAAATATAATCAGATAAAATGCACAATTTTGCTTACAAATATTTTTAATTTGCATAAACAAATTCAGTGCAGTCAAGAAAAGGAAAAGTTTACTGGGAAAAAGTCATTCTAGCAAGTTGTCCTGATGAAAGTTCACACTTCAAAGATATAAGAAATTAATTCAAATTTGTAAGAATATAAGCCAGAATGATCAAACAATAAAACAAAGGGGTAGTTCTCCAAGAAAGAAACGTAAGCTATCTATATTTATAACATTAGGGGAAAAAAAGGATCAATCACTAATAAATTTTAAAAATGCAAATTAAAGCAACTTTGAACTTCTTACACTTATAAGATTGGCAAAGTTGACAAAAAAGGAAAATAATGTTAGAGGAGGTGAGAAAAAATAGTCACTCTAATGATCTGTTACTGGTAGAGCTGTGAATTAGTTTTCTTTCTGGAAAGCAATTTTAGAACTATGCCCCAAAAGTCAACAATATAAAACCCAATACCATGAAGGTGGTGCTTGGCCCAAATGACAAGATATAATTGGACCTGATGAAGGATGTTCATAAGGAGAGGGACAAAGCCTATGCTTCTAGAAGAAAAAAAAAAGATAACCCCCTTACTTGCTGTCCTCCATCAATGAACTGGTTGTAGAGCATATTTACCATTATAGGATCAGGTATACTGCTCTCTGCCATTTTATTGACTTGAAAAGGGACAAAATGCAATTCTCATCGGGAACCTTCAATTTATTCAACTGAGTTTTTGATAGAGAAAATTATCTTTAAGCTCCACCGAGAAGATGGAATTCTGCAAATGAATTGCCTCTTACTACACCCTCATTAAGCCATTTTTCTGTTAATTCATTGCACAGTTGTGCTAGTTTTTAAAATTTTGCTAGTTACAGCCCAAGCTCCTTACCCACCCTCTGATTCTATCATAAATTCAGTTATTCTCCAAGAAAATAAGTCCAAAGGGTAGTAAAAAGAAATAAACCCAAAACTTTCTTACTCCTGGCATAATTCCCACCCATCTTCATTCAGGCTTTTCCAATCTCTTACAATTATTCCTGGATTCAACTCAATTCTCCAGAAAAACTGCTGGGTCAAGGATCAAGTACTAAGCCCCATAAGCATTTCTTTCTGTACCTGGGTAATTAACAAATCCATTAAACACTCTTTTGCCTTTCAGATATGAGCTTTAAAAATCCAAAGCTTATTTACCATTCTCTCTTAATAAGTAAGGAAAAATTTATTTACAATCAACTTTCACTGGCAATACAGTTTTCCCAAATATCTCAACAAATAAGTGTTTTCTTCTACCTCACCACAAGCTCTTCAAACACGTCTTAAAAGTTACATGAGGTCAACAGGAACCTTCTCTTTATATTACTTTATTTTTCCATACTATCTCAAACAATCTTTGTTTTGCTTTTTTTGAGGGGTTAAGTGACTTGCCTAAAGTCCCACAGTTAGTAAATTTGTCAAGTGTCTGAGGCTGTATTTGAACTCAGGTCCTCCTGACTCCAGGGCCAGTGCTCTATTCACTGTGCCACCTAGCCACCCCTCAAAAAACCTTGATAAAGGAAACCAAAATTCTATTTCTGAACATCCTTTACTTTCATAATACCATTCTCCCACTTGGAAAAAAGTTAATTTAACCAAGTTTCCATTGTAAAACCACTCCTAATAGATACTCAATTATTCTAAGGCAGGTCAAAGGTAGGGCCAGCCAAATGATTCAGAGTCAAAAATTAAATACAACATAGCACATCTAGAATACAAAAAGTAAAAAGTTTGCTGAGAATGAAAAGAATTAATATAAAAAAATAGAAGGATAGACTAAAACAAGATGGAGTTTCTCCTGCAAAAACTGCACAAGGAAGGTGTTCCCAGGAGCAACAAAAGGTCACATGAAGTTTCTGGCTCCCCTGGGCTAGACATGTAATGTCTGCTACAGAAAGGAAAACAGATGGCCTTTGCACACCTTTAAAGGACCAGCTAGCCTATATAAAAGAGGTATTACTTCTACCATAGTTGTAGAAAATATTTTTTTTGCAAAATATAAATACTTTTGTCTTAAAAATATTAGAAAGCATAGGAATAAATAATAGATGGTATCTTTCTAAAACAATGAACTAGAATTCTCTTTAATGGAAAAAGAAAGCACTAGAGATTTGTCTGCTAAGATTAGGGATATCTACTGTAGCCATTATTATTTGATAGAGTGCTAGAAATTATAATTATAATAATGAGAAAAAAATAAGGGAATATATGTGAGCAAAGAGGAAGCAAAATCAGCACTTTCTGCAAGTGATACCATAGTTTATTGTTGAAAGATACTTTAAAATTGAAATAATAAATTGAGCAAAGTAGCAGGGTATAAAATAAACCCACAAAAATCACAAATCCTTTTAACTATTAGCAAGAAAACTCAGCAAGAAAGAAAATAACAAATTCATTTAAAAATAATTACAGGATGTAAAAAATACCTAGGAGATCATGTTCCAAGACAGAGAGAAATTATACAAATACAACTACAAAACATTTTTATAGAAATAAAGGCAGATTCAAATAAATGGAGAAACATTTGCTGTTAAATATGTTTCAGTCCTGGAAATATAATATATTCTATAAAATAAATATATGTAGTATATAATAAAATATTACCTAAATTGAGTTATAAATTCAAGGTAGCTCTTCTTACCAAGGCACACTCCCCTACCTGCAAAAGTAATTCCATTCCATCCCATTGTCTACAGCATGTTGCTCCCTCATCCCTATTCCCTCACTAATCTTCAGTTGTTCAGCCTCTACTGGTTACTTCCCTACTGCCTACAAACATGCCTCAAAAAATTCTCCCTTGATCCATCCATTCCTTACTAGTTATAGACTAGGTTACTACTTATAGACCTAGTGTTCTTCTCCCTTTTCTGGCTAAACTCCTCCAGAAGACCCTCTGCAATAGGTGCTTCTATCTTCTTTCATCTTACTCTCTTTTTAACTCATTACAGTCTGACTTCTGACTTCATCATCCAATGGAAACTGCTCTGTCCCAAAGTTACTAATAACCTCTAACTGCCAAATCTAATTTTATCCTCAATCCTCATCCTTCTTCATTTATCTGTAGCCTTTAACACCATCAATCACCCTATTGTGGATATTCTCTCCTCTCTAGGTTTTTGACATTACTTCCTTCTGGTTTTCCTCCTAACTGACTACTACTTCTCAGTTTGCTTCATCCAGATCACACTAACAAGGGACAGGTGTCCCACCACAGCCCTGACTTTAGTAATTTTCTCTGGTCCCTCTATACTATTTCACCTGTTGATTTCATTAGTTCCAATGATTTCAATTGTCATTTACACATAAATGACTTTCAAATCTCTTTGTTCAGCCCTAGCAACTCTCCAAGACTCCAGTCTCTCAGCTCCCATCTCCAACTGCCTATAAGACATCTCAACTGGATATCTAATAGACGTCTTAGAAGTCTTAAGTTTGGCACATCCAAAAATGAAACCATCTTTCCCCTCAAAACTTTCCCTCTTTCTAACTTCCCTATACTATCAAGGGTACCACCATCTTCACAGTCAGTTGGAGCTCTCATCCTCAGTTCATCATTCTCTTCCACCCAATCTGTTATCACATCCTGTCACTTTTAACTTGAAACATCTCTTGCATAAGACCACAACACCATTACCTTAGGGAATCATCTTACATCTAGACTTGCTTCTGGTTGGTCTTCCTTTCTCAAGTCTCTCTCTAAATAACAGAAGTAAAGAGTCCACAAGATATAGGAGACTAAGAGAAGGAAGGAAGAGGAAAAATTAAAGAAAGGACAGGTTAAATCTCATAGGGAAAAAAAAAAAACACCTGGCAACCAACTCATCAGGTTATTATTCATTGAACTCCTGTACACAACCTCTCCCTGTTCTAACAGTTAAGGGGGCACTGGTCCAAGAGAACCTACAGAATCTTTCTTGACTACTCATTCTCCCTCCTGCTACATATAAAATCAGTTGCCAATTCTTGAGCAATACTAGGTAGTCAGCCTAGGGACTTCAGACAGTTGTAGAACACACAGAGAATTCCAGAAGAATGGGGTTGGTGAAGGAGACTGGCTACTACAGAAGTCAATCAAAGTCATGCTGGAGCAGTATTCTTCATAGCCATTCTCATTCTTTAGAGGAAACATACTCCTTCAATCCTAGGGGTCTAAGAGAACTGGGACCAGGATAGGCAAAACTACTGTGTCTGTTGAAGTAAAATGACTGGAGGTAGGAAGCACATTGTGAGTAAAGATAGCATAGACAAATTGACAGTGGTAAAGATGGGAGGAAAGCTGTTAAAAGAAGATAGAGGAATCGAAGTTAGGAGAAAATGAGAGCTCTACAAAAAAAAAAACCACTTTACTTGAAAGGATATCAAAAGATAATATAAGTGCTATAGGATTTTGAGGGACAGGGGAATAGTGAAAAGCTAACAAAGAGCCTATACCACAAAAAAAAAAATAACCAGAAACATTGCTAGTAAGAGGCAAAATTCAGACTGAGAGAATCCAGGCAAATAAAAAAAGAAACTCCCAGTTTAAGTCTCCAGGAAACAAATTTAGATCTAAAACATTCACAAAAAAAACTTGAAAACAAAACTATTGAATCCTTCAAATTTCCAAGAAAAACCAAGGATTATTCAAGGGATATAAGAAATCAAAGGAGAAAAATTTTATATGGTATTCAAGTGTGTGTGTGTATCTGCTGACATTCAAATAATAGGGAAAGAATTCTCATCATTGCTTGCAAAGAACCTAGAGGTGAACAGAGTGAACATTACCAATTTATAAAATAACAGCTTGAACTAAAATACTTTCAGTTGGTAACAAATGACTAAAAAGTAAAATATTTGTTTTCATATAGCTAGGACTAAACAAGGACATGAATCTGAAGAACACTTTTTATTTGATTTTTGTTTTTTAAAAACACTGAGAGACAAAAACAAAATGATGAATAAATCTCTCAGTGGATTTAGGATTCTAAAAAGTATAAGTAAAGATATAAGTAGAGAAACTAGTAAAAAGTAAATAGGAAGAGTAATTTAACATTTCTGTGGGATGACCAACCACAAAAATTAGAGGAAGAATGATGAAGCATGCTATATAATTCTGGGGAGTAGAGTAGACCAAAAATACAGAATGAGACACACTTTTTTGACCATGGTAAGCGTGTGGGCTTGTTTTGTTTTACTATTTGTATTTTTTATAAGACTTTTCTTTATTTTTCTCTTTTTTATTGAGGCAAACTGGGGGAAGAGGAGTTATTGATAGTATTGCCATGAAAAAGGAAAAAAATTTAAAAAGTCATTGAAGCATCTTTAAAAATGCACAAGAGGGAACAGAAGGAAATTCAGATGGAAATACAGAAAAGCAGGACACTTTAAAGGTAACATACTAAATTTATTATATATATGAAAGCACACTATATATAACAAAGATCTATGTTTTTATATATAATTTTTTTCCGTTCTATTTGAATGTGGAAATGTACTTTCTTTTAGGTATTTCTTAAATTCAGAACTTTTTTAAGTTTTAGGGGAAATTTTCATATCCTCATTATCCTCTATCAAAGATAATGGTAGTGAGATAATGCAGAGAAATGACTCTTCAGTTGATAAGAGGTTTGAATGGGAGAACACAAGTAATAACAAATACCAAGTGGAGGGGAAAGGTTATAAGGCTTTTGTTTTCCCCCAGACTCTGGAATAGTGGGTGAGGAAAGAACATTGATCAAAGGATGGAGAGGAAGCAGATGAAAGATGATCAAGTGGGAGATGGATTCAGTCACCAGAAAGAGAAAATTTTGCCAGTATCTCGAAATGACCCCCAAAGGGAGAGGCTGAAAGAAGTGTCTTGAAACAAACTTTGCAGGAGAGGGCAGAGTATAAAACCTTCATATTAGCTTATTCAAGATTGACTCAAGCATCTTGGAATTAATTACCTGAGGGGAATGTAGAGATGATTGAGATCCTGGAAAGGCAAACTCTGTGAGGGTTGAACAAGGAAGAGGTTATGAGCTGAAACATAAGACAGCATGATTTCAAAAATATAAGAAGCGGGGGGAGGGTGGAGAATATAAAGAGCAAAGTTGTGTCCTCCAAGCTAGGTTTATAAAATATTTATCACTGAAACTCATAAAAAATTAATATCCCAGGGGCGGCCAGGTAGCACAGCAAGTAAAAGTACCGAGCCCAGTGTTGGGATGACCTGGGGATCTAATCCAGGCTCAGATACTTAGCACCCACCCAGAAACACCTGGCCATGTAACCTTGAGCAAGTTACTTCACCCCAATTGCTTAGGGGCGGCCAGGTGGCTCAGAGAGTAAGAGCACCAGCCCCAGTGTCGGGACAACTTGGGGATCAAATCCGGGCTCAGATACTTAGCACCACACCCAGAAATAACTGGCTGTGTAACCTTGAGCAAGTTACTTAACCCCAATTGCTTTAAAAAAAATTAATATCTCTGAGAACATATACTAAAGAATATATAAGATGGGATTTTTAAAAATGAAATTCAATAGGGATAAATGTAAAGTCTTATACTTGGATTAAAAAAAATCAATTTCAGAAGTACAGATTAGGGTGATGTGGTTGGTAGTTTATCTAAAGAAGATCTAGGGGCGGGTAGGTGACACAATGAATAGAGCACCGGCCCTGGAGTCAGGAGGACCTGAGTTCAAATACAGCCTCAAACACTTAACACAAAAATTAGCCATGTGGCTTTGGGCAAGTCACTTAACCCCAACTGCTATTCCCCGCCCACCCACCCCCCAAAATCTATAAGACTCATGTACATCACCAAGACAAAGTATATAGAGATAGAAAAAATGAAGGTTTGGAGGTCAATCACATTGAGGGGCCAAGAAATAGATGATGATGCAGCAAAGAATAGACTGGAGGGGAAAAAAGTGAAATAAAGAAGTGTCACAAAAACCCAGTGGCAAATGCTACAAAAAGGTCAAGAAAGAGATGAAGAGAGAAAAAAAAAACAATTGGAAGTGGCAGTTAAAAGACAGCATTGCAAAGTGGATATGATGCTGGTCTTGAAATCAGAAAGACCTGTGTTCAAAATCCATCTCTGACACTCATTGTGTGACCCTGGGAAAATCACTAAACCTCTCTCTAAGTCTCAATTTCCTCATCTCTATAGTGAAAGGATTAGATTAAATGGTCTCTAAGGTTGCTAGTTCCCTGCCAGTTCTATATCTATAATCCTATGATGCTATGATCTTTGAAGAGAACATTTCCAGCTGAGAAATGTTATACAAAGGATTGAGAAATAATAGAAAGCAAAGAAGTAGATGCAGTAAGTGAGCAGTTAGGTGACACAGTGGATAAGAGCACTGGGTTTGGAACCAGGATTCTGGTTCCTAAGTTCAAATCCAGCCTCTGAGACTAGCTGTGCGACTCTCAGGAAGTCACTTAAACCTGTTTGTCTCAGTTCTTCATCTGTAAAATGAGCTAGAAAAGGAAATGGCAAACAACTCTAGTATCTCCACCAAGAAAAACCCCAAATGGTCTCACAGAGAGTTGGACATGACTAAAAAATGACTTGACTTAAAAGAGGAAGTAAATGTAAAAAGTTCTTGTCCAAATGACCATAACAACAGCACCAAAATAAAAATAATAATCATCATAATAAATGCTTTTATTTGTATAGTGCTTTAGGTTTACAAAATATTTTTAACTTGTATCATTTTCATTTAATCCCCATAATAATGATGTAAGATAGGTATTATTATGTGCATTTTAAGAAGGAGGGACCAGAGGCAAAGAGAGGTTAAGTGACTACCCAGTAGTTACACTGCTACTGTGAGAGGTAGAATTCAAATCCATTTCTGGCCTGATTCCACAACCAACATTCTTTCCATTTATACCATACTACCTTCTAACTAGTCTCACTCCCTCCAGTTCAATCTCCAAACACTTGCCAGAATAATCTACTTGAAAAACCACTGTAACGTCAATTTAAACAGTCCCTCCCACAGAATATTTTCAAGTGTTTTTTGAGAAAGAAGGAATAGGGGCGGCTAGGTGGCACAGTGAATAGAGCACTGGCCCTGGGGTCAGGAGGAACTGAGTTCAAATCTGGTCTTAGACACTTAACACTTATTAGCCGTGTGACCTTGGGTAAGTCACTTACCCCCAATTGCCCTGCCTTCCCCCTCCAAAAAGCAAAAAAAAAAAAAAAAAGAAGGAATAGAATCTTGAAAAGAGATTAACTTTCATGACTGAGAGAAAGCCTGTGAAGGATACAGAAGAAAAAAATGAGAAATTTTTTTTTTGAGACAATGAGTAAATTAACTGTCGTGGAAAAAATGTGAAAAGGCATTTTGAGAGAACTGAGTTTATCTCTTATTCTTTGAAAAATTCATTCTGAGAACAGACTTTACCTGCCATCCAGAAAGAACTGAATTGTTTTACTGTGGTTTCAGAATTGAAAAGGAGTTAGTAGTGAAAAGAGACTTGTACTGTGGCCTTTCTCACTGCAGATACAATGTTGAAACGATTTTTTTTTGTAATATGTATTTCTGTTAATAAGTTATGTAAGGATAACACTGATGAATTGTTTTTACATGCAACCAGGAAATAAGATATACAGGCAATAAGGTTCAGAAATCCATCTTGCCCTATAAGGAAGTAAGGGTAAGTGAGGGGAGAATGGAAGGGTATAAGAAAGAGCAGACTGGCAGAAGGGGTATTCAGTGTGCTTGCCATCCCGGGGTGGGGGATAGGGGAGAGATGGGGAGAAAATCTGTAACTCAAAATCTTGTGGAAATGAATGTTGAAAGCTATAAATAAAAAAATTTGGGTGGGGGGGAAGAATAGCATTGATGTTTCTAAATCTATATGAGACTAGTATTTGGGACAGAAAAAGAATAAACAGTTTATAGAAAAAGAGGTATCTCTGGTTTTGATAAAGTCCAAAGTTAACCAATCAATTTGATATTATATTTATTCATGGTAATTTATGAGGTAATATCAGAACACATACCTTAATTGCCTCTGAATCTCAAGTTGGTAAATTAATAAGGTAATGAATCAAGTAGCAAGCTAAGGGTTCATTATGTCCCCAAGATGCCCTAAGAGGTATACCAGCATCCCAACTAGAATAGCTGTCCTGCTGAATGTGGAGTGTAACAAAGAAGCTTAGCCACACTATTTTGCACACATCACACCACTATTTGGGTTGTTTAGCCATTTTCAGTCATGTCTGATTTTTTGTGACCCCATCTGGGGTTTTCTTACCAGTATTTGCCATTTTCTTCTCTAACCCTTTTTATAGCTGAGACAGATAGGGTTAAGTGACTTGCTCAGGGTCACACAGCTAGTGTCTGAGGCCATATTTGAAATGAGGAAGACGAGTCTTCCTGACTTTAGGTAACATTTCCCTAGCAGTTGTGTATCAAGATACTTAAACTTTCCAAATGCGTTTTCACATAAGCCATTTCCTCTATATGGAATACCTTCTAGTCCCCCAGCAAATGGCACTCATCTCTCTCTTCAAGATATACTATAAAACTCACCTAACTGAAAGAAGCTTAGCCTAATTCCTCAATCCACTCTGATTAAACCAGAGTTCCAACACTGAGCACATAAAGGTCCTGGTCTCTATGTTATTTTTCAATTGCTGATTATGTTTCCTCACAATTGTTGTTATTGTTGTTGCTGTTGTTGCTATTTCACATGAGTTTTATCTTTTGTAGCCTCTCAGTGACAGAGAAACTATTTATTCCCTGGCTTTTTTCCCCTTCATTCTCTTCCTCTCCCACTGAAGAGCCCAGTAAGCCTAAACAAACAGTATATCAAATAGTGTATGCTTACTTACTTAAGACATATTTGGTAGAAAAGAATATACAATTGTCAATGAAGCTGGCATCTTTGGGTTGTTTGTCACAAATAGCCAAAGCTTAAATAGTCATTTGTCAGGAAAGCCAGATAGCACAATCAGCAGCTGTTTTTTTTTTCAAAAATGTACTTGCCTTGTGCTATCAGCATCATATGACAATAAATAGTATTACAGCCTTAACACCCCCTTAAGAAAGCATCAAATTATTTCATGTTTTAAGCAGCCAAGAGGTTGGAAACAAAGTCATTTTACAAATAAGCTACTCCCCCCCAAAAAATAGAAAAAATACCATGAAAAGGGCATTTTTTTGTGGCTAACTCCCTCCTCAACTCCATCTCTTATACTTCCTGGCTTCCTTCAAGTCCTAGTTAAAATCCCACCTTTTACAAGAAGTTTTCCCCAATATCCCTTTAATGCTAGTGACTTCCTTTGCTTGATTATCTCCAGTTTATCTATATATGTCATGTTTGTACATAGTCGTTTGCATGTAGTTTCCTTTATTAGACTTCATGGTCCTTGAAAGCAGGAACTGGTTTTGTTTGCCTGTTTATTTCATCTTTCTTCGTTTCCTGAGCTCTCAGCACACTGTCTAACACATAAAAGGCACTTAATAAATGTTAGTTTGTTATACACACATGCACACACAGGCAGGCAGGCATGGCATGAATACACACACACACACACACACACACTCTAGTATCTACTCAGGGTGATGACTAAGAAACCTAAATCCCCCAGTATCTGAGGAAATTGAAGCAATATTGCAGTTCAGATTCAGTCAGCAATGAAGAAGTCAGGAAATGCATAACTGGGGAATATAAAGAAAAATGGCTGAAAGACAACAAATTTCAAGTGGAAGAAAACAGTGAAAATCCATCATATGCATAGATAATCCCACAGAAAGTATCCTAAAAGTAATAGGGAGGATAGGTATTAAGATCTCAAAAAATGTCTACAAGGCTCTCTTTTTTTTTTTTTTAAGCAATCAGGGTTAAGTGACTTGCTCAAGGTTACACAGCCAGTTATTTCTGGGTGTGGTGCTGAGTGTCTGAGCCGGGATTCGATCTCCAGGTTGTCCCAACACTGGAGCCACTGCTCTTACTCGCTGAGCCACCTAGCCACCCCTAAGCAATTGGGGTTAAGTAACTTGCTCAAGGTTACATGGCCAGGTGTTTCTGGGTGGTTGCTAAGTGTCTGAGCCCGGGATTCGATCTCCAGGTCTATCTCAACACTGGAGCCGGTGCTCTTACTCGCTGTGCTACCTGGCCGCCCCTACAAGGCTCTCTTAATAAATAATACAAGACAAAGAAAAGTGAAACAATACTTGAAAAAAAATCTTATGGAATCCCAGAAGTGAAGGGAATAATATTAAGAAATTCCAGAATGATTCAAAATGGAAATAAAACCGAGAAGAAAAGAAACTAAGAATAAGTATATGTCAGAATGTATAGCTCTTTACATAAAAATAAGTTCAACTACCTGATTATTAAAATGTTAGATACATGATGAGAGAATTTCTCAAAAAAAAATAAACAGCTATATATGTGTATATATATATATATATAATACAAAAGCAATTAAGTGGGAAAAAATTTAGCAGAATAGAAGCAAAAACAAGCTGTTAAAGAACACATGTTCTCTATACAACCCAAAGTCACTGATCTTGAAGAGAGGATTCACAACATCCTAAAAATCCTTTGTCTCTCAGAAGAATATAACAGATCAAAATACATGAATATAATAATTCAGGAAATGATAAAAGAAAACTTCCTAGAACTTTTTAGTAAAAAAAAATCAATTGAAAGATCAACAGTCTCCAAGAAAAAAAAATCCTAATATTTCAAATTCCAAGACACATACTATTTACATTTAAGAATTCCAGTGACAACTGTCAAATTCTGAAAGTAGTCAAGAGAAAGACCTTCAAATATAAAAGAAAGGAAATTTGAATAAACCTATCCAATAAAAACTATAGAAGGTGATTGAATAGTAAAAGAAAAGAACCTCAAACTACAACCTAAAATGGTATATCCTGAAAACCTCTGCCTAATCATCAATTTGTTAAAATGGATGTTCAGCAGAAGGGAGACATTGGAAGCATTCCTGTGGGGGAAGAGATAGAAATGGGCACAATAATCAACTTACAAGTAGTCCACAGAACAAAACCTTTAAAAAGGTAAATACAGTCCCTAACGAAAGAAGAAGTAATGAAATAGAGGTTATCCTGAAAAAAAAAGGGGCAGGGGAAGTAAGACTTAGCTATAAGGTTTTTTTTTAAGGGGGGAGAGGTCATCAAGATATTTAAAAATCAAAGGGATAAAAATATAATAAAAATGTAAAGAAATAGGAGTGAAGTTGAAAGAATAGAACTAAAGCATTATGGCAACACCTCACAATGGTGATACAGGTAAATCAATTTATTTTCTAACAAAATTACAGAGTAGGAGGATACATAAATGGGGAAAAGGAAGATAGAAGAAAGAGAGGAATATAAGATATATCCTTATCAAATATATAGGTGAAAGTCAAAGAGATGATATCTCCCATAATCTCTCAGCAGGAAGACTACTTCAAGAGAATGAGAAAGAAGGCAGAAGGAAAGGATAAAAACTGGAAGAATGAAAGGTGAGGGTCTCAATCCAATTGGGGTGAGTGGTTTCCACTGAATTGTATGCTAATAGGGTAAGAGCTATATGTCTGAAACCAGAGATGAGGATGCAGTGATACCTTTAATGTGGGGTGCTTGATGCACTGGGACACCATCTTCTCTAAGAACATACTATTCCTCTTTGTACAACATTCTACTCCAGGAATAAGAGAACTACTATAGTCAGTTGGAATCCAGAATAAATGAGAGAAGGGGGGAGGGGGAGGCATAGAATCAAGATGAGATTACATAGCCAGTCAACATGAGGAGGGAAAAGGGATAGAATTGAAATACATTCACCTGGAAAACTACTTTTCTCCACATGACTGCACTCACAGAAGTACACTTCTATGGCAGAGGTATAAGTGGGGGAGGGGGAGAAGGGATGATGGTAAAGGTAATAATACAGGTATTGGTAAAAGAAGGTTCTCAAATTTAGTACTTCAGAAGCTTTAATTCCATGAGGAATAGAGAGTTTTTTAAAAGAATAAATAAAAATACAGCCCACACATTAGGAATAGCATGGAAAAGAAGAGAATTAATTGAGTGAACAAAACAAAGAAAATCTTCCTAGAAAAAAGTACAGAAAAAGGAAATAATAAATATAAAAAGTTGGAGAGAAGAGAAAGAAGGGGGGGGGGACAATTATCAACTAATCACAACCAAGACGAAGTGAAGAAACATATAGCTAAATAAATTATTTAAAAGGAAATCAATAATTTAAGTAAAACTCCAAAACTAGGGAAGGAGTTGAGAAAAAAAGAAGTGGGAAGTGGAGGATGAGGAAGAGAATCTATGGAAATAGGGTTGTTGCAATACAAGGTACTGGGAACCCTGAAATGCAAGGCTACAGGGTGTGGGTCTGCCTTGAAAGAATGAGGGCACTCATGCCTTCCAGTAAAAGTAGAGAGTATATTCATGATGCCAATACAAGTGGGCCTGACTCCTAGCAAGACTGCACCTTTGGTAGGGACAAGACTGATACTTTTATTGGGATGGTAGAAAGATTTGGATGGGATTAAGGAATGAGAAGTAGCCTGGGGTGGTCCAGAAGTAACTGAGAATGAAAGGTTGGGGGCCACAGTGAAAGGACAGTTGAAAGGATTATTGACTGGGATGGGTCAAATGCCTCAGGTGAACCTAGGTTCCTGAAATCTGTGGGAAAGATCAAAGATTGAAGGTCTTTCCCTGTTTAGGGGTTCAGGTCCCATACCCTGTCAGAAACACAAAAAGATACACCTATTTATCAACACCACAAAGCATTTTTTTTCTAAAAACAGATCATTGGGACAATTTGAGAAATTAAAACACATAAAAGAATTAGAAATTTTAAACATTCCTTTACAAACCACAAAAAAAATAAAATTAGTCATCAATATCCAGACCACAAACATTGAAATGAAAATAAAAATGAAATCCTAATAAATAAACAAGTCAAAGAAAAAATAATTAATAACTGTGAAATATAGTGAGTCAGCTTATTAAAATTTTGAGGATGCAGCTAAAGCATCACTCAGATCATAAAATATCTCTTAAACATACTTACCAAATTTTTTAAAATGAGAATATTGATTAACTGAATATGTGATTTGAAAACAAATAGGGAAAAAAACCAATTCTATAAGTACAGGGGAGGAAACCTTGAAAATTATATGAGAAACATATACACATATTGAAAATGAAAAGACAATATAACTAATATATTAGGAGTTGATTGAAAAGATTAAAAAAAACTGATAATTTTTTTTTTTTTTTTGCTTTTTGGAGGGCAACTGGGTTTAAGTAACTTGCCCAAGGTCACACAGCTAGGTTTTTTGTTTGTGTGTGTTAAGTGCCTGAGGCTGGATATGAGCTCAGGTCCTCCTGACTCCAGGACCAGCAGTCTACTCACTGCGCCACCTAGCTTCCCCATAAAACTGATAAACTTTTATTCAGCATTACATAATAGAAGGAAAACAAAGAGGAAGGGAAACAAAAACAATGTAGTTGGAATCACAAACCCAAAAGAAATGAAAAGAATTAACAGAACCTATGACATAGTTATATGCCAAACAAAATGGATAATTGAAAAAAAAAATAGAGAACTATCTATAAAAATGTAATGCTCTCAAGTGAATACAAAACCCAAAAGAGATCTTAAATAATTTAATCTCAGAAAAAGAAATTTAATAAGCTATAAAAAATAACAAATGTGGCAGGAGAGAGCCATGGGCATATGGATTTACAGTAGAATTCTGCCAAGTTTTAAAGAACAATACCTACACTATACAAATTATTCTTATAAATTGAGAAAGAAATCACTCTATACAAACTCTTTTTTTATAAAAGAAATATAGCCTAATACCTAAAGTAGGAAAACTTAAAATTAAGAGAACTATAGACCAATATTATCAATGAATATCAACTCTCAATTTTAAAATAAGATTCTTACAAAAAGGTTACAGGCAAATTTGTCCAAAAATTCCTTCACTAAGGTCAAATTTGATTTGTACCAAGGATACTAGGATGGTCCAACATTAGGCAACAGTCTACATTAAACCATGGGGTGAATTTTATTCTCTTCTGACAAGGTGCAGGCTTGACCAGAAAAAGAACTTTAGTAATGAACATGAATTAAATCATACTGTTAGGAATGACAACTTGAACTACACTCTCTCAAACTCAATATCCTGGCTCCTGGAAAAAGCTGAAAAATATATAGGTAGGTAGGCAGAGATGGATTGTTTTCTGCATCAATTAGGAATTCAATTAAATGTTTAATAAGCATTACATTTTTATAGATAGTTCTCTATTTTTTTTAAATTATCCATTTTGTTTGGCATATAAAACTATGTCACAGGTTCTGTTAATTCTTTTCATTTCTTTAGGGTTTGTGATTCCAACTAGATTGTTTTTGTTTCCCTTCCTCTTTGTTTTCCTTCTATTATATAATGCTGAATAAAAATTTGTAAGTTTCATGGGGAGGCTAGGTGGCTCAGTGAGTAGAGTGCTGGTCCTGGAGTCAGGAGGACTTGAGTTCATATCCAGCCTCAGACACTTTAACACACACAAACAAAAAACCTAGCTGTGTGACCTTGGGCAAGTTAATTAAACCCAGTTGCCCTCCAAAAATTGAAAATTAGAATTGGGCAAAGTGATGTTCTAAGACATTAAGAAGTAATAAAATGAAATAAAAAGAGAATGAAAAAATAGAAGAGAATGTGAAATATCTCATCAGAAAAACAACTAATCTGGAGAAGAGATCAAGGAGAAATTTCAGGCTACCCGAAAATTATGATTAGAAAATAGAATCTTGATACAATATTACAAGAAATTATCAAGAAAAATTGCCCTGAAGTTTCAGAATTAGAAGGCAAAGAAGACATAGAAAAAAATTTATCAATCACCACCTGAAAGAGATCCTAGGAGGAAAATTTACATGAATATCATAGCTAATTTCAAAGCTCCTAGGTAAAAGAGAAAATATAGGAAGCAACAAGGGGAAAAAAATTAAATGTCACACAGTTACAATAAGTATTACACAAGACCTAGAAGCTACTAGGTCTTAGAAGAACTAGGGTTATGATCAAAGGGTAATTTACCCAGCAAAGTTAAATATAATCCTGAATGGGGAAAAAATGGACATTTAACAAATTGAAAGACTGTCAGATATTTGTGGCAAAAATAGCAGAATTTAAGAGAAATTTTGACATATAGCATCCAGGAGAAATATAAACATTAAAGATCAATTTTAAGACACTTAATAAGGTCAAATTATTTACTTTTTATGTGTGAAAATATTATCTGTATTTTTTATGATTGTCCTCATTATTTGGGTGGTTTGAAAGAAGGGCTTGGGCTGAGCTAAGTATGATGGGGCAATTCTAAAATATTGAAACTATGTAGGGAAAGCTAAAAAGGAGTAATTATCTCATATAAGTTAGGCATAAAAGGAAAAACTTATACAGAAGAAGCTAGTAGGGGGAAGAAAAGGGAGGGCTAGAACTTTAAAGCTAGAAAAGGAATATGTTAAAGAGGAAACAACATATTTATCTGGAAGGGTATGAAAGTCTTTAAAATCAGAAAGAAATAAGAGGGAAAGGGGATGGAGGGGAGAGATTCTTAAAGGGTGGGTAGGTTAAGGAATAGAAGGACAAGGTAGCAGGTAGAAGTAAAGTAGAGGAGTGAGGAGGAAGAGAGTAAATAGGGTGAGAAAGATAGTGAGTAAAATAGGAAGCAGGAAAATATACAAGTATTTGTATATATAAAATATACAAGGGGAGAAGTAGAATTTAGTAGATGAAAAAGCCAGGATAGTAATCATGATCTCAGATAAAATTAAAGCTAAAATATATTTAATCAAAACAGGGAAGCTATACTATGTATCAGCATTATTATTCAATATTGTTTTAGATAATTGTATCAGCAATGCCATATTCACAATGCCTATAGAGATTACAAATATGCTGATATAATTATCCATCACAAAATAC
>NW_027187380.1:24952810-25027982 GCF_028583685.1 Petaurus breviceps papuanus | reverse complement strand
TATGGACTTCTTTTCTTTGGGGTGAGGAGATGGGAGAGTAAGGAGAAAGGGGGGAACAGTAAAGTAAAAAGTACACAGCAGAGAACAAAAGAAAACCTATAAGTAAGCAAAGAAAAGTTAGGCTTTTCTTGAAATAGAAAAAATTTTTTGAGAGCAATTGGAGTTAAGTGACTTGCGCAAGGTCACATGGCTAGTTATTGTGTTAAGTGTCTGAGGCTGGATTTGAACTCAGGTCCTCCTGACTCCAGGTCTGGTGCTCTATTCACTGTACCACCTAGCCTACCTGAAATAGAAATTTATTGTTTTATACTTTCATATTCTGTTGTGTATGGCAATTTTGTTTCTTTTCTCAATTTTGTATTTAAGTTTTTTTTTAATATTTCAATATGATAGGCTTCCTTTGTTATACTACATATTTTATTTCATTAAATATTTCATGAACAAATGTAAAAGAATTTAACATTAATTTTTAAAAATTCTCCCTTAAGAAGGCAAAAAAATTAATATCAATTTTACATCTGAAGTCATACAAAACATATTACCATATTAGTCACATTACAAAAGAAAACAGACAAAAAAGAAAAATAACAAAAGTTTTCAAAAGTATGCTTCAATCTGCACTCATAGTTCATCAGTTCTCTCTCTGAATGTGGGTAGTATTTTTCATCTTGGGTCCTTTGGAAATGTCTTGGATCACTGTCTTTATCAAGGTAACTAAATTTTTCACAGTTGATCAGTATTGCCATTAATATGTACAATGTTCTGGTTCTGCCAATTTCACTCTGCATAATTTCATATAAGTTTTTCCAGATTCTCCAAAACCATCCTATTTATCATTTCTTATAGCATACCCGTATTACATCACACTAGTATTCCATTCCATTCTATCCACAACTTATTAACCATTCCCTAGCTGATGGGTATCCCCTTGATTTCAAGTTCTTTGACAGCACAAAAAAGAGATGCTATACATATTTTTGTACAAATAGGTTCTTTCCCCTTTTATGTCTTTGGGATATAGACCTAGTAGTATTATTGCTTGAGTCAAAAGGTATGATCAGTTTTATACTCTTTGGACATAGTTCCAAATCCTTCTGCTGAATAATTGGATCAGTTTACAATTCCAACAACTTAGTGTTCCTGTTTTTCCACATCCCCTCCAGGACTTTGCATTTTCCTTTTCTGTGAAACTGGCCATTATGGAAGGTATGAGGTGGTATCTCAAGAGTTGTTTTAACTTGCATTTCTCTAATCAGTAGTGATTTGCAGCATTTTTTCATGTAACTATTGACAGCTTTGATTTCTTCTTCTGAAAACTACCTGTTCATATCTTCTATTTATCAAGTGGATATTGTCTCTTATTTTTAAAAGTTTAGCTAATTTCCAATAAATATGGCCTTTATGAGAGTAACTTACTGTAAAAAAAATTTTGCTAATTTCCTGCTCAACTTCTAATTTTTGCTGCATTAGATTTATCTATACAAAGGCTGTTTAATTTCATGTAATCAGAGTTTTCTATTTTACTTTCCAAGGGGCTTTCTTTCACCTGTTGGGTCATAGGGGTGGCTAGCTGGTGCAGTGAATAGAGCACCGGCCCTGGAGTCAGGAGGACCTGAGTTCAAATCTAGGCTGAGACACTTGACACAATTATTAGCCATGTGACTTTGGGCAAGTCACTTAACCCCAATTGCCCTCCAAAAAGAAAAAAAAATAACTTATTTGCACTTGTTGGGTCATAAATTCTTCTCATATCCATATCTGACAGGCATATTTTTCCATGATCCCTAATTTACTTATGATATCACCTTTTATGTCTAAATCATTTATCCATTTTCAACTCATTGTTGTATACAGTGTGGAATACTGGTCTATACCTAGCTTCTGCCAATCTCCTTTCCAATTTTCCCAACAATTTTTTGTCAAATGTTGTGTTCTTCACCCCAAAATTTGGTCTTTGGGTTTATCAAACACTAGATAACTACGGTCATTTACTACTGTGTACTGTGTACCTAATGTTCCACTGAACCATCACTCTATTTCTCAGCCAGTACCATGCTGTTTTGATGATTACTGTTTCGTAAAATAGCTTGAAATCTGGTGCTATAGATGACCTTCCTTAACATTTTTTATTTCACTAATTCCCATTATATTCTTGACATTTTGTTCTTCCAGATTACTTTTATTATTTTTTTTTCTATCTCTATAAAATAATTCTTTGATAGTTTCATTGGTATAGCACTAAATACGCAAATTACCTTGGATCAAACTATCATTTTCATTAAACTGGCTATTTATCCAATTGTTTAGATCAGTTTTTATTTGTATGATGAGTGTTTTGTAATTGTGTTCATATAGTCCCTGGTTTTCTCTTGGCAAATAGACTCCCAAGTATTTTATATTGTCTGCAGTTATTTTAAATAAAATTATTTCTTTCTATCTCTTCCTGGTGGATTTTGTTGGTAGTATGTAAAAATGCTGATGATTTTCTGTAGGTTTATTTTGTATCCTGAAATTTTGCTAAAGTTCTTCATTGCTTCAACATTTTTTAGTTGACTCTCAAAGACTCTCCAAATACACTGTCATGTCATCTGAAAAGAGTAATAGTTCTCTTTCCTCGTTGCCTATATTTATTCCTTCAATTTCTTTCTCTTTTGTTATTGCTATAGATAATATTTCTAGTACAATATTGATAAAAGTGGTGACAAAGGACATCCTTATTTCATCCCTGGAATGATACTGGGAATGCATCCAGCTTGTCTGTATTACAGATAAGATAGATAGATAGATAGATAGATAGATAGATAGATAGATAGATAGATAGATAGATAGATAGATAGATAGATAGATAGATAGATAGACAGACAGATAGATAGACAGACAGACAGACAGACAGATAGATGATAGATAGATTTAGATAAAACTTATGATTTTAAAAAAGGCTCCATTGATTCCTACACTTTCTAGTGTTTTTAGTGAGTGTTGTATTTTGTCAAAGGATTTTTCCACATCTATTGATATGATCATGTGATTTTTGTTGTTTTTGTTATTGATATAATTAATTACACTCACAGTTTTCCTAATACTGAACTATCCTGGCATTGCTGCTATAAATCCCACCTGGTCATATTACATGATATTTGTGATATACTGCCAAAAACTCCTTCCTAGCATTTTATTTGAAATTTTTGCCTTGATAGTCAGTCCTTAGGGAAATCAGTCTCTAGTTTTCTTTCAGTTTTTGCTCTCCTTAGTTTAGGTATCAAAACCATATTTGTGTCATAAAAGGAAACCTATAAAAGTTCCACTTTAACTATTTTTTCAAAATATTTTATATAACATCAAGATTAACTGTTCCCTAAATGTTTGGTAGAATTCAATTGTACATCCTTCTGGTCCAGAGGATTTTTCTTAGGGAACTCATCTATGTCTTGTTGAATTTTTTTTTCTAAAATAGGGTTATAAGGCATTGTTTTAAATCTGGAGGGGAATGTTGGAAGAATTCAACTGGGTACTTCCTCTACTCTTCCATCTTGGCTCTGCCCTCAGAATTTATTAATTTTAAACACTATTCAAAAACAGGAGACCATAGGCTTCACCAGACAATCAAAGAGGTCCATGACACAAAAATTATTAAGAAGCTTTGATCTAAATGATGTCTAAAGGTTCTTTGTAGTTCTGAAATTCTTTGATTCTAAATAAAGATTTATTTGATTTTTATGATTATCATCCAATTTGATTTGTTCAATAGAGCCTAATTAATATAGATGATTCACAAAGTTAATGAACAACGGAAAGAATACTTGCCTTTATTTTCTTTTGATGGGAAGAATACCTTTTCTTTTTTTTTAATTTTTAAAAATTAATTTGTTTGTTTCCTTTTGGTTTACAGGATTCAATTCCACAATTCCTTCAGTTTCACATTTTGTCACCCTCCCTCCCCTTCTCCCCATGGCGGTATAGGATCTGTAAATACTTTCACATTATACATTAGTCAGGTTATAAAAACAGATTTTATCAGATGGAATGAAAAATGGTAAAGGGGACATAAAACCAAACAAGAAAAGGAAAAAGATCAGGTATTTTGCTTCCATCTGGATATAAACACAGTTCTTTCTAGTTCTTTCTCTGGATGAACACATTTGTCTCCATCATGAGTCTTTTAGGATTGACTTATATCACTGCATTGCTGAGAAGACTCCAGTCTATCAAAGTTGGTCATCACACATACGTTGTGTCTGTAATTGTGTACAAATTTCTCCTGGTTCTACTCTTCTAACTCAGCATCAGTTCATATAAGCCTCTCCAGGTAAATATGAAGACTGTACTCCTCGTTTCTTATAGCATAATAGTATTCCATAACATGCATATACAACTTGTTAGGCCATTGCCCAATTGATGGGCACCCCATTACTTTCCAATTCTTTGCCACCACAAAAAAGCTGCTATAAACATTTTTGTACATATGAGTCTTCCTCCCACTTCTATGATTGCTTTGGGAGTGGTATTGCTGGGTCAAAGGATATGAAATTATTTATAGCCCTTTGGGCATAATTCCAGATTGCTCTCCAGAAAGGCTGGATCAGTTCACAACTCCACCAGCAATGCATTAGTGTTCCAATTTGCCCACATCCTCTCCAGCATTTGTCAATTTTCCTGTTTTGTCATCTTACCCAATCTGACTGGTGAGATGTGGTACCTCAGAGTTGTTTTAATTTGCATTTATCTAATCAATAGTGATTTAGAGCATTTCTTCATGTGCTTATAGATATCTTTAATTTATTTCTCTGAAAATTGCCTGTTCATATCCTTTATCAACTGGGGAATGACTTGTATTCTTATAAATTTGACTCAATTCCCTGCACATTTTAGAAATGAGTCCTTTGTCAGAGACATAGGTAGTAAAGATTCTTTGGCAATTTCCCACCTCCCTCTTAATCTTGGTTACATTGGCTTTGTTTGTACAGAAGCTTTTCAATTTCATTAAGACAAAATTATCCATTTTTCGTTTTATAATGTTTTTAATTCTTGTTTCATCATAAAGTCTTTCCCTCTCCACAAATCTGACAAGTAAACTATTCCTTGGTTTTTCGAGACTGTTTACAGTATAAACCTTTATACCTAGATCATGCACCCATTTAGACTTGATTTGGTATATGTTGTTAGATAGTCTATGCCAAGTTTCTGCCATAATATATTCCAATTTTCCCAGCAGTTTTTGTCAAATAGGGAGTTCTTATCCCAAAAACTGGGGTCTTGGGATTTATCAAACAATAGATTACTATAGTTGTTGACTTCTTAATCTCCAGTGCTTAATCTATTCCATTGATGCACTCCTCTATTGCTCAGCCAGTACCAAGTACTTTTGATGACTGCTGCTTTATAATACAGATTGAAATCTGGTATAGCTAGTCCACCTTCCCTAGCATTACTTTTAATTAATTCCCATGATATTCTGGACCGTTTATTCTTCCAAATGAATTTTACTATTTTTTCTTCTGCTATAAAGTAGTTTTTTTGGTAAATTAATTGGTATGGAACTAAATATATAATTTCATTTAGGTAAAATTGTCATTTTTATTATATTACCTCGACCCAGCCACAAGCAATTGGTATTTTTCCAATTAGTTAGATCTGACTTTATTTGTGTGAAAAGTGTTTTGTAGTTGTGGTGATATAAGTCCTGGGTTTGTTTTGGCAGGTAGGTTCCCAAATATTTTATAATGTCTACAGTAATTTATTTTTTAATACCTTTTTTTAAATTTTTCAACTGCTTTATTAAATTCTGATTTACATCATTCACTTCCGCCAGATTTTTAGTTGCAAATTTTCTCCCCATTTTTCCCCTACACACCGCCCCAAAATAGCAGTCTCACAGGATATCCCCTCCTCCAATCTGCTCTTTCCCATACACCTTTCAACTTTTCCAGTGGTTCTCTATGCCCCAGTGCCTGTATATCTTATTTCCCAATTACATGTAAAATAGTATTAATAATAATAATATATATTTGAATATTTGATTTTGAAACTTTGAATTCCAGATTCAATCCCTTCCTCCCTTGTCACCCACCCTTACTGGAAAGAATAGCAGTTCAGCATAGGTTGTACATTGTGTGGCTAATGAAAAACAATAACATCCCCCATCTCATCCCCTCCCCCCCCACTCTCCTGGAGGGTGAGATACATTATTTAGTGTGTATTTCATTCCCTCCTCCACCCAAATTCAAAGGGAAAATTCCCTTTTGCCTTCCTATTCTTCCCCTCCATTATAAACATTTTGCCTTGCCTCTTCTATAAGAGATAACCCCATTCTGTCTCTCCCCATCTTCTCTCATTATATTCCTCTCTCACCTCTTAATCTCACCTTTTTAATATCATCCCTTCCTGTTAAATTGGTCCTGTGCTCTCTATGTATACCTGTAAACATATATACACACATTCACATATGTATTCATATGCCCGTATACCCTCATATATAGACATATATATGTCTATATATATAAATATATATGTATATATATATATTTCTATTCCATTCAACTACTGAGAAAAGTTTCATAATTTTCAATTGTTGTTTTTCCATGTAGGAATGTTGATAGTTCAACTTTGATAAGTTCCTTATGATTTCTTTTCCCTGTTTACTTTCTCATGCTTCTCTTGCTTCTTGTATCTGAATGTCAACTTTTCTATTCAACTCTGTTTTTTTTTTTTTCAGCAAGAAAGCTTGATAGTCCTCTATTCTACTGAATGACCATATTTTCCCCTGAAACATGATACTCGGTTTTGCTGGGTAGGTGACTCTTGGTTTTAATCCCAGCTCCTTTGCCCTCTGGAATATCATATTCCAAGCCCTTCAATCCCTCCGTGTAGAAGCAGCCAGATCCTGGGTTATCCTGATTGTGTTTCCACAATATTCAAATTGTTTCTTCCTGACTGCTTGTAATATTTTCTCCTTAATCTGGGAATTCCGGAACCTGGTTATAATATTCCTAGGAGTTTTCTTTTTGGGATCTTTTTTAGGAGGTGATCAGTGCATTCTTTCAACTTCTATTTTGCCCTCTGGTTCTAAAACATCAGGGCAGTTTTCTTTGAGAACTTCCTGGTGGATGATTTCTAGGTTCTTACTTTGATCATGGCTTTCAGGTAGTCCAATAATTTTTAAATTCTCTCTCCTGGATCTATTTTCCAGGTCAGTGGTTTTTCCCATGGGATATTTCACATTTGTTTGGATCTGTTTAACAGCATCTTGATTTCTCATAAAGTCATTAGCTTACATTTGCTCCAATCTAACTCTGAAGCATGATTCTCCTCATTGAGCTTTTGAGATTCTTTTTCCATCTTGCAAATTTGGATTTTCAAGGCATTCTTCTCTTCCTTGCCTTTTTGAGCCTCTTTTATAATTTGAGTTAGTATGGTTTTTAAGTTGTCATTTTCCTCATTCAGGCTGTTGACTCTCATTTCATATTGTTTCTTGCATTGTTCTCATTTGTTTTCCCAATTTTTCCTCCACTTCTCTTATCTGCTTCTTAAGGTCCTCTATGGCTTGTAAACAGCTCATATTTTCCTTTGAAGCTTTTGGTGCAGGAGTTCTGACTTCACTGTCTTCCTCCTGTTCCATACTTTGCTGCTTTTTGTCTCTAAAATAGGAGTCTAATGTTGGAATCTTCTGTCTGCTTTGTTTCCTTTGCCTGGTCATGTCGCCTCTCAGTCACTTGACCCCTGGACTTTTTGCCACAGTAGAACTCTGCTACCAGACAGGGGAGCTTTTGTCTCAAAAGCTGGAGTTTTCTAAGCTGCTGGAGTTATAAGATGGGTGCCTTCTCTGATGTCTACATACGCTCTGGCAAGCTAGACACAGACCCCAGGACCTCCACCCTAGACTGCAATCTGGATCCAAGCAGGTTAAAGCAAGAACGATTACCCCTCAGACTGGTGCTTGGTCCCCCTACACTCTGTAGGCCAGGAGCTGAAGCCTCCACATGGTGCTGGCTGGCTGTGCCGGCTTCTCAGTGGTTTCTCACCCCCGGGGGCAAAATCCACACACTTCCACTTACTGGGTCCCAAAGTCCAGACTTCACTGACCTCTCACTTTGTCCTTCGCATCTATGTGTTCATAAATCTCGAAATGGCCACAGCTGCTGCTGATCTGGAGTCCCTCCAACTGGTGGCTGGTCAGGCCTGCCCTGGGGCTAAAGCCTCGGCTCCCAGAGCACTGTGCTGGCCAATTCCTGCCAGCCTGCTGGGCTGTCCTCAGTGGGAGGTTAGCTTCTCTGTGTCATTATGTGGGTTCTGATGCTCCAAAGTTTGTTTAGAATCTCCTTTTTATATGGAGAAGGTGGAAGCCAGAACAGCAGGGAGTTTCTGCTTCTACTCTGCCATCTTGACTCTGCCCCCTACAGTAACTTTAAATGGGATGTCTCTTTCTATGTCTTGCTGTTGGATTTCATTGGAAATACATATGAATGGCAAGGATTTATGTGGGTTTATTTTATATCCTGCAACTTTGCCAAATTTATATATTTCTCAAGTATTTTTTTACTTGATTCTCTAAGTATATCATCATATCATCTGCAAAGAGTGATAGCTTCGTCTCCTCTTGGCCTAATTTGATTCCTTTGATTTTTTTTCTCCTCTAATTGCTACTGCTAACATTTCTAGTACCAGATTGAATAACAGGGGTGATAGTGGACACCCTTTTTTCACCCCTGATCTTATGGGAAATGCTTCTAGATTCTCCCCATTACATACATACTTGCTGATGGCTTTAAATAGATTCTACCTATTATTTTATTTTTTTAAAGTAATCCGGGTTAAGTAACTTGCTCAAGGTTACACAGCCAGTTATTTCTGGGTGTGGTGCTGAGTATCTGAGCCCGGATTTGATCCCCAGGTCATCCCGACACTGGAGCTGGAGCTCTTATTCGCTGAGCCACCTGGCCACCCCTAAGCAATTGGGGTTAAGTAACTTGCTCAAGGTTACATGGCCAGGTGTTTCTGGGTGGGTGCTAAGTATCTGAGCCCGGATTCGATCCCCGGGTCATCCCAACACGGGAGCCGGTGCTCTTACTCGCTGTGCTACCTGGCCTCCCCACACTACCTATTATTTTAAGGAAGGCTCCATTTATTCCTATGCTTTCTAATGTTTTAAACAGTAATGGATGTTGTATTTTGTCAAAAGCCTTTTCTGCTTCTATTGAGATGATCATGTGGTTTCTGCTAGTTTTATTGTTGATATGATGAATTATACTGATGGTTTTCCTAATATAAAACCATCCTTATATTCCTGGAATAAATCCTACCTGATCAAAGTGTATTATTCTTGAGATAACTTGCTGTAGTCTTTTTGCTAGTATTTTATTTAGAATTTTTGCATCTATATTCATGAGGGAGATTGGTCTATAATTTTCTTTCTCTGTTTTATCTCTTCCTGATTAAAGTATCAGTACCATATTTGTGTCATAAAAAGAATTTGTTAGGACAAATTCTTCACTAATTTTCCCAAATGGTTTGTAGAGTACTGGAATCCATTGTTCTTTAAATGTTTGATAGAATTCACTAGTAAATACATCTGGCTCTGGAGATTTTTTCCTAGGGAGTTTTTCAATTTCTTTTTCTGAGATGGGGTTATTTAACTAATTTACTTCCTCTTCATTAATCTGGGCAAATTGTATTTTTGTAAATATTTATCCATTTCCCTAAGATTGTCAAATTTAGGGGCTCACTTTGAGAAGTGTTGTGTGATTTGATCAGATGGGATGCTGGGAAGCCGTTGTTGAGAGCCTCCTGGCTTTGAAAAACCCAGATGTTGATGGTAACTGTGATTTCGTATGGATGTAATGTTTGGACAATTTGGAAACCTGTCTGCTTGATCTGGCTCTCTGTCTTGATAATTCTGTCTCTATTCTCTGAGGTTTGGGGTGCTGACCTTTTCCCCCTGAACTAGGTAAACGACATATGTTTGATTGATTGAAGCAGGCTTGTTGACCCATTTTGAGTTGCTTTCCTTTATCAAAGCAGATCCAGGAACCTGTATTGGTAGCCACCCTGGGGATGCTGGCGTGCTTGCTGCTACAAAATGGCGTCACAAATAGTATCTGCAGAGTAAAAGGAAAGTATGGGAACTGGGATAATTGTTTATAAGTTATGGTAGCTGTGATTCTGTGGAGCCATGGAGCAGGAGAGAAGAACAGACTGCATGCTGACTTCACTGAGCTCAGAGCAGGAATGGTGAGCTGCCTGCATCTGAAACGGGGCAGAAGCCAGGAGTGGCTGCTGCCTGCAGGATGAGAGGGAACCCAGGAGTTCACAATTCAGACATAGGAAAACATAAGGACTGTATGGCAAAGCTGGGCACTGAATGTGTTTCCTTGCTGGATCCCACAGTTTGGAACCCAGGGGGAGGATGGACTTGTGACTATGGTGGGTGAAGTGAAGGGCCATGGACCCCCAAGGAACCCACTCTATTGGTTTTGTTGCCCGGCTGCCCCTCAGAACTTGGGAGCAGGGGCTGGAGCTGTGTGAGGGGAAGGACACCCCCCTCTGCTCAAGAAAACTTTATTTGGATACTTGTTTTGAATTGAGGTGATAATGCCATGTACTTTGTGTTTGTTGGCCAGTTTGGTAACTTTAGTTATGTATTTTGCAAATGTGACCTAAGAGATGTTTAGTGCTAATTCAAAAGTAAATAGAATATGCTATGGTCGTGAAATATCTTGGGGCCCAATATTAATGGAATGTAAATTTTTAGGATCTTCCATTCCCATAGGCTTGGGTGTGCCTGGGGCTTTTGGTGGGAGGCTTGTTTTTCAGCAGTGCCCACACTTTGATGCTTTTTGATTGGACTGTGGGTCAAGGCTGAGAAAGCCCCAGGACAAAAGCTCCCCAGTCTGGTGGTAGAGTCCTATTGTGGCAAAAAGCCCAGGGGTCAAGTGACTGAGGAGTGACATGACCAGGCAAAGGAAACAAAGCAGACAGAAGATTCCAACATTAGACTCCTATTTTGGAGACAAAAAGGAGCAAAACATGGAACAGGAGGAAGACAGTGAAGTCAGAACTCCTGCACCAAAAGCTTCAAAGGAAAATATGAGCTGTTTACAGGTCATAGAGGACCTTAAGAAGCAGATAAAAGAAGTGGAGGAAAAACTGGGAAGAGAAATGACGATGCAAGAAAATTATGAAATAAGAAAATTTTCCTGACTCAGGAAAATCACACCTTAAAAAATAGACTAATTCAATTGGAGAAAGAGGCTCAAAAAGGAAATGAGAAGAATGGCTTAAAAAGTAGAATTTGCCAGATGGAAAAAGAATCTCAACAGCTCACTGAGGAGAATCATTGCTTCAGAATTAGATTGGAGCAAATGCAAGCTAGTGCCTATGAGAAATCAAGATGCTGTTAAACAGATCCAAACAAATTAAAGAATGGAAGGCAATGTGAAATATTTCATGGTAAAAACCACTGACCTGGAAAATAGATCTAGGAGAGAGAATTTAAAAATTATTGGACTACCTGAAAGCCATGATCAAAGTAAGAAACTAGAAATCATCCACCAGGAAGTTCTCAAAGAAAACTGCCCTGATGTTTTAGAACCAGAGGGCAAAATAGAGGGTGAAAGAATCTACTGATCACCTCCTGAAAAAGATCCCAAAAAGAAAACTCCTAGGAATATTATAGTCAGGTTCTGGAAATCCCAGATTAAGGAGAGAATATTACAAGCAGCCAGGAAGAAACAATTTGAATATTGTGGAAACACAATCACGATAACCCAGGATCTGGCACCTTCTATACTGAGGGATCAAAGGGCTTGGAATATGATATTCCGGAGGGCAAAGGAGCTGGGATTAAAACCAAGAGTCACCTACCCAGCAAAACTGAATATCATGTTTCAGAGGAAAATATTGTCATTCAGTGGAATAGAGAACTTTCAAGCATTCCTGATGAAAAATCCAGAGTTGAATAGAAAATTTGACACTCAGATACAAGAAGCAAGAGAAGCATGAGAAGGTAAACAGGAGAAAGAAATCATAAGGAACTTAGCAAAGTTGAACTACAAATATTCCTACATGGAAAAACAATAATTCTAGTGATGAAACTTTTCTTAGTTTGAAAATAGTTGAAGGGAATAGAAATATATGTCTATATATGGGGGTACATGGGCATATGAATACATATGTGAATGTGTATATATGTTCACATG
The DNA here is from genome assembly GCF_028583685.1 of Petaurus breviceps papuanus. Classification (NCBI taxonomy): domain Eukaryota; kingdom Metazoa; phylum Chordata; class Mammalia; order Diprotodontia; family Petauridae; genus Petaurus; species Petaurus breviceps. The sequence continues at coordinate 25,015,791 of NW_027187380.1, read as the reverse complement.
TATACATAGATAGAGGGCACAGGACAAATTTAATAGTAAGGGATGATTCTTAAAAGGTGAATTTAAGAGGTGAGAGAGGAATATAATGAGAGGATATGGGGAGAGACAGAATGGGGTAAACTATCTCATATAGAGGAGGCAAGGGGAAATGGTTACATTGGAGGGGAAAAATAGGAAGGCAAAAGGGAATGGATCAACCTTATTCTCATTTAATTTAGCTTGGGGAGGGAATGAAATACACACTAAATAGGGTATCTCACCCTACAGGAGAGTAGGGGGGAAGGGGATGATGGAAGGGAGGGCAGGCTTGGGGGGGAGGAAAGTTGGAAGCATCCACTTTTGAAAAGGGGTGGGATCAAAGTAGAGAATAGAACAAGTGGGAGGTGGGATAGGAGGAAGGGAAATATAGTCAGTCTTTTACAATATGTCTACTATGTTATTGTTTTGCATTAGCCACACATGTACAACCTATAATGAACTGCTTATCCTCCTAGTAAGGGTGGGTGACAAGGGAGGAAGGGAATGAATCTGAAATTCAAAATTTTAAAGTCAAATGTTTAAATATATATATATATATATATATATATATATATATACACACACACATATATATGTATGTATGTATATATATATGTATATATACTATTATTAATACTATTTTACATGTAATGGGAAATAAGATATACAGGCACTGGGGCATAGAGATCCACCATGCCCTAAAGTGGTATGGGAGAGAATATGGGAGAGAGCAGATTGTAGGAGGGGATATCCTGTGGGACTGCTATTTTCGGGTGGTGGGTAGGGGAAAAACTGGGAGAAATTTGTAACTCTAAATCTGGCCTAAATGAATGATGTAAATCAAAAGTTAATAAAGCATTTGAAAAATGGAAAAAATTTAAAATTTTAAAAATTTAAAAAAAAAAGAAGATATATTATTCCATTTTCTCAAGGAGCTCTTAGACTACTTGTGGGAGACCAATCTAATCCACATGACAAAGAAATGCACCAAATTTTGTACTGCTGACATGTTATTCAATTGGGTTTGTTTCTCATTATGTAGTATTCTAGAAAAATCTCTTCCAGTTGTAAATCTATGATCATATATACATAATTTTTTTGCTTTTTGGAGGGCAATTGGGGTTAAGTGACTTGCCCAAGGTCACATAGCTAGTTTTTGTGTAAAGTGTCTGAGGCCAGATTTGAACTCAGGTCCTCGCTCTATTTCCTGTGCCAACTACCCCCCCTATATATATATATATATATATATATATATATATATATATATATATATATATATATATATATATTTTTTTTTTTTTAAAGCAATAGGTGGGGCGGCCAGGTAGCACAGCAAGTAAGAGCACTGGCTCCAGTGTGGGGATCACATGGGGATCGAATCCAGGCTCAGACACTTAGCACCCACCCAGAAACATCTGGCTGTGTAACCTTGAGCAAGTTACTTAACCCCAATTGCTTAGGGGCAGCCAGGTGGCTCAGCGAGTAACAGCACCAGCTCCAGTGTTGGGATGACCTGGGGATCAAATCCAGGCTCAGATACTTAGCACCATACCCAGAAATAACTGGCCGTGTTACCTTGAGCAAGTTACTTAACCCCGATTGCTTAAAAAAAAATAAAATAATATAAAGCAATCGGGGTTAAGTAACTTGCTCAAGGTTACACGGCCAGTTATTATTTCTCAGTGTGGTGCTAAGTATCTGAGCATGGATTTGATCTCCAGGTCATCCCAACACTGGAGCCAGTGCTCTTACTAGCTGTTCTACCTGGCCACCCCCACATATATTTTTTAAAAGATGTAAATGGGCTGTGTGACCCTGAGCAAGTCATTTAAGTCCTGAGAATCAGTTTTCTCATCTGTAAAATAAAAATGTTAGATGATTCCAGAGGACCTATAATAAAGCATATTTCCCACCTCCTGACAGAGAGGTAATAAATTCATAATACAGAATAAGATAATATTTTCAGACCTGGTTGATATATGAATTAGTTTTGCTTCATTTTCATATTTGTTTTTCTTTTCTTTTTTCTAGTATTGGAAAGTAGGGTAAGATGCATAAGTAAGTATAGGTATAGTAGCAAAACAAAAGAAAAGATGGCTAAGATACTGTTTTTTTGTTTATGGGGGCTGGGTCTCCCTGTCTCTTCAAATCTGGAAGTATAGTAACCACTCATGAGACCATTACCATTAATAATGGAAACAGAAAGTTCAACCTGCACTGTTTCCAAACTAGGCTGGTGTGCCCACCTTAGGCAATCTGACAGTCTTTCATTCTCAGGGGTCCACCATCTTGGTGCTTCACTTAGTGTATTGACTTTAACCTACTGTTAACTTTAACTCTATTGCAGCTCAGAATTCCCAAATTAAAATAATCTACCTGCAATCTCCTTGGTAGTAGCAAAAATTATAGACATGAATCACCACATTCAACTGAGACATCTTTTTTTTTTAATGCAAATGAAACAGAAGAAAAATCAGAAAGAATCACAGTCAAGCAGGGTGGCTTTGAAAGCTGCAGGTAAAATTTATTGTATATATGAAGAGATTTTATGGTATATTTGGAGATCTGCATGAGTGGTCCTTTTTTAAAAAGAGATTCTCATTTTGTTTGATGCTTAAATACAGAATTTTAAAAAACAGATCCTTAAAATTAGATGAAAGAGCACAACTAACTGGTCTCTTAAGACCCCTTCTATCTCTCTAAATCTGTGATCTGTGAGTTGCATTCCAGACCCTGAAGACAGCTGGTACAAATTCTCTCATCCTTTCTCTAACACCTTTACTTTTAAAGTCAATCTTTGATCTTTGCAGGAAAAATAAAAGCCTAGGAATCATTTTCAAATGACCTTTGATACAAACACATCATGATTGTGTGTTTGCTTTTTCATTTTCTGTCCTCTGCAATGTTTTCCCTCAATAAATTAATCTCAGACATCAAGATGTTACAACCAACCTTTGGGTCAACAGTTAGTCATTACAATTTCAGCAAGTGTCTGTAAATATCCCCTTCCATGCATATATTCTGAATTCTTTATAGATCACTCTGTGATTATTACCAAAAGCATTCTACTAAAGGAATAAGATTTATTTGACAACTAAGTAAGACCATTATGCAAACTTGGAATAAATTGTACTTTGAAAAGGAAAGTCCACAGGAAATCCTTCCAATCATGGTACTTTCCAAATAAGTATCGACTCTACTTCATGTCAAATTATAGTTTTAATTATGGAGGGCCTTTAAAAATGTGTATGTATGGGTTCCTAGATGGCACAGTGAATAGAGCATCAGCCCTGGAGTAAGGAGTACTTGAGTCCAAATCCGGCCTCACACACTTAACCCAAAAACTAGCCATGTGACTTTGGGCAAGTCACTTAACCCCAACTTCCATCCAAAAAGCAAAAAATAAAAAAATAAAAATTTGTCTGTAGTTAAACATTTGTCTTCTAAATTTCTAGACATTAAAGGTGCAGTCCGCACTGAAATGTAAACAGTTTTGGAAAAAAGTTGATATTGTATTATGTAGAATCCAGTTATTCTGCTGTTAGTACAATAAATTTCTAGACATGTATGGCCGCAAGAGGCCATGCAGCACCACATGGGTAGCAGGTGATGGACCCCAAGAGCAGGAGAGAATGAGAATAAGGATGAGAGAGGCATAGGGGAATGCCATTGGAAAGATAACTCAAGAGAGAGGTCTGTGCTCCTTTACCTTCTCTGCAAAAGCAAATGGGTTCCTCCATCTTTTCTTGAGTGACAGCTAAGTGGCAACTTTTCAAATGCTTTCTCTCCCCACCTAACTGGTGACCAAGCACAGCTGATAATTCCACTCACTTCCTTCAACATTCTGCTCTGTGCAGCTAATGGATCCAAAGATGAGCCAAACAATATAGAAAAAGCATTAGGTCTTATCCAAGTTCCAGCTTTTGCAGACTTGTAGGGCTAGTGATGGTTGAATTATCACTAAATTTTTCTGGGCTCAAGTTTCTTTAGCTATAAAATGATGGAGTTGTATAAGGTTTCAATGGTCCCTTCCAGATCTAAATCTATGATCCTAGGAGGGCCATAACAGAAGTACACAAATTAATCAAGGACTTCTTTAGTGCCTTCTACCTTACTACCTACCATCTATAGTGGATACAGAGTGAAAACAGTTGTGCCCTCCAGCAACAGAAGGAGACAACATGTACTTGTACTCATGTGATAGATGATAGATAGATAGATAGATAGATAGATAGATAGATAGATAGATAGATAGAATACAAATTGATTTGGGGGGCAAGGCCTCATGTTGCTTAAAGCTGAACACAGAAGATAAACAAAGACAGCAAGAGGGTGTTGAGCAGTGATTTGATTTAAGGTGAGGGGAATAGCTAGTGCAAAGGTACCTAGACTGGAAAAGAAAGAAAGAAAGAGAGAGAGAGAAAAAAAAAGAAAGAGAGAGAGAGAGAGAAAGAAAGAAAGAAAGAAAGAAAGAAAGAAAGAAAGAAAGAAAGAAAGAAAGAAAGAAAGAAAGAAAGAAAGAAAGAAAGAAAGAAAGAAAGAAAGAAAGAAAGAAAGAAAGAAACAAAGAAACAAAGAAACAAAGAAACAAAGAAACAAAGAAACAAAGAAACAAAGAAACAAAGAAACAAAGGTGATGAGGATATCCGTTTTGAGACTATATCTGTCCTGTCCTAAGACTGATGATCCCATCACCACCTGTTTCTTCCAGGAATTTCCTCCATCAATTTCTCCCTTTCTGACCTTTTTTTTTCTCTTCCATCCTTTTCTACTAGTTTTATCCCTAATGCCTAAAAGAGCTCCGCTCTCCATAGACTAAAAACCCTTTGCCTTGACCCTATCATTTCCTAACTTTATCATCCTCTCTCTTTTATCTCATTTACTATTAAATTTCTAAAAAGTAATCTATACTTGCTACACACATTTGATAACTGTGCAATCTAGCTTGATATCCTACAGCTCTATTGAAATTATCTTTTCTCCAAAGTTATCACTAACCTAACTTTTTTAAATCCTGTGCATTTTCTCACTCTTTAACTTCCTTAACTTTTCTGTAACATTTGACCCCCACCATCACCACCACCACCTTTTCCTACTGATAATCTCTTTTATTTACTTCTATGAAAATGTTCTATTTCTCTCTCTCTCTCTCTCTCTCTCTCTCTCTCTCTCTCTCTCTCTCTCTCTCTCTCTCTCTCTCTCTCTCTCTCTCTCTCTCTCTCTCTCTTTCTCTCTCTCTTTTTTGTCTTTCTGGAGGGGGGAAGGTAGGGCAATTGGGGTTAAGTGACTATTTCTCTTAGTATCTGTCTGACCACTCCTGGGCCACTTCCTCATTCAATTCACTAGGTTGGGCATCCCCCCAAAGCTCTGTGCACTATTTTCTCTTCTTTCTACAAATTGTTTCTCTTACTGATCTACTCCATTAGCTTCAATTATCACCCCTACAAAAATTACTCTCAAATGTCTCTATATAGTCCCAACTTCTTTTCTAATCTCCAAATATCACCAAAAGCGTTCTGAACATCTCTACATGGCTACTTTGTTGGCACTTTATATATATATATATATATATATATATATATATATATATATATATACCTGAACATTATTTACAACTTTAATACTGCCCTTTCTCACAATTTTCATAATTATCAATGGTACCACTATCTTCAGTCATAGAATCTCAAAAACCTTGGACTCTTCTCTCTTTCCTTGCGATATAAGTTGTTTGGAGAAATCAACTCCTATGATACCTGAAATGCCTTCCCTAATAATTACTACTTGTTGAAATCCTTCTTTACCTTAAAGGTCAAGTTAACATGCTACCTCCTCCATGAAACCTTTCCTAACCACCATCCAGCCAAAAGTATTCTTTCCCTACTCATATTTTAATATAACACCTCAGTTGTTACTGCATTCTAGCCTGTCTAATGATTACTTGTATAAAAATGTCATAGCTTCCCAGGTAGACTGTAACCGTTATGACAGGGCCTTATTATTTTCATCTTTATATCCTAGTGCCTAGGATAGGTCCTTATCTATTAAATAAGCCATTTAGTAAGTGCTATTTAATTAAGTTATTCATCTTATTATACCCTTAGGCACATTCCTTACATACTGTAGTAAATAGTGCAGAAATTCACCACTATCTTATCCCCTGTGACAATGAATGTTTGAACATCAGAAAAGCAGCAGTAAGTTGAGCACTTAAAATCATTCATTTCTTAAATTCCTGTTGCAAACTTAACATTTAAACCACCCTGGCATAGCATTAAAGCCATTGCAACTAGACTGCAGATGACTAGCTAATCATTTCTCAGCTTTCCTTTTAAACTTTGGTAGCTTTGTGATTAAGGTTGCGAGGTGGTGTAGTAAATAGTGTTGCACCTGGAGTCAGGAAGATGTGAGTTCAAATCTGGCCTCAGAAACTTCCTGGTTGTGTGACCCTGGGCAAGTCACTTAACCCTGTTTGTTTCAGTTTGTAAAATGAGCTGGAGAAGGAAATGGCAAACCACTCTAGTTTCTTTGCCAAGAAAACACCAAATAGGGTCACAAAGAGTCAAACATGACTGAACAACAAAAACCTTGTCATTGCCCCTCATGAGACTATATTCTCTCTGTCACTCACAGGCTTTTGAACATTTTGCTTCTCAATTCAAATGCATCTTATTAGAAAACAGGAGTTTAACTACTCAATTGGAGTCCCCTGATTAAGGGGGGGAGGGGTGAAGATCTGTGTTTCTGTAATTTTTTGTTCTAGCATCAATGTCGTAGAGTCTACTTCCCATAGACACTTTTCTCTAAGGATAGTTTATAGGAGGGATATAACTAATACATCCCAGCTAGTCTGTTATAAAGTACACTAGACTATAAGGTCCTAGAGTTTGTCTTATCTGAACTTTAAATTCCTCTCTACTCCAACTCCAACTGAATGCTACCCAAAGCAGGAAAATAAATATTTGTAGAAAGACACTGTGGTTTTATTGAATAGAGGCTTGGATTTAGAGCTAGAAAATAATGTTTGAATCCTGCCTCAGACACTTATGGCAATGAACTTCAGTTTCTTTATATGTAAAATGAGGATAATAGGTCTTGCTTTGCAGGACTACTTAGAAAATTAAATAATAGAATGTGTATAGAAAATTGTAAAAAAAAATTTTAAGGTCTAATATAAATCTGAGTTTATTATTATAATTTTTTAAAAAAGCATTCTCTGCATCTGGTTCAGTGAGTTCAATTAAAAACAGTACTGGATAATTCACTATACTGATAATATTCTTTTATATCTCATTCTCTAAGAACACTATCAACAGATTAAAAATAACTGATTTTTGTAATCAGATGAAAATATTAGAATCTAAAAGCTCAGCTCTAAAGAGTCACCAAAAGCATACTCAGTACAACTCTAGTACAAAATAAAATGATGGGAATATGTACCTAATGACTTACTGTACTAGGAATTAAAGCTTTTTATTCCACCTAACTTGGAGATTATGAATATTTGGCATGGCGTCATCAATTAAAATATCATTTTTTTTTTTTTTTTAGCAATTGGGGTTAAGTAACTTGCTCAAGGTTACACGGCCAGTTATTATTTCTGGGTGTGGTGCTGAGTATCTGAGCCCGGGATTCGATCTCCAGGTCTTCTCAACACTGGAGCTGGTGCTCTTACTCGCTGTGCTACCTGGCCACCCCATTAATTCTCAAGGTTTTACAGATCAATGTTATGTCTGAGTGATTGTGGGCAACTGTTCAGTGTGTGATTATGCTATAGCTGAGTGGTTGATTTCTTAAGGTTATATTAAAGGTCTGTGTTTTTATTAAGGGGAGTTGTCATCTAGCAATACATAAATGATAGAGAGATTCTGAAAAAGAACTCTAGCCAACAGGTCATATCTTTTTGGGTAATTGGAAGAAGCTAAATTTTATAGTTCATAAAAATGTCTGGTATAGTTTCTACCATTTCCTTGCATAACCTACAATCATCACTAAATTCAGAACTTTTAAGGATGATCCCACTATAATTTCTAGTGGCAATAACAACATACTGTTAACTGAGTTCACATGCATGTCACCCTTTCCACTCCTGATTTTAAGACTAAGAAAAATTGTAACAAACTGAATTCACCAAAGATACCATATTTTATATCAATTGTTCTTTACATCATTGTGCTGGTAGCATAAAGAACAGTTTTCCATGCAGATATTAAACACACTAGCCCTCCCCTGAAAATAAGCCCTCTGGTGTTTTTCTTTCCAAAAAAAATAATAAGACAGTGTCTTATTATCGGGGAAACACGGTACTATACTTGGCTCTATTTTATGTTTACTGAACATGAAGAAGCCATAAGCACAAAAATGAGTCAAAGACTTTTCAATAACAAGTCAAAGTAATATAAATTTATGACACTTTGCAGCCATCATGTTCAATAATTGGTAAATTGATAAGTTACTATGTTCATATAGCTGGAACTGTATGGTCAATAATCAATACGCAATAAATATTTATTAAGTGCCTATGTTCTAGGCACTGTGCTAAGTACTATAGACACAAATACAGAAATAAAAGAGACACTCCCTGACCTCAAGGAGTTTATAATCTAGATTAGACATATAGTCTAAATTAGACATTAGACAGGAATAACACACAAAGGAAAGCTGAAAAGCAGGTAGGGGTAGGAAAGTTATGATGGAGAATTCAAAGAAGTCCAAAATTAGTATAGCCCAGTGGGAAATGAGATGTCTGAAATGTCTGTCCTGTCCATTCTCCTTAAATGGAGGAGTTTATGGCCTAACTATCCAATCAGAGAGGCAGAGGGCACTGCTAAAGTATGAGTAACAAGGCTCATTGGTTCTCATGGTATCTCATGATGCCATTTACTAGGGGCACATTGTTCATTCTTCATTTTCTAAGAGGACTGATGACATCACATGTGATGTGTTGACTTTGGTGTGAATTAGATTTAAGTGAGGCAGATTCACACAAAGTCATCTGTCTCACTTTCTCTTCCTGGGTCATTTAAGTCCAATAGCAAGACAAAAGTCAAAATGACTGAAGATAGCCCAGGTTCAATGGATGCAGTGGATGATCTTGGCATCTTTGATGCCTGACCAAGCTCTAAGCACTCCACAGCACTTGTTTTAGCCACCTTTATGGACTTGGAACAAATCATTCTCATCAGCCCAATCCACTGATGGAAGTCTTCCCATGCTTGGGGTAGACATTCCCATAACTCACCCAGCTTTTAAAAATCATTCTGTTTTGGTATAATTGCTATGCCAATTGAATACATGCCAGGAAATTCAAGATTACTTTTCAGAATTCCAGTCTAAATATGTCTATCTCCTTTTAAAAAATGTATGAGACACTGGTGTTTTTGTCATATGTTTTGTTATGAGGTGAAAATTTTACTTTAGTCATTTAGTAATTTCAATAACTCCTTGATTTTATCTCTTATAATTCATCTAATTTTATCGCTTATAATTCATCTATGTAAGTCTTAGGGATAAAGTTATATCTGTACAACTGTCCTACACTGGTTGCAATACATTATTGTGTTCCTTGTAACTAAGGTCACCCTTGAGAAGCAAAATGCATTATTTATCCCTTGACTTTAAGGTGAAATCCATTTTGTTCTGGTATAGTAGTGTCACATAATTAAAGATAAATGTTTTCTGTCAGTTTTGTGGTTGACATTACAGGCTTTGAAGCATTTCAAGTGTGGTTTTTTTTTTTCTGATTTATTCCTTTGTATCACACCTTCTCGTGGTGCTACAACATAAAAGAATACCACTCACTCTGCTAACCTCAGTGTCAGACAGATCATCTTCTTAAGTAGTACCAGCAGGCAGCCCTATGCTACCCTGCCCATTTCTTTTGGTTGGTTAGGAGCAGTGGCATCACACTAACTGGGTTGCCAACTCAGCCAATACTATCACAAGAGCCCAATTCACCAATATCACAAGTTTTCTACTTGGCTTTTACAACAGTCTCAGGGTACACAATAACTTCTACATCCTCAATCATCACTCTGGCTAGCATTGTACTACTTGGCTATTGCTGTCCATTACTCAATTGTTGATTGATTAAATCTTTAAAATATTATTATCATCATCAGATAACTGGGACTCAGAAACCTAGGTTGCACAGGGAACTTAATTGGACCCCCAAAATATTTAATAAAATGATGGATTTAAGGGACAAGTAATTGACACTATTATGTAATTTATATGGCTGTATTTACAGCTTTTAAAAGGCATGACACCTTGAGTAATACATGCCCTAAGTGACCTGTTCACAGGTTGTAAAGGGTAAAAGACATGAGAGTATGGGAGTGTTCTTGCCCCTTTTCAGCCTTTGATAGAACAATGTAAAAGAAGTATAAAGAACTTTTCTATTTCTTAAAATGGGTCCTAATACCTTCCTCAATCAATTTGATGGAATTATAGGCTGTCAAGTCACTGGCAGAATGAAGAATCAGCCAGTCCCTGACAACCTTGAAAATCACAAGTATACTCTGAGGAATATTATCCCTGGCAGTCATGTAAAAAGAGTCAGTTAAGGATAAAGAACGCAACTCTTGAGAGGGAATCATTCCTCAACTTTTTTATTATATGAAGATAGGGTCAGATGGGTAGATAGTTGGGGGTGTAGATTAATCTTGTTTCCATTACATCAGCAATGAAATATTACAGAAGTACAATTTATCTAACAGGAGATGCTATGCACAACAATGAAGAGGCCTAAATAATCAAACTATGGGATTAAGCTGAGCTGTGGAGAAAACTCAGAGACCCAAGAAAAGATTACACCAAGGGAAAGTAGCATTAGGAAATCATGAGAAAGGACAATGAGGCCTTAAAGTACTAGAGGTATTTCCATTTTGTGTGTGTATATATGTGTGTATGTGCCTGCTAGTGTATTCTACTCATGAATCTATTTTTTATACTGCACTGCATGTATTTGTGGGAGCATGCCCCAGGTTGACAAGGAGATATTTTATTACTAATTATTTTTGGCCATTTCAGTAAGTTCCTTTGCTTTGAACTAATTGTGTCCTTTAGCTAAGTATTTAAGCTTGACAAATTGGAGGAGACTCATGAACAATAGTTTTAGAAGTGCAAACCAATAAAGTACTTTGAACCTGGGGTAATAGTATCCTGAGGTACCAGTCTGCTAGTCTGAGTTCATAGACAGCCCAGATAATGAGAAAACTATAGTTAAATGAACAATTTTATCTCAATGTTTCCTTTTTTTCTAATGTTTATCAACAAAGATATTTCTAGCTTCTTCAAGAAAGTATATCACTTCTTAGCAATCCTAACTCTTTGTTTTTAATAAACTATGGTAATTGATATTTGATTACTGAAATAAGGGCAAATTCATAAAATGTTGACCCAAGGTATTCAAAAAAGTAACTAAGATGCTAAGAAAGCCCAATAGTATTCTTTTTCCTGATTGTTAGCAAAAGAATTTGTACTTTATGTCACTGAAAAGGTGGCAGAGAAATGTATAGAAAGTGAATGACAAAGGTTAGCAATGAAAGTGTTTACTACTAAATATCTCTCCTCTAACATTAAATTAAACACATTGTGGGGTGACTAGGTTGTGCAGTGAATAGAGTACCAGTCCTGAAGTCAGGAGGACCTGAGTTCAAATCCAGCCTAAGACACTTAACACTTACTAGCCATGTGACCTTGGGCAAGTTGCTTAACCCAAACTGCCTTCCAAAAAAAATAGTTCTCTCCTAAAAAATATTTAAAAATATTAATAGCAGGAGCAGCTAGGTGGCACAGTGAACAAAACACTAGCCCTGGAATGAGGAGGACCTGAGTTCAAATGCGGCCTCAGACACTTAACACTTACTAGCTATGTGACCTTGGGCAAATTGCTTAACCCAAATTGCCCTCCTTAAAAATATATATATAGGGAGGGGCAGAGTCAAGATGGCGGAGTAGAAACAAGACCTCCAAGAGGCTCTGGCTCCCACCACCTCCAATCCATGTCAAAGGGGACTTTGAACAAACGTTGGAGCTACAGAACCCACAAAATGACACAGAGAAGCTAACCTCCACTGAAGACCCAACAGGCCGGCAGGAATCAGCCAGAAGAGTGCTCTGGGAGCAAAGCCCAGTCCCACACCAAGGTTTTAGCCCTAGGGTGGGCCTAACCGGCCTCCAGCTAGAGGGACTCCAGATCACCAGCAGCTGTGGCAGTCCAGAATTATAAACACACAGATGCTAAGGACAAAGTGAGAGATCAGTGCAGTGTGGACTTTGGGACCTAGTAGTAGGGAGAGCATTACTTTTTGCTCCCAGGGCAAGAAGCGGCTGAGGGCAGTGGCCCAGCCACCTTTGACAGTTTCAGCTCCTGGTCTGCAGAGTGTAGGGGGACTAAGCAACCAGTCTAAGGGGTAATTGCTCTTGCTTTAATCTGGTGGAGGTCCTGGGGTGTGTGACCAGCTTGCCAGAGCATGTGGGGGCTTCTGAGAGGGCAGCCAACTAATACCTCTGGCAGCTAAGAAAACCCCAGCTTTTGGAATGAAGCACTCCTTCCTGTCTGTTGGCAGAGTCCTAACTGTGGCAAAAAGCCCAGGGGTCAAGTAATTGAGTGGCAACATGACCAGGCAAAGGAAGCAAACCAAACAAAGCCATTCAACATTACACTACTATTTGGGGAACAAAAAGGAGCAAAGCATGGAACAGGAGGAAGACAGTTGAAGTCAGAACTCCGGCACCAAAAGCTTCCAAGAAAAATATGAGCTGGTTACAGGCCATGGAGGACCTTAAGAATCAGAAAGAGAAGTGGAGGAAAAATTGGGAAGAGAAATGAGAACGATGCAAGAAAATTATGAAATGTGAGTCAACAGCCTGACTAAGGAAAATAACACCTTAAAAAATAGACTAACTCAATTGGCAAAAGAGGCTCAAAAAGGCAATAAGGAGAAGAAAGGCTTAAAAAGCCGAATTTGCCAGATAGAATAAGAATCTCAAAAGCTCACTGAGGAGAATCATTCCTTCAGAATTAGATTGGAAGGGGTGGCCAGGTGGCGCAGTGAGTAAGAGCGCTGGTCCCAGAGTCGGGAGACCTGGGTTTGGTCCTGGGCTCAGATACTTAACACCCACACAAAATAATTGGCCATGTAACCTTAAGCAAGTAACTTAACCCCAATTGCTTAGAGGCAGCCAGGTGGCACAATAAGAGCGCCGGCCCCAGTGTCAGGGGACCTGCTATCGGTTCTGGATGCTGATACTCGGCACCCACACAAAAATAATAATAATAACTGGCCATGTAACCTTGAGCAAGTTACTTAACCCCAATTACTTTAAAAAAAATTAGATTGGAGCAAATGGAAGCTAATGACTTTATGAGAAATCAAGATGCTGTTAAACAGATCCAAACAAATGAAAGAATAGAAGGCAAAGTGAAATATCTCATGGGAAAAACCACTGACCTGGAAAATAGATCCAGGAGAGATAATTTAAAATTATTGGACTACCTGAAAGCCATGATCAAAGTAAGAACCTAGAAATCATCCTTCAAGAAATCCTCAAGGAAAACTGCCCTGATGTTTTAGAACCAGAGGGCAAAATAGAGGTTGAAAGAATCCACCAATCAACTCCTGAAAAAGATCCCCAAATGAAAACTCCTAGGAATATTATAGCCAGGTCCTGAAATTCCCAGATCAAGGAGAGAATATTACAAGCAGCCAGGAAGAAACAATTTGAATGTTGTGGAAACACAATCAGGACAACACAGGATCTGGCAGCTTCTACACTGAGGGACTGAAGGGCTTGGAATGTGATATTCCAGAGGGCAAAGGAGCTGGGATTAAAACCAAGAATCGCCTACCCAGAAAAACTGAGTATCATGTTTCAGGCGGAAATATGGTCATTCAGTGAAACAGAGGACTTTCAAGCATTCTTGCTGAAAAAACCAGAGTTGAATAGAAAATTTGACATTCAGATACAAGAAGCAAGAGAAGCATGAGAAGGTAAACAGGGAAAAGAAATCAAAAGGAAAAAAAAAGAAATCATGGGGAACTTATCAAAGTTGAACTATTAACATTCCTACATGGAAAAACAATAATTGTAGCTGATGAAACTTTTCTCAGTATGAAAATAGTCGAAGGGAATAGAAATATATATATATATATGTATATATATATATATATATATGTCTATGTCTATATAGGAGGGTATATGGGCATATGAATACATATGGGAATGTGTGTATATATGTTTACAGGTATACATAGATAGAGGGCACAGGACAAATTTAATAGGAAGGGATGATACTTAAAAGGTGAAATTAAGAAGTGAGAGAGGAATATAATGAGAGGAGATGGGGAGAGAGAGAATAGGATAAACTATCTCATATAGAAGACGTAAGGGGAAATGTTTAAAATGGAGGGGAAGAATAGGAAGGCAAAAGGGAATGGGTCAACCTTATTCTCATTGAATTTGGCTTGGGGAGGGAATGAAAAACACACTAAATAGGGTATCTCACCCTACAGGAGAGTAGGGGGAAGGGGATGAGAAGGGGGATTATGGAAGGGAAGGCAGGCTGGGGGGGAGGGAAGTTGGAAGCACCCACTTTTGAAAAGGGGTGGGATCAAAGTAGAGAATAGAATAAGTGAGAGGTGGGATAGGAGGGAGGTAAATATAGTCAGTCTTTTGCAATATATCTACTATGTTAATGTTTTGCATTGGCTATTCATGTACAACCTATACTAAACTGCTTATCTTCCCAGTAAGGGTGGGTAACAAGGGAGGAAGGGAATGAATCTGGAATTCAAAGTTTTAAAATCAAATGTTTGAAAGAAATATATATATATATATATATATATATATATATATATATATATATATATATATATATACTATTATTAATACTATTTTACATGTAATTGGGAAATAAGATATACAGAAACTGGGGCATAGAGATCCACTATGCCCTACTGGAAAAGTCAAAGGGGATATGGGAGAAGATATGGGAGCGAGCAGATTGGACAAGGGGATATCCTGTGGGACTGCTATTTTGGGGTGGTGGGTAGGGGAAAAACGGGGAAAAAATTTGTAACTCAAAATCTGACAGAAATGAATGATGAAAATCAGAAGTTAATAAAGCATTTGAAATGTATATATTTAAAATATTAATAGCTAAATTAAACACATTTTTTTTACTGACCCAGACAAAATGTATTCTCTTTATAACATTTAGATAAATGGTTACTATTTTAAAGCATAAAAAAAGGGAAAGAAACTTTTCTTAAGGAAAGTTCTTGCCCCGATATGACACCAGAGCATATTCAAATAGGAAAAATAAATGTATAAATATGATATTCTCTGCTCCTTTCCCTCCCCACCCTAAGTAGTTTTTAATGTAAAATACCACAACAATTACAACAAAAATAATAACTCCTTTACAGCCCATCCCATCATCCATATCTTGGGAGGAGGGGGAAAGAAAAGGAAGGAAACATCAACAAAGCACAGGAATTCAAGGAAAGTGATAAAAGGACTTATTGGTGAATGAAGATTATTCAAGGGAACTGTATAAACTGTATAACCTCTCACTTCAGTTCATAAAAATTTATCACCTATCAAAAACATGAATTCCACAATTAACTGCCCAAAATTGTGAACCTGAGGTTTGCTAGATTTTGTAATATAACAAATTCATGTATAAAAAAATCATCGAAATGTTTTTGAAGAGTCTGCAAATAAACTGTTATGCAACCAAAGCATTATCACAAATAAATCTTTTGTCCACTAACACTCAGGCATATTTCACTGAAAACAAGCTTTTCAAAATATCGATACCTAGTAGAATTTATATGAGAACAGGTAGAAGTACATAGCATCCTCATCACACTAAAGTTGTCCCAAAAAGGCTTTGAATGAATCTACAGAAGAGAAAGTCACATATCTGAAAGGCTAGGTAAATATAAGCTATTATATAATACACAGATCCTATTTTAACCAATGTTCTCAAATTCTTTTTTCAAAACAGTAACTTGTTTAGAATGTATTTGATTTCATCCCTAAATGATGGTACAGGTTTGAAAAATACCAGCAGAGGCAGGAAATGAGCAAAAACAATGAAGTGGAGGGAAAAATTTCAACCTTTGAATGATAAAGAATGAATGGATTTACAGAAATACTACCTAAATAGACTCCACAGAGAAAAATGAAGGATTATGAATATATGCCAATGGACTTCTCAAATGTAACTAATATTGATTTATCTTCAGATAGAACCTATGAAATTGCTAATATCCAAGAGATAAACCAAATAGCCTTCAACAGGCAATATCCATAACAAACTCAACCAACAATACACTCTGTTGTTCATACTCTGTAATTACAAAGGATTATGTTATAATCTAAAAATGCTTGACTGCCTTCATACTTATTTAAATTCCTGACATGTGGGGATTCTGAAAGATTCTGTTATTACAAAGGCACTAATTAAATAATGATGTGTTCCACTAATCAGGTATGTGATGTGTGGGCCTCCATTTCCTCATCCAATTCAAAAATTCAATAAATATTTAATAAGCCCCTGTGAACAGACTAATGAAATAAGTAGTAGGAGATCTAAAAAGACCACACCTGTCCTCAAGATAATTATAATCTAGTAGAACGTGAGGCCACCTCCTCCATAAAACCTTCCCTGAGGGGAAGGGAAACCTTCTTTCATGTCCTTCCCAATGAAAAAAAAAACTTTACATGATGCTTTTTTGTTCTCTTATTCATTGACATATGATGTTGTACTATAATACCCACCTTCACAGGGTATCTGGGTGGCAAAAATGCAATAATATATAGAAAATGCTTTGCAATGAAGCTCCATATAAATGTCAGCTGCTTGCTGGCATTATCGTTATATTCCCTCGCTATATCATTATATCCCCTATGAGGATGTAAGCTCCATGAAGTCAGGAAATAAATTTTAATTAAACTTTGCATATTCCCCAGGGGGAACAAAAAACATTCTCCAGATAGCAGGTATCTAATAAGAATTTACTAAACAGATAAAAGTTCACACAGGTGTCCAAAAGATCCAGAGATAAGTGATTACACAAAATGAAGGGCCTGGTCCCTTCCAGCTCTGATGTTGTATGAGTCTGGGATATCCATTCAATATTCTCATGCAAGCAGGCTTTTAAACATTAAGCAACTGGAATGAAATCCATTGCCTCCTGAAAGTTCTTTCTGGGTGTAATTTAAGTTTATCCCTCAGAAAGTGTCATCTGGACTAAGGTTGTCTATTTTGAAAAGGGCACATCTTTCAGCAAATTGGTATTATGCTGTGTGTCATTATCCCGTCTACACAAAGGGCATATAAAGTGAATTAGTGTCAGTGTCAATTGTGATAATACATAATTGAGAATATCCTCCTTACAATCATCTTTGGCTCTGACAGCTATGACATCAATACACAAATCCCTACCCAGCTCTTTAGAACCTGTATTCTTCAGTTTTAAAAAAGACAGTGCTTTCCATGACCTACCAATTATCTATTTCAGGAAAGAGGGGAAAAAAGATAATATAATGAAAATTTATATATCAAATCCAAAATAAAAGGCCTCTCAGATAAGACCCATCATTTCTACATAAGGGCACTATAGTCACTGGAAAGCTGAGTAGGTTAGAAACTTGAAAAAGCATATTTATAACCTCAATAGAAAATATAATAATTTTTCAAACACACTATGTTAACTGCAAGGGAGAGAGGAAAAGTCTATTTTTTTTTTCAAAAAAAACTGACATAAATTTTGAGGTCAGAACTTTATCCAAATCAAACAAATAAAGACTGAAGTGCCTACAATATATAAGACAGTGTGAGAGGCTTCATTGATAGAAACACAACAATGAAAAATTGTCCCTGACTTCAAGGGACACACTTCATGTGTAGGCAGCAGGGGAAGGAGGGAGGTGTAGGGAGTATATAACAGGTAACCCATTAACTAGAGGAATCAGGAAAAGCTTCCATAGGAAGAGACTCATGAGCTAAGCTTTGGAATAAGTATGTTAGGAATTTTAGGAGGAAGCAATGACTAGAGAATGAATTCCAGGCATGTGGGGATAGCTTATGTGACTGTACAGGCAGGAGAAGGAACATCAAATTGAAATACAGCAAGTCAGCCACTATGGCTGGGACCATAAGTATTGTTTCCATAATACTGCAGATAATACTATTCAGGAAATGTTCCACTAAAAAGTTAATCTCAAGGAGACTTAATTATACACGACAGGGATCTGATTTTTAAAAACCTTCCATTATTCCATTAAAATAATAAGTCAAAGATCTTTACCACAAGGTATCTCTCTCCCTCCTGTATCCCCTCAATAAGAGGAAAGAAGAGGAATGCTAATCATGCACATATTTATTAATTGATATAGACTGAATATTTGCCCTCAGATTGGGAAAGAAAAGCTAATGTTTGAGTCTGTTTCTACCATTCCCCTATCCAGAAAAAAAAGGTATAGTTAGATAAAACAGTATTTTACCTAACTTTCTGAGCTTTATATGAAGAAAGATAATTTCACTCTTCACTCCTAATGGATCATATGATTAATGATCTAGAATTGGAAGGAACCTCAAAGGCTACCTGGTAGAGTGCCTAATTGTTTTCACAATATATCAGAGTTGAAAATAAAAGCATTTGCTATGAATCTCGATTCAGATATTGAGATTGTATTGCATTGGTCATATGTAACTATTTTACTTTTAGTTTGAAAAATTATACATGTCTGTATGCATATATGTATGTGTAAGCCAGTCAGTTTTCATACCAAGTATGTAACATTGGAAAACTGTTTAGCCCTTGAAAATGATTTACAATCAAATATTTGTGAATTTATGTTATCACCCAAAGTCTAAGAGTTCATGGAGAGAGGGGAAAGAAATAAAAAGTGGTTCAGAATTCACTGTCAATTTTACAGTGACTCTATAGCAGCACCTTTAGGAACTATTCCCTGAGGAAAGGACCCTGCAGGCCAAAATCACCAACTCCTACTCATTACCATTAATAAACAAACAAAACAACTACTAAAATTAAAATGAATAAGAAGAATGGCTCATGGGGTGGCTAGGTGGCACAGTGGCTGGAGCACTGGCCCTGGAGTCAGGAGGACCTGTGTTCAAATCTGTCCTCAGACACATAACAAAAACTAGCCGTGTGACCTTGGGCAAGTCACTTAACCCCAATTGCCCCCCCAAAAAAAAGAAGAATGGCTCATGGTTTCACATGACACCAATTAGATTGGGTTTTTGTAAACTATGAATCATAATTTCTACCACTACATCACACTTCTCTCACTCCCCTGAACTCCCATTGTTCCTAGTGCTTGACATGCAATTTAGCAGTTAATTATACACTGAATTGTATTAATTTCTAATTATTGCCTATTTTTCCTTCTTGTAACCCTCACCTAGATTGTAAACTCCTTGAAGGCAGAAGGCATGGATCATACATGCCTCTTCTCCCAGACCACTCCCTCCATTAGTATATAACAAAGACAGACACAAAGCAAATACAAATGTTTCCTAGCTAATTGACCATGTTATACTAAGTAAATTATTAATGAGTTATGAATTCCAGAAACTAAAGTATAAATAAAATATTAACTATTAATGTTAAAAGATAACTTTACTGGGTGACCTTAATAGATATTTTTCAAGCTAACAGTCATTCCCAAAAAGGACTTCAATAAAACTTGGTCTACAGGAAAACAATTACCCTAGTAATTCAAAGAAAAATAGGAATGAGAAGTTTTAGGACTTTTTAAAAAAATGGTGTCTTACTTGGTGAATTCACACCTAAATATAATCAAAAGGAACCCTAATCTATTCTATGATCCAACAAACATTGTAATTACAACAACCAAACCTTTAAGAAACTGTTTTTTACCATTTGAAGTTTTTGCCACAAATTTGCCAGCAATTTTATTCATTAAGTCAGTGGTTTTTAACCTGGGGTGTGAGAATTTGTTTTATCTTTTATAATATTTTAATAATTGTATTACATTATTATTAGTTTATAATTATATGTATTTTATTTTATGCATTTAAAAACATTCTGAGGAGTTCACAGGCTTCACTAGACTGTCAAAGGGTATGTGACACAAAAAAGATTTAAGAATCACTGCATTAATTATGCACATATATCATGCTAACACCATTCCATGCCCTGGAAGGAGGTATAAAGTTTAGATAAGAAATGACCTCAGATAAAATTTTTAGAATAGTAGAGAAAATTATTCATGTTTATATTCTGCATTAAAGGTTTGAAAGTGTTTATCTCATAATGCAATGAAATAATTAGGATCATCATTATCCCCATTTTATAGATGAGTAGCTCAGAGAGTTCAAGTTACTTGGTCAAAGAACTGATGTCAGTAAGTTCCAGTGGTAAGATTGGATACCAAAATTTTTTATTACAATTCTCTTTCCAGTATACCACAGTACTTCCATTACATTCAATATGTTTATTATATACCTATTAAGAGCAATGCACTGTATTAGGCCTGGGGAAACACAAATCTAAATAAGATAAGGTTACTTTCCAGAAAGAGCTTCTAATCTTATTTAGATAATTCTATCAGCATAGAACTCATCAACAACAAAAATCAATTAAATTAAAAGATTTACTACAAATACCCAAACATAAAATTAAAAAACCTTCTGGAAAGCCTCAATGGCTAAAAGGGAAAAATTAGAGGGAAAAAAAATTACATAAGTCACATTAGGTATCACTATCAGACAATGATATAAAAACTACAATTCTAAAAATAACCCAAAATTTCAACAAGGTTCCAGACAGGCAGCAGAGCAAAACATACTAAATTCAATTCCACATAATAAAAACAAAACAAAACCAAAAAAAATCTGAACTATTCATTATAAAGGTAAAGAGAAATATTTAGAAGTCATATTTTGAGGCATCTGGAAATGTAATGATTTTCTTGAAAATTCCCTTACCTGTCAGTGTCATTTATAAAGATGATGTCACTCTTCCATGGTAAAATGGTCACATGCTTTGACCTATTTTTCTAGTAGTGTTGATAGGTTGCAGGTTTTAAAAGAATGCACAAGGTAACTAACAATAGTGAAAGTTTAGGTTTTTTTGGGAGACAAACCACCAACTTTGGCCTCATTTGTAATAAACCCATCAATGCGTATTTATTAGGGCATTGTTCTAGGTACTAGGAACAGAAATATGAGGAATGAAACAATCCCTATTCTCAAGGAGCTGAAATTCTAGTGAAAGTATATGTATAAGCATATACAGAAAACAATATGGAGTTTAGGACAAAGGGTACCCCCAAATTTAGGCATTTGTGTAAAAGAGGGAGCACATTTCAAGCATGGGTGATGGTGAGCAAAAAGTCATAGAGGTGGGGCGGCCAGGTGGCGCAGTGAGTAAGAGAGCCAGCCCTGGAGTTGGGAGGACCTGGGATTGATTCTGGCCTCAGATACTTAACACCCACACAAAAAAGAACTGTCCCTGTAACCTTGGGCAAGTTACTTAACCCCAATTGCTTAAAAAAAAAGTCAAGGGCAGGTCTGACCAGCCAAAGGGACTCCAGATCAGCAGCAGCAGTGGCCATTTCCAGAATTATCAACACATAGATGTGAAGGACAAAGTCAAAGGTTGGTACAGTCTGGACCTTGGCACCCAGTAAGTAGGAGTGCATTCGTTGGCTTTTGCCCCCAGGGCGAGTAGCCGCTGAGATGCTCGGCACAGCCAGTGCCATGTGGCAGCTTCAGCTCCTTGGCCTGCAGAGTGTAAGGGTACCAAGCGACCAGTCTGAGGGGTAATTACTCTTGCTTCAACCTACTTGGATCTGGATTGCAGTCTAAGGTGGAGGTCCTGGGGTGTGTGTCCAGCTTGCCAGAGCTTGTGGAGGCCTCAGAGAGGGCACCCATCTAATACCTCTGGCACCTGAGAAAACCCCAGCCTTTGGGACGAAATCTCCCCAGTCTGGTGGCAGAGTCCTACTGTGGCAAAAAGCCCAAGGGTCAAGTAACTGAGGGGTGACATGACTAAGCAAAGGAAACAAAGCAGACAGAAGATTCCAACATTAGACTCCTATTTTGGGGACAAAAAGGAGAAAAGCCTGGAACAGGAGGAAGACAGTGAACTCAGAACTCCTACACCAAAAGCTTCATAGGAAAATATGAGCTGGTTACAGGCCATAGAGGACCTTAAGAAGCAGATAAGAGAAGTGGAGGAAAAATTGGGAAGAGAAATGAGAACAATGCAAGAAAATTATGAAATGAGAGTCAATAGCCTGACTGAAGAAAATAACACCTTAAAAAATAGACTAACTCAAATGGCAAAAGAGGCTCAAAAAGGCAATGAGGAGAAGAATGCCTTAAAAAGCTGTATTTGCCAGATGGAAAAAGAATCTCAAAAGCTCAATGAGAAGAATCATTGCTTCAGAATTAGATTGGAGCAAATGGAAGCTAATGACTTTATGAGAAATCAAGATGCTGTTAAACAGATCCAAACAAATGAACGAATAGAAAGCAATGTGAAATATCTCATGGGAAAAACCACTGACCTGGATAATAGATCCAGGAGAAAGAATTTTAAAATTATTGGACTACCTGAAAGCCATGATCAAAGTAAGAACCTAGAAATCATCTTCCAGGAAGTTCTCAAAGAAAACTGCCCTGATGGTTTAGAACCAGAGGGCAAAATAGAGGTTAAAAGAATCCCCTATCAACTCCTGAAAAAGATCCCAAAAAGAAAACTCCTAGGAATATTATAGCCAGCATCCAGGATTCCCAGATTTAGGAGAGAATATTACAAGCAGCCAGGAAGAAACAATTTGAATGTTGTGGAAACACAATCAGGATAACCCAGGATCTGGCAGCTTCTACACTGAGGGATCGAAGGGCCTGGAATAGGATATTCTGCAGGTCAAAGGAGCTGGGATTAAAACCAAGAATCACCTACCCAACAAAACTGAGTATCATGTTTCAGGGGAAAATATGATCATTCAGTGGAATAGAGGACTTTCAAGCATTCTTGCTGAAAAAACCAGAGTTGAATAGAAAATTTGACATTCAGATACAAGAAGCAAGAGAAGCATGAGAAGGTAAACAGGGAAAAGAAATCATAAGGAACTTATCAAAGTTGAACTATTAACATTGCTACATGGAAAAACAATAAGTGTAACTGATGAAACTTTTCTCAGTATGAAAATAGTTGAAGGGAGGAGACCCAGGATTGGTTCCAGCCTCAGATACTTGGCACCCACACAAAAAATAACTGGTCGTGTAACCTTGAGCAAGTTACTTAACCCCAATTGCTTTAAAAAAATTAGTTGAAGGAAATAGAAATATATATATATATATATATATATATATATATATATATACATATATATATAGGAGGGTATATGGGCATATAAATACATATATGAATGTGTGTTCACAGATAGAGGGCACTGTACCAATTTAATAGGAAGGAATGATTCTTCTTTTATTGTATTGTTTTTTATTTTTTCTTATTTTTTTGTTTTGTTTTTTTTTTCAAATGCTTTATTAACTTCTGATTTACATCATTCATTTCCACCAGATTTTGAGTTACAAATTTTCTCCCCGTTTTTCCCCTACCCACCGCCCCAAAATAGCAAAAAGAAATGACATATAATAATGATAACAATTAAGCATAATAATAATAAATGACATATTAAAACCCCCCCCAAAATGTCATATAGGACAAGAGACAGTGCTCTGAGGAAAAGAGAGAAGACTTGGTTAGCCCTACTACCATTCTTTCATTATTCCAACAACAGTTGAAATGCACTTAGAAAGATAGAAAGTTTAAATAATATGCTAAACTTCACTCTTGAAGCTTACAGTCTAGTAGAGGGAGATGATACAAACACGAATGACTTGTAATGCACAGTGTTATATGACAAGTCCATTAGAAAGTGATTGTTTGGATGGTGGGTGGGTGTGCATGGAGGTAGGAAACAAGTTTATAAATCTAAAATGAAACCCCAATTTTGTTTTGTTGTCATACTCAGGAAAAGAAAACTGTTCCTAGTCTACAATTTATTATTATTCTGCTTGTCCTTTTTTCCTTTCAAAAAGAAATCGCTACAATGAAATTGACAAGGGACAGCACAAATGTCAATTTTGCTTGGAGTTTAGCCTAGAAGTAGTTCACAAAGGAAGCATTATTTGAGATGAGCATTAAAGAATGGAAAAGAATTGCTCTTTCTACAAATTCCTCCTCTGATGTCGCATCATAAAATGGAAGAACTCCTGAATTCTCAAAGGCTATGTCTTCCCAAGAGAAATGGTCTAAAGTTCCATCAGGAAATATCAAAGTTGAAAAACTTCAATTTTGTGTAATACTAGAATATATTAGCAAAAGTATTTTCCCTGGAGAAGAAAAAAAACTAATACCCACATTTTCCGTAGTTTTTAAGAGTAAGTCTACAGGTAAAACACTTCAGAACTCTTTCTATCTTGTGAATTATAATTAAGCAATTAATATTTATTAAACATCTACTGTGCCCAAAGAAAGGTATCATCTAGTCAATTAATGACATATATATTAAACTGTTTCTGAATAGCCAGTACAAATGAAAAAGAGGTCGAGGAGAAGGAGGTTCAAAGGTCACAGTTAGAAAAATAAGACATCCAGAAGGTAGTCCTAGTTTGGAATGTTTTTGAACAGAAAAATCAGCATGATCCCCAGGACAACTTTTGAACTAATCCATTCTTCTAAAGCAACACAGTAAATGTACTTTTTGTATTGATGTCCACTTTAAAAAAAAAGGAGGGGGGTAGTTCTGAAAAATCACAGCAGGCCTTAATCTATTCAATTTGTAAATTACATATCACAGATTTGTTATTCCCCATTCCCCTCACTCCCTTCCAAAAAAATGAAAATCAAGCATCCTAACTATATGTAAAGTAACACTGCATTAGAATTTAATTTTTTTTACTTTTAAATGTCTGAGTCTCCTGAAAATTAGGTGTAATATTGCTGTAGTTTTTTTTAGAAATAGTCTTCTTAAAAAAATTGCCTACCACACTCCACTCTGGCTGAAAATATCCATAAAGTACTCCTGGATCTGGTCTTCTTCTGATGACACAAGTGGTAACAAGCCCCTTTTCATGATATTTTTGTTGTGGTCCTTTTAGTGGGTGATAAGTATTAGGTCAGATAAAAAACTTGATATTTTAGGATGACAACAATTCCTTGGCCCCCATGATAGCAGCAAGGGGCAAAGGGTACCATATAGTGTACTGGCTAGGATAAGAAAGGAAGTGTTAAGTGGGGGAAATTTTACATATATTTATACACACATACACATACATTTATACACATTTATACATATATGTGTGTATTAATTTATAATTTCTCTCATAAGGGTTGTATATCCAAGATATATAAATAACAGATATACATGAATATATACATGTATGTGTGTTTAATCACCATTGCCCAATTCATAAGTGGTCAAAGGATATGAACAGTTCTCAAAAGAAAAATTGCAAAGTATTCACAACCATATGAAAAGATGTATCAAATCCCTAATAGTAAGAGAAATACAAATCAAAACAACTCTTAAGTTTTACCTCACACCTTGACAAAGATGACAAAATATGGCAATAATCAATGTTGGAGGGGTTATAGAATGATAGGCACACAAACAATATCATTGGTAGAGCTGTGAAATGGTATAACAATTTAGAAAATAATCTGGAATTATGCAAATAAAGTAACTAAAATGTTCATAACCTTTGAAGCAGAGACTCCAGTATTGGTGTTATACCACAAAAAGGCCACTAAAATGAAAAAAAAAACTTCTCATACATTCCAAAATATTTGTAGCAGCACTTTTTGTAATAGTTAACAATTGGAAACAAAGTTGATGCCTATCAAATGGGGAATGGCTAAGAAAATTGTGCCACATAGACATAACAGAATACAACTATACTTTGAAAAATTATGGATGTGATGAACATAGAGAAGTCTGGAGAGATCTGTATGAACTGATGAAGAGTTAAATAGTAAGCAAGGCAAGCAAACAACATACTGACTGACAACAACAATTGTAAACGAAAAGAACAAGCAACTCTCCCCCCCAAAAAATAATAAATGAATGTAACAAAATTATAAAGATGAAGCGTGAATCAAATTAAGAGATATAAGAAGACACTCCCACCCTACCCCTTCGTGGAAGTGGGAGGTCCCCAGATGGTACACATTGCACATGTTTTCTTCAATGTATTGAATGGTTGGTTGTGCTGACTTTTATCCTTTTTTTTTGTCTTTGAAAAATACTATTACTTATATGAAATGACTCTCTGAAAGATGAAAGTGGAAAGATATTGAGGATAACTACAATGATGTGAAAAGAAAAGAACACATCAATAAAAATGTAGTTTAAAATTAAAAAATAAAGAGTATTGATCACTAAAACAAGAAAAACCATTCACTTAAAAGGAATGATTCTTAGTAATTCTGATCAACACAGTGACTCAAACAGTTCCAAAGGACTCATGATAAAAAATGTTATCTATCTCTAGATAAAAAACTAATGGACTCAGAATGCACACTGAAGTAGATCTTCTTTCCCTCTTTCCTTTTCTTGTTTTTTTTTTCTCTTCTGAACACAGATAACACAGAAATTTGTTTTGCACGATTTCATATTTTTAATGGGTTTTGTATTTCTTGCCTTCTCAATGAATCAGGGAGAAGGAAGAGAAGGAAAGAATATGGAACAGAAAATAAAATTTAAAAAGTAAAAATAAAATAAAAGGAGTGATTCTGCCTTATGGAAATGGTCTTCCTTTCTCCAGAACTTTTAGCGTCTCTCTCTGTGTGTCTCTGTCTCCATCTCTGTCTCTCTGTCTCTGTGTGTGTCTCTCTCTGTCTCTGTCTCTTTCTCTCTCTCTCACACACACACACATTCATAAAAATGTAATATTTGTACAATATCAGTTATGATGGTTTTGACCACATAAGCCTTAAGCTTGGGCTTCTGACTGCCTTCTCTGCTCTATGTTTCTTTTCTTAAGCACAGATTATCAAACAGCAATTATGAAAGAAAAGATTTTTCTGAAATGGCTATTAATCTAACTGGATATGTTGGTTATAGACTTACTGAAAGTATTCTAGGTACAACTAACTCCTATTGCAGATAAAATGGTGGAGACATGTATTTCTTTCTATTAGAAAAGGATTTTATTTTCTTCTGCTGCTTCTCAATATTTTGAAAGTTTTTTGTTCCATGCAACTTGGAGATAATAAGCATTTGGTATGATAATACCTTTTAATACTGTTCTTAAGTTATTATAACACTAATATGTTATGTTTAACTGATTGTGGACAAAAGTTCTGTGATAATGCTCTGGTTCCAGTACAGTTTAGTGGTTCAGTTCTCAAGGATATTTGAGGACTATATTTGTAACATGGTGATTTATGTCTTAGCCTATGAAAGATAGTGAGCTTCTGATGTACAGCTCTAGCTATCAGTCATGTCCTGATAATTATGCATTGGGTATTATTTTTACAGCCCCTAAGGATGTGTTGCACAGTTTCTACTGTTTCCTTGAATAGTCTACACTAAATCTGAGTTCCTTAATTATCTTTCAGTAATTTGTGGTGGTGCTGACCTAGTCTTGAATTGCTGTTATAGACCATTCCCCATTTCCATGTCTCAATCACTTGTTTTATATTTCTCTGTCAACATATCAATATCTGAGTTTATGTAGTTGTTGCCTATAAAGAGTCTTTTGATTCCATTCTTAGACTGTAATTCTTTCATATACTTAATCCAGAGGTAAACCAGTTTAGTTACATATTACAGATCCAATGCAGATATTTTGTTGGGTGCCAGAAGCCTGATCTGGGAGTCAAGATGGCAGAGTAGAAACAGGATATCCATGCAGCTCTGGCTCCCACCACCTCTAATTCATGTAAAAGGTGACTCTGAACAAATTTTGGAGCTACAGAACCCAAAAAAATTACACTGAGAAGCTAACCTCCTGCTGAGAACAGCCCAGCAGGCCAGCAGATAGCGGCCAGTGCAACGCTCTGGGAACCAACCTAGGCCCAGCAAGAGCCCGAGGTTTTAACCTAAGGACTGGCTGACCAGCCACCAGGTGGAGGGACTTCAGATCACCAGCAGCTGTGGTGGTTTTCAGAATTATCAACCCATAGATGCCAGGACAAAGTGAGAGGTCAATGCCGTATGGACTTTGGGATCCAGTAGTTTGGGAGTGTGGTCTGGGCTTTATCCCCTGGAAGGAGAAGCTGCTGAGGCATAGCGGCCATGGCCACATGATAGCTTCAGCTCCTGGCCTGCATATTGTAGGGAGACCAAGTGACCAGTCTGAGGGTTAATTGCTCTTGCTTTAACTTGCTTGGATCTGGATTGTGGTCTAGAGTGGAGATCCTGGGGTGTGTGAGCAGCTTGCCAGAGCGTGTGGAGGCTTCAGAGAGGGCACCCAATTATTACCTTCAGCAGCAGTGAAAACCCCAGTGTTTAGGACGAAGTTCCCCTTTATGGTAGCAGAGTTCTACTGTAGCAAAAAGCTCAAAAGTCAAGCAATTGATTGGCAACATGAGGAGGAAAAGGAAGCAAACCAAACAGAGCAATCCAACTTTACACTCCTATTTTGGGGACAAAAAGGATCAAAGCATGGAACAGGAGGAAGACAGTGAAGTCAGAACTCCTGCACCAAAAGCTTCCAAGAAAAATATGTGCTGGTTACAGGCCATGTAAGACCTTAAGAAGGATTTTTAAAACAAAATAAGAGAAATGGGGGAAAAAAATTGGGAAGAAAAATGAGAACGATGCAAGAAAATTATGAAATGAGAGTCAACAACCAGATTGAAGAAAATAACACCTTAAAAAATATACTAACTCAAATGGCAAAAGAGGCGCAAAAAGGCAATGAGAAGAATTCCTTAAAAAGCCGAATTTGCCAGATGGAAAAAGAATCTCAAAATCTCACTAAAGGGGTGGCCAGGTAGCACAGCAAGTAAGAGCACTGGCTCCAGTGTCGGGATGACCTGGGGATTGAATCTGGGCTCAGACATTTAGCACACACCCAGAAACACCTGGCCGTGTAACCTTGAGCAAGTTACTTAACCCCAATTGCTTAGGGGCAGCCAGGTGGCTCAGAAAGTAAGAGCACTGGCTCCAGTGTCAGAATGACCTGGGGATCAAATCTGGGCTCAGATACTTAGCACCACACCCAGAAATAACTGGCTGTATAATCTTAAGCAAGTTACTTAATCCCGATTGCTTTAAAAAAAAAGTTCACTAAAGAGAATCATTCCTTCAGAATTAGATTGGAGCAAATGGAAGCTAGTGACTTTATTAGAAATCAAGATACTATTAAACAGACCCAAACAAATGAAAAAAATAGAAGGCAATGTTAAATATCTCATTGGGAAAACCACTGACCTGGAAAATAAATCCAGGAGAGATAATTTAAAAATTATTGGACTGCCTGAAAGCCATGATCAAAAAAAGAAGCTAGAAATCATCCTTCAAGAAATTCTCAAGGGAAACTTCCCTGATATTTTAGAACCAATGGGCAAATTAGAGGTTGAAGAATCCACTCATCACCTCCTAAAAAAAGATCCAAAAAAGAAAACTCCTAGGAATATTATAGCCAGGTTCTGAAATTCCCATATCAAGGAGAAAATATTACAAGCAGCCAGGAAGAAACAATTTGAACATTGTGGAAACACAATCAGGATAAGCCAGGATCTTGCAGCTTCTACATGGAGGGGTCAAAGGACTTGGAATATGATATTCTGGAAGGCAAAGGAGCTGGGATTAAAACCAAGAATCACCTACCCAGAAAAACTGAGTATCATGTTTCAGGGGAAAATATGGTCATTCAGTGGAATAGAAGACTTTCAAGCATTCTTGATGAAAAAAAACAGAGTTGAATAGAAAAACACATTCAGATACAAGAAGTAAGAGAAGCATGAGAAGGTAAACAGGGAAAAGAAATCATAAGGAACTTATCAAAGTTGAACTATTTACCTTCCTACATGGAAAAACTATAATTGTAACCTATGAAACTTTTCTCAGTATGAGAATAATTAAAGGAAATAGGAATTGTGTATGTATGTGTATATATATATATATATATATATATATATATATATATATATATATTTAAATATATACACACACATACATATATATGGGTATATAGGCATATAAATACATATGTGAATGTGTGTATATATGTGTACAGGTATACATAGAGAGCACAGGACCAATTTAATGGGAAGGGTTGATACTTAAAAGGTGAGATTAAGAGGTGAGACAGGAGAGGAGATGGGGAGAGACAGAATGGGATAAACTATCTCATACAGAAAAGGCAAGGGAAAATGGTTACAATAGAGGGGAAGAACAGGAAGGCAAAAGGGAATGGGTCAACCTTATTCTCATTGAATTTGGCTTAGGGATGGAATGGCATACACACTAAATAGGTGTATCAGCAATGCCATATTCACAATGCCTATAGAGATTACAAATATGCTGATATAATTATCCATCACAAAATACACCAGGTTTACCATTTGGGGAAATAAACTAGAAAATTTATTAAGATACCAAAAGACTGAGTCCCAAAACCAGAAAGTGAAAGCCTTCAGAGTAGTTATGACATTGGCACAGGTAGATAAAGTAGAAAGCACCCACATTCTCAAGCCTTTATAACAGAACAGGCTACCTCAGGCAAAGGTCCTCCTCTCCCCACTCACAGCAACCACCCAGCGTGCTCCCAGCAGCTCCGGCCCCTGGCAGTGCTCAGCAGGAGTCTTTAGCAGAAAGTCCTGCTCCCAGCAGCTCCAGCCCCTGGCAGTGCTCAGCAGGAGTCCTAACTCAAAAAAAAAAAAAAAAGGCTTCGCGCTGCCACTGCCTCTGCTGCCGCCGCCAACCGCCAACCACAGGACCGTTAGCTCGGCTTTTCACTTTCTCTCGCTTTCCGCTTTCTCTTGCTCTGCTATGTCAGCACGTCCATGGGGCATGGGAGATCTTTAAATCCCATAACCCTTACAATAGGGTATCTCACCCTACAGGAGAGTAGGGGGGAAGGGGATGAGAGGGGGGATGACTGAAGGGAGGGCAGGCTGGGGGGGAGGGAAGTTGGAAGCATCCACTTTTCAAAAGGGACAGAATCAAAGTAGAGAATAGAACAAGTGGGAGTTGGGATAGGAGGGAGGGAAATATAGTCAGTCTATTACAATATATCCACTATGGAAATGTTTTGCATAGCTACACATGTACAACCTATATTGAATTGCTTATCGTCCCAGTAAGGGTGGGTGACAAGGGAGGAAGGGAATGAATCTCAGAAGAGAATGAACATTCAAAGTTTTAAAATCAAATGTTTAAATATATATACACACACACATACACACACTATTATCTATATATTTTACATGTAAATGGGAAATAAAATATACAGGCATAAGGGCATATAGATCTACCATGCCCTACTGGAAAGTCAGAGGCGCTACGAGAGAAGATATGGGAGAGAGAATATTGGAGGAGGGGATATCCAGTGGGATCCCTATTTGGGGGTAGTGGGTAGGGGAAAGACGGGGAGAAAATTTGTAGCTCAAAATCTTGCAGAAATGAATGATGTAAACTAGAAGTTAATAAAACAGTTGATTAAAAAAAAAAACAAACCAAAGAGGCCTGATCCAGGCTCTGATCATTACCCAATGATAGCAGACTTTAATATCAAAGAGCTACTTGAGGTGACTTTTTGTTAAGTTAGCTCCTGACTTCTTTGTTATGGGTTACCCTTTAAAGGATGTTGTGTGAGTTCTGAGACCAATAGGCTCTTCCCCAAGAGTTTTAGTTATTTTTAGATGGTTGGCTCCTATGCAAATGCCCTCATTGATCCCTGCTTTGGCTTTGAAGGCTTGAAGCCAGCTCTCCAGAGCATCCTTTGTAATGTGACTGCATATGAAAGGAGTTAACTGACTCTTCCTGAGACTCTCTAGCAGCTGAAGAACAAATCCTTATCAAATTATCTATTCTGTGCTACTTCCAGGATAAGGTAATGATAGGAAAACTTGAGTCCCCTTCCTTTGTCTCATTGCTCTATAAAAACCTTGTCCTAAGAATCAATAAATGGAGTTCATGGCTCTTCCTTGAACTACCCAAGTGGCCTTGTCATTTCTTATTCACATCTCCCTTCATGCTGGAGTTCTGGACACTGAGCAGCCCACAACAATATCTGTTATCAGGCTTTGCAAATGCTTAGTGAACATATATAAAGATAAGCTCTAAATAGATACACGACTTACATGAGTTCACATCATAAGTAAATTAGAGGAGTAAAGAAGACCTTTCATACCTATGGATAATGGAAGAGTTAACAACCAAACAAGAGTCAGAGAAATTTTTTTTAATGGACAATTTTGATCATATAAAATTTAAAAGTTTTTGTACAAACAAAACCAACCTAGTTAAAATTAAAAAAGAAACAGTTAACTGGAGTGGTGGTGGGAGGTGGGAGAATCTTTACACCAAATTTCTATGATAGAGATATAATTCCTAAGATACATTAGGAACAGATACATAAGATGCATTAGGAACTGATTTAAATTTATAAAAACAAGACCCATTCTCCAACAGATATATGATCAAAGGCTAAAAACAGTAGATTTCAAAGGAATACAATCCATCAACAAGTATATGAAAAAATTCCAAATCATTAATAATTAGAAAATGCAAATTAAATAAACTCTCGAGGTTTCATCTTACATCCATTAGTGTAACAACGACAACTAGTGGGGGGGGGGGAGAGCATCAAAAAAATAAGCATAAAAGTGTACCATTGGTGGAGTTATAACTGATCAATAACTGATCCAGTCATTCTGTAAAGCAATTTAAAACTATATTAAAAAAAACAACTAAAATTTGTCATGCCTTTAACCAATACTACTAAGTCAATAACCCAAAGAGATCAAATAAAGTGGAATATGTACAAAAATATTTACAGTGCCCCTTTTTGTAGTGGCATAGAGCTGAAAACTAAGGAATTGCCAATCAACTAGGGAATAAATGAAAAAAAATTGTCATGGAATAACAAAAGGGGTAGTTTCAGAAAAACCTGGAAGACTTTTATGAGCTAATGCAAAGTGAGCAAAACAAAAAGTACAATGTATTTAACAACAGCATTGCAAAAACTTATCAACTTTTAGCTTACGAACTCTAATGCAATGACCAAAGACAATTCCAGAGGACTGATGATGATGCATGCTACCCACTTTGGGACAGAGAGGTGATAAACTCAAAATGAAGAGTAAGATATGTATCTATGGACATGGACAATATAATGATCTACTTCGCTTGACTATGCATATTTATCTTAAAGATTTATTTTTTAGTGGGGTTTGAAGAAGAGGGAAGTTGTAGGACACAGAGTGGCTATTTTTTTTAAAAAAGGAAAAGAAATATAAGAGGGTTATTGAAACATTTTTTGAATACAGAGTTGAAAACAGGAGGAATATCAGAAGGAATCATACAGACAAGTAAGACAGTTTTAAAATACCTTAAAAGAAAAACAAACTGTAGATAACGTCCACAATTTCACATGCAAGTCAACATGCAATTCATTTTTTTCTGTTCAAAGTATATGTAAATGTTAATTCTATTTCTAATATTTTAATCCTAAGTGTATGGAAATGTTTGTTATTTCAGAAATTTTGTTTTGTTTTTTAACAATTTAATAGTGAAATAATTTCTGCTTGTTCCAAAAGTATTTCTATAGGTTTTTTTTTTTTTTTACCTGTTACCATGTATCCTAAGAATGTTTATCAGTCTTCCTTTTTGATGAGAAAGTGTTCATCTTTCTATAGCTGCCTTGGGGTAATGGACGTTGCATTTTGTTAACACTATTAGGATTTGTTAGGATACTTTTCAAATTTGTTACAGTTCTGAAAGTATGTTTAAAGGAAGGTGTTTCATAGATATTCACTGATTTAAAGGGGCTCCTTATTTTTCATTTTGATATCAGGATGCCAGTCCCTACACATATCCAAAAACAGTTTTCTCCTCAGTAGCTCTATACTCGACATGTTTTTCCTGGAAGAGATCAAAGTAAATGTTACTTTCATCCACTGATTAACCTCTGGGTCAAAGCTCAAAGTTTTCAATCTCTATCACATGTGTAGGTGAACATTCAGAACTTTACACTTAGTGAATACAAATGACAGCTTGATATCATGGAAGAGACTCAAGAGATGAAGAAGTCATTTAAGGTGTTTCATTGTAGAGAAGCAAACCAAGGCTCAGAAAGGTGAAATTATTTGTCCAAAATTACTAGATGGTGCAGTGAGTAAGAGTGCCAGCACCAGAGTTGGGAGGACCCAGGATCGGTTCCGGCTTCAATCACTTAACACCCACACAAAAAAACAGGCCGTGTAGCCTTGGGCAAGTTACTTAACCCCAATTGCTTTAAAAAAAAATTACACTGAGACTAACTGCCAGATTGGACAACTTTCTACTGCCACCACTAGAAAATGGGGCTTAGGGCAGGGTTGATTTCTCCAAAGGGATCATTACCCTAGAATTTACAGCCTTATATTTTGACTTTCCTTTCCATTCCACATCCATCCCACCCCCACCCAACCCTACTCTTAAATAGTATTGTCCACTGAAGGATAATACATATAATCAAGTCATTTTAAAGTGCTAAATGTTCTACTTCAAAAATGAGGGAATCTCAGTGGTAAACTATCTTCTAAATAGGTAAGTTACAGGTACATCATCTCATATTACTTAATTAGATTGATACCGCTTGAAATATCACTCAGACTTTTCCAGGCTCTGCCTCTGATATCCTGATTCCTTCTGCAATACAATCCTTTGGGTCATTCCTTTCCTACCTAACTTATTGTTATTTTCCACTCCTGGTTCAAAGCTGAGCTACTTTTTTAGCTCCCTTTTTCACAGAAGGGATAATGTCCTTTTCTGTCTGAACCCCAGGTTCACCCTCTTGGTTCCAGGTAGCTGCAAGAAGAGCAACTTCGATGTTGTTGTTTTTTTTCCCTAACTGCCTTCTAAATTCTCTGAACTACTTTGCCCTCTGTTCTTTACAATCCTTACTCAATTTCCTTGAACTTAGGCTCCTCATCCTATCTTAACTAGCTGCCCTTGCAGCCCTATGTCCTGAATAAGATCACTTTCTCATGTTTGAACTAACTTTCTGAATCTGCTTCTATTTTAAGAAACACCTACTCATATATACAGTGGAGGTCAAAGAAGGAAAGGCATATGTGTGTGTGTGTGTGTGTGTTTGTGTGTGTGTGTGTGTGTACACACCAAATCATTCATAAAAGAAAAAAACTGAAAATAAGGTAAGTTATGGAATGGAAAATGACTAAATAAACTATAGCATATATTACAATCAATCAATCAATAAGTATTGATTAAACACCTACTATGCGCTAGGAACTATGCTGAGTATAGAGACAAAAGTAAAGCTATCCCTAACTTCAAGGAGCTTATATACTAACAGAGACAACATGAACACATGTGGGCAAGTAAAAAAAAAACATCAAAAAAGGGGTACAAGGTAATTTTGAGAGAGCACTAGCAGCTAGCGTGATCAGGAAAGGCTAATGGTTGAACCTGGCAAAAGTGAAAGGAAAAAGCATTCTAGACATTTGGATAGATAGTGCAAAGGCATAGAAATGGAAGATACAGTATCATGTATAAGGAACAGGAAGAATGCAAGTTTAAATGGACCTTGTAATTCAGTGTATTGGGGGAGGGGAAGAATGTGAATGTGTAATAAGACTGGGGAGGCAGGATGGTAATAAGTTGTAAAGGGCTTTAAATGTCAAAGGAGTTTTTACTTGAGCCTAGAGGTAGGAGGGAGCCATTGGGATTTACTGAATAATGGGAATAACATGGTCAGACTCGTGCTTTAGGAAAATCCCTTTGGCAGCTGTGTAGAGCATGGATTAGAGTCAGGAAAGACTTCAAGCAAGGAGACCACTTAGAAGATTGGTCCAATAATCCAGGCAAGAAGTGATAAAGATATGAACTTGGGGGGAACTTTGTACACAATTACTGACACATCGTACCTGTGATGACTAATTCTGATAGACTGGACTCCTCTCAGTAATGCAAGGTTCTGGGTGAAGTCAAGATGGTGGAGTAGAAGCAGGACCTCCAGCTTCCACCTTCTCCAATCCATGTAAAAGGGGACTCTAAACAAACTTTGGAGCTGCAGAACCCACAAAATGACACAGAGAAGCTAACCTCCCGCTGAGGACAGCACGGCAGGCCGGAAGCAAATGGCCAGAGCAGCCGAGACCAGCCACTCATTAGCCAAGGTTTTAGCCAGAGGGTGGGCCTGACCAGCCACCAGCTGGAGGGACTCCAGATCACCAGCAGCTGTGGCCGTTTCCAGATTTATCAACATATAGATGCTAAGGACAAAGTGAGAGGTCAGTAAAGTGTGGACTTTGGGACCAGTAGTTGGGAGCGCGTCAGCTTTTGCCCCCAGGGTGAGAAGCCGCTGAGACTCCAAGCTGGCACCACTTTGCAGCTTTAGCTCCTGGCCTGCAGAGTGTAGGGGGACCAAGCACCAGTCTGAGGGGTAATCACTCTTGCTTTAACCTGCTTAGATCTGGATTGCAGTCTAGGGTGGAGGTCCTGGGGTGCGTGACCAGCTTGCCAGAGTATGTGGAGGCCTCAGAGAGGGACCCATCTAATACCTCCAGCAGCTGATAAAACTCCAGCCTTTGGGATGCTTTGGAAAGCTCCCCAGTCTGGTGGCAGAGTCCTACTGTGGCAAAAAGCACAGGGGTCAAGTGACTGAGGGGTGACATGACCAGGCAAAGGATGCAAAACAAACAGAAGATTCCAACATTAGACTCCTATTTTGGGGACAAAAAGGAG
This sequence comes from Petaurus breviceps papuanus, assembly GCF_028583685.1. Lineage (NCBI taxonomy): Eukaryota > Metazoa > Chordata > Mammalia > Diprotodontia > Petauridae > Petaurus > Petaurus breviceps. The sequence goes on along the minus strand of NW_027187380.1, from coordinate 24,978,825 downwards.
CAAAGCATGGAAAAGAAGGAAGACAGTGAAGTCAGAACTCCTGCACCAAAAGGTTCAAAGGAAAATATGGGCTGGTTACAGGCCATAGAGGCCTTAAGAAGCAGATCAGAGGAAAAATTGGGAAGAGAAATGAAAACAATGCAAGAAAATTATGAAATGAGAGTCAACAGCCTGACTGAGGAAAATCACACCTAAAAAACAGACTGACCCAATTGGCAAAAGAGGCTCAAAAAGGCAATGAGGAGAAGAATGCCTTGAAAATCTGAATTTACCAAATGGAAAAAGAATCTCAAAAGCTCAATGAGAAGACTCATTCGCTCAGATTTAGACTGGAGCAAAAGGAATATAGTGACTTTAAGAGAAATCAAGATGATGTTAAACAGATCCAAACAAATGAAAGAATAGAAGGCAATGTGAAATATCTCATGGGAAAAACCACTGACCTGGAAAATACATCCAGGCGAGATAATTTAAAAATTATTAGACTACCTGAAAGCCATGATCAGGGAAAGAACCTAGAAATCATCCTCCAAGAAATTCGCAAAGAAAATCGCCCTGATGGGCAAGAAGGAAAAATAGAGGTTGAAAGAATCCACTGATCAACTCCTGAAAAAGATCCCCAAAAGAAAACTCCTAGGAATATTATAGTCAGGTTCCAGAATTCCCAGATCAAGGAGAGAATATTACAAGGAGCCAGAGAGAAACAATCTGAATATTGTGGAAACACAATCAGGATAACTCAGGATCTGGCACCTTCTACACTGGGGGATCGAAGGGCCTAGAATAGGATATTCTGGAGGGCAGAGGAGCTGGAATTAAAACCAAGAATCACCTACCCAGCAAAACTGAGTATCATCTTTCAGGGGAAAATGTGAATGTGTGTAAATATGCTTACAGGTATATATAGATAGAGGGCACAGGACCAATTTAATAGGAAGGGATGATACTTAAAAGGGGAAATTAACAGGTGAGAGAGGAATATAATGAAAGGAGATTGAGAGAGACAGAATGGGGTAAACTATCTCATAAAGAAGAGGCAAGGGATAAGGGTTACAATGGAGGGGAAGACTAGGAAGGCAAAAGGGAATAGGTCTACCTTATTTTCACTGAATTTGGCTCAGGGAGGGAATGAAATACACACTAAATAGGGTATCTCATAAATAGAGTAGGGGGAAGGGGATGAGAGGGGGGATGATGGAAGGGAGGGTAGGCTTGGGCGGAGGGAAGTTGGAAGCACTCACTTTTGAAAAGGGACAGGATCAAAGTAGAGAATAGAACAAGTTAGTGGTAGGATAGGAGGGAGGGAAATATAGTCAGTTTTTTACAACATATCTACTATGTTAATGTTTTGCATTAGGTACTATACTGAACTGCTTATCTTCCCAGTAAGGATGGGTGACAAGGGAGGAAGGGAATGAATTTGGAATTCAAAATTTTAAAATTATATATACATATATACTATTATTAATACTATCTTACATGTAATTGGGAATGAAGATATACAGGCACTGGGGCATAGAGATCCACCATGCCCTACTGGAGAAGTCTAAGGGGATATGGGAGAAGATATGGGAGACCACAGATTGGAGTAGGGGATATCCTGTGGGACTGCTATTCTGGGGTGGTGGGTAGGGGAAAAATGGGGAGAAAATTTGTAAGTCAAAATGTGATGGAAATGAATGATGTAAATCAGAAGTTAATAAAGCATTTGAAAAATGAAAAAAAAAAGGGATGCAATCAAAGTAGAGAATAGAACAAGTGGATGGCTGGGATACTAGTGAGGGAAATATAGTCAATCTTTTACAATATATCTACTCTGTTAATATTTTGCATTAGCTACACTTGTATAATCTATACTGAACTGCTTATCTTCCCAGTAAGGGTGGGTGTCAAGGAAGGAAGTTTTAAAATCAAATGTTTAAAATTACATATACTATTAGTAATGCAAGGTTATAAGACAGTTCCAAGGGATTCATGATGGAGAGGGCTAGCCACATCCATAGTAAGAACTACAGAGTCTGAATGAAGATTGAAGCAAACTATTTGCTCTCTCTCTTTTTTTTTTGTTTTGTTTACACTCTAGCCAAAGTAGTCTATCTCCTGTTACTCTTAAAAGGCACTCCATCTACTGTCTCTATATCCTGGCACAGGCTGACCCACATACTCCTTGATTACCTATGCCTCTTGGAATGTCTAGCTTTCTTCCTTTCTTCTCAAGAATGACTTTTGAACTGGAAATGATGGAACAAAAATGGCAAACCAGGAGCTGATACCCAAGACGAGTAAGGAAATAGTACAAAAATGGTCTTGATTGGTTCATCTCACCAGACCCAAAGGAAAAACATTTTACCAGATCCTCAAAGATGAAACAAATGTGCTCACTGAGCCACTGTGAATGCCATTGAAAGAAAATGATTAGTGGGAGAGGCAACATAAGACTAGAGAGGGGCAAATATCCCTATTTTCAAGAGGAGAACAGAATTTACAAATAATATAGAATAACTGACTTTCGCTTCTGGGGAAATTTTAGAATGGATCATTAAAGAAATGGTTAATGAACATTTTGTCAAAGAAGCTTTGGTTAAATTTAGCATGACTTCATAATGAATAGAATATGTCAGACAAGTCTTATTTTTTTAAAAATACAACATGGTTATTAAACTAGCAGATCAGGAAAAAGTGGTGGGTATAATTTAGCAAAGCATTTTGATAAAGTAGTTCATTCTATTATTGTAGAGAAGATAGAAAGATGAGGAACTGACTGAATGACTAGAATAAGCTTGTCAGGTATCCTGTGGAGAACACCAGGGATCTGTGCTTGATACTGTACTGTTTAATATTTTTTTATCAATGAATTGAATAAGCATAGATATGAACATGGATAAACATAGATGACATGATTATTAAATTTGCAAATGATACAAAGCTAGAAATGATAACTAACATGGTCAACAACACAATCAGGATCTGAAAAAGAGCTGACTCTAAACATAGTCTGACAAATTAGGCAACAATTTGTCTAAAAAAGATCTGTAAATTTTGGTGGATTATCATTCACCATGATACAGTAACATGACATGTCAGTCATGAGAGCTAATATAATCTTGGTCTGCATTGAGATGCACAATTTCCAACAATAAAGAAAAAATGCTCACTGCATTTTTGGTCAACCACATTGAAGGTACTGTGTTCAACTCTTAGCATTTCAGTTTAAGAAGGATATGGATAAAATGGAAAGAATCCAGAGAAAAGTAACCAGGATAGTGAAGTATTTTCAGTCTATATACTATAAGGACCTTTTGAAGCAACTGAGGATACATAGGTTGGTGGAAGAAAAAAAACTGGATACCTATTTTCAAATACTTGTATTTGTGTAGAAAAGGTATTAGAATGTTGTTTTTATTTATAAATTGATCCAAGAGCAATCAGAGGCAAATCCATTCTTAACATCAGGAAAAATTCCTAACATTAGAGTTCTCCAAAAGTGATAGGAGGGTGACTACTTCACACGTGCCTTACCCTTTTATTATCAGCCAGACCCCAGGATTCTCCCAATCTCCCAAACTCTTCCTTGAGCAAGAAAGACTATTCTCATTTTCCCTGCCAAGTGCAACATGCAGACCACCCCAACACAAATATTTTTCAATTCTTTTTTTTTTTTTGCCTTTTAGAGGGCAATTGGGGTTAAGTAACTTGCCCAAGGTTACATGGCTAGTTTTTTTTCTGTGGGTGTTAAGTGTCTGAGGTCGGAACTGAACTCAGGTCCTCCTGACTCCGGGGCTGGTGCTTTATTCACTGCGCCACCTAGCCGCCCCCTATTTTTCAACTCTTACTCAGGGATTGAGTCCCAAGACAATATTACCACTGTTTTTTGAAGGGCATGACAATATAATATTGCCTAAGCAAAAGTACCCTTCCCTAAAGATAATTCACTGGTCCCTCTTATCCACCAATGTCCCTATTCCACTATATCCTATCCTTCAATTTTGCCTTTTTTATATTGTTAATAGATTGATTGCCCTTCACATTAGACAGTTATCCTTCCTCTGGAAATTTGTATTAATTTTGTATTTAATTATCAGAGTATGTGTTGTTCCCTTCAATAGATCCTAAGCTTCTTGTAGGTAGAAAGTGTTTCATTTTTCTATTGATATACCCAGCACATAACATATATTAGGTACTCAATTAATGCTTTTGAATTGAAAGGAACTGAATTGAATTGAAAAGATGGAAAAGACTGCTTCAAGAGGTCATGGATTCCCCTTTATTGGAAGTCTTCAAGCAGAGGTAAAATAACAGTTTCCATATCTTCCAGTGGGGATTCATTCCAGCTGTGGATTGAACTTCCAATCTGAAAATTCTGTAATTTTGAGAGTTTGGGAATTTGATCATTGTAGAATACTGCTCCTAGAGAATAAAAAAGGGGGATGGGATCTATGTATACAAAAATATTTATTGCAGCTCTTTTGTGGTGGCAAAAAATTGGAAACTGAAGGGATACCCATCAATTGGGAAATGGCTGAACAGACTGTGACATATGATTGTGATGGAATACTATTGTGCTATAAGAAATGATGAGCAGGACACTTTCAGAAAAGACTTACATGAACTGAATCAGCAAAGTGAAATAAGCAGAAGCAAGAGAAGACTGTACACAATAATAGCAATATTGTACGATGACCAATTGTGAATGACTTAGCTATTCTTAGCAATACAAAAATCTAAGACAATTCTGAAGGACTTATGATAAAAAAAAAGATGCTATCCACCTCCAGAGAAAGAACTGGTGGACTCTGAATGCAGATCAAAACATACTATTTTTTACTTCATTTTTTGTGGGGTTTTGTCTGTGTTTTCCTTCACAACATAACTAATATGGAAATATGTTTTGTATGACTGCACATGTATAACCTATATCAAATTGCTTGCTCTCTCAGGGAGGAGGGAAGGGAGAGAGGGAAGAAGAGAATCTGGAACTTTTTTTATTTAAATGCTAAAAATTATATTACATGTAATTGAAAAAAAATTCTATTTGCAAGTGAAAAGAAAGAATATTGCTTCTATAGGATAGCCATCCAAATTACCAAACTTCTAGAATACAAACCATTTGGAAACTGGGAACTGCCTCTACAGGGTAAATTTGAAGTTTTTCTGTAAAGAAAAATACAACATTCTATCTCTTGTCTCTGTATTTTTGTACTGGCTAGTCCACATACCTGGAATATTCTGCCTCCTTACCTCTGCCTTATACAGTCCCTCTTTATGATGCAGCTTCATTTTTTATGAAGCCTTTCCTGATTCCTCTTTATCTTCAAGCTGTATTATTTTGTATGTACTTGTTGTGACCATGTCACCCCCTATTCAGTAACTCCAGTGGCTTCTATTATCTCCCAATATCAAATAAAAAAATCATCGCTTTGGCTTTTTAAAGCCTTTCATAAACTGACTTCTTCCTACTTTTCCAGGATTATTTATACCTTAATCCCCTCCACAAACTCTTCAATCCAGTACCACTACCTTCCTTGCTATTCCTAGCACAAGGCACTCCATCTTTCAAATCTGGACATTTTCACTGGCTGTCCCCCAGGCCTAAAATGCTCTCCCTCCTTATCTCTGCCTCCTGGCTTCCTTCAGGACTTGGTGAAAATGTCACTTACTATAAGAAGTCTTTCCCAGACCCCCATAATTCTAGTGCCTTCCCTCTCAGATTATCTCCAATTTATCCTGTATACATCTTGCTTGTACATAGTTATTTACATGTTCACTCCTATTAGACTGTGAGCTCCTTTAGGGCATGTTCTGTTTTCATCTTCAACATTTGGATCGGTATGCTTTAGTGCATAATAAACATTTAATAAATGCTTGTTGACTTCATATGTTCCTTATCAGTCTTGATCACTATCAGTCTAGAATTATAGGCATATTATTTCTTTTTTTCTGACTGTTCTTTATGCATTTATTTCATCCCTGTTTGCCTGATTGGTATGCTTTAAAAGGCTTAGATATCATGAATTCCCCTAAATTGTCATTCCAATTGAAAGTACCAATTGAGAAATCAGAACTGTGAGAAAGTAAGGAGTTATAAAAAGTGAGGAAGTATAGGAAAATCAAAGATCTATTCTGGTAATAAATAAATAAAATAAGAGGTAAATGTGCTCCTTTGTTACCATATTTTAATATCAATCCTTTTTAAAATCTTCAAAAGTTTAGGTTCTAAGAAAGAATTGTTTTTGAAACTTTTTAAAGTTTATTGAATACGAATTTGACTACCTAAAAAGTATTGGGAAATAGGAATAAAGAGCTTCTTCTCATGAAATGCCTTGAAAATATTTTTATATCCTGCCCTAGAGCAAGATATTGATATTATAACAAGCTCAGTAATTGAAGTTCAGTGCCGCTGAGATGGATAGGGAGAAATATCAGAAAGACTTTATTAATAAGTTTTGACTGAGCTGCTATCCAAATTGGAAATATTTTTTTTACTTTCAGTTTAGATTTCAGTAGTGGTCATCAGCAGTGAAGTTTCATCCTTCAGATATATTAAGACCACTCTTTTTCCTCCTCGGAACAGATCTGCTTATTCAAATGAATGTACTAATGGTGCCTGGGTTGGATTCTTATTACTGGCTCTGTTTGGTGTTCATTGTGAAGGTAAATCATAGGGGAAGAAAATCACAGATTAAGAACTAGAGGAGACCTCAGAGGTCATCTAATACAACCCCTTCATTTTACAGATGAGGAAACTAAGGCTAAAAGGGAGGTTAAGTGACTTGCCCAAGGTCACACAAGTATTAATCACTGAAGGGAAGATTTAAGCCTGTCTCACTCATAATGCCTCTGCTTATGAGGATCAAGAGAAAATAGAACTACCTGACAGAAGGTCAAAGGGCAGGCATATAATGAAGAATTTCTATGAGGTACTTCCATTGCTGAGCACAGTGCCTGGAATATATTAAGTGCTTAATAAAATGTTTATTGATTAGGAAACAGAGAACTGCCAAAGCAGGCAAGGGACAAAGCAAGCAGTTACTCATGACTAGAAACAGCTCAGGAAGGGAAAGGAACACTATCAGAAAGGGTGATTCACAGGCAAAGAGTGGAACCATAGATTTGGCCATATAAGGGGAACTTAAAAAAGAAATAAAAGGGAATCAGGGTGTTGCCCTCCTACCCTGACCTTTAGTCAAAGAGTTTAGGCATGGCCAGAACCTGATGTAAAACCTATGGAAGCAAGGGTGGAGGGTATAACAATGGTAGATGAAAAGGGGAAAAGGAGAACAGGCCTTGGTCCTAAAATGCTAATTAGGTAACCGCTAAAGTGAAGAGAAAGGACCCTGATAATGAAGGGACTAGGCCAGTATGACTGCCTCGAAGGACCATCAGTGTAGGTGATTACAGAGCCCAACTCCTCTGACTCCAGAACCAATGTTTTTTTGCATGGTATTATGCTACCTCCAAAATGGTGACATATGGTAATATCACTTTTCTTAGAATGGTGCTATTACTTGCCTCTTTCTAATTGGGAATCACCATTTAAATTAAGTATTTTATGTTTTGATTTTTTTGTTTAAGGTTTTACAAAAAAAAATCCCATTAGACTGTCTTTTGTCACTGTTTCTAAAATAGTAGGCTGAGTATAGACCATTCTGTTAAAGTAAAATCTTTAAAAGATGGGAAGCAGAAATTTACCACAAGGAGGGGGAATTCTATAATTCATTGAATTTTACTTACAATTCCTTTCATCCATTTATGGTGTCTTTTGATACTTCAGAAAAACATCTGCTGGAATTTTTCCCCTTTATAAAAAATGTTTTTTTTTAAAAAGAGCACATACTTCCTTTCTCCTCTTTGGATCACTGCTGGCTCAGAGATCTCTTGTTCTTCTGCAAATTATGTTTATGACCCTTCTTGCTATTGCAGCCTGAGATGACTAGGCAGGCAAAAGTATGAATATTTTCATTTTTATTATGATTAGGAACATCCCAGAGTATAGAAATTGAGAAAAATTTAAGAAAATGTAATTTAGAAAATAAAATACACTCTGCACAATTTTATATTATTCCAGACAATGTTTTTCCTTAGCTTCTTTCTAAATGGATAAGTCACTATCCACAAACATATAATAAAGACTGGTAGATGGCATACATATCCAATTTTATATTAAGAGAATCTTTAAATTATTACTCTAGCGATGAAATTATAGAGAAGAGAGCTGTTGGGGCAGTACAAATATTAGATGAATACTTGATAAAATAGCTAGATTTTATCTTAAAAAGTGAAATATGGGGGTGGCTATGTAGCGCAGTGAGTAGAGCATTGGCCCTGAAGTCAGGAGGACCTGAGTTCAAAATACGGCCTCAGACACTTAACTAGCCTTTTGACCTTGGGCAAGTCACTTAACCCCAACTGCCCTACCTTCCCCCTCCAAAAAACAGGCAAACAAACAAACAAAAAAGAAATATGGGGGAAATACCTATGAGATCTATAACTAGGAGAAAAGTTTATGACAAAACAAGAAATAGAGAACAGAAAATAAAATGGATTTTTTTATATATAAAATTAATATTTTGCACAAAAAAAAATTGAAAAGAAGCCAAGACTACAAGGTAAACAACTGGGGGGAAAATCTTTATAGTAATTTTTTTTGTTAAAGGTCTCCTTTCCAAAATTTATAAGGAATTGATTCAATTTTTTTTTAAAGCAATCAGGGTTAAGTAACTTGCTCAAGGTTACACAGCCAGTTGTTTCTGGGTGTGGTGCTGAGTATCCGAGCCCAGATTTGATCTCCAGGTCATCCCGACACTGGAGCCGGTGCTTTTACTTGCTGTGCTACCTGGCCACCCCTTGATTCAATTTTTTTAAAAGCCTATTCCCCAGTTGATAAGTGGTCTAAGGCAAGTTCTCAATGGAAGAAATGCAGGCTATCTATAGCCACAAGAAAAAAAAATGCCCCACACACTCAAAATGGAAAAGATGATTTAAAAAAAAAAAAAGAAAATGACAAATATAAGAGGAGCTATGGGAAAATCTGTGTTGATGCCCTGTTGATAGACTTCTGAATGAGTACAACCATTCTGAAAAGCAATCTATAAGTTACACCCCCCAAAAGTTAGAAATCAGTGTGTGCCTTTTGACCCAGCTATACCACTGATAGGCCTATACTGAAAACTGACCAAAGAAACAGAAAAGGACTCTTTCTGCACAAAAATATTTATAGCAGTTCTTTATTGTGATGGCAAAGAAATTGGAAACTTAGAGGATGCACATTGAGGGGTGACTAAATAAATTGTATTATATTGATGTCATAGAATATCAACGTGTTATAACAAATGAATAAATAGAAGATTAAAAAAAGATATAGAAAGACTTACATGAATGGATTCAGAGTTAAGTAAGCAGAACTAAAGGAACAATTTATACTATAACATCAATATTATAAAAATGAACAATTCTGAAGACTTTAATAAACTGGTGAAGCAAAAAGGAGGAAAATGTATAGAATAATAATAATAATAGTAATACCACAAAACAACTCTAAAGCTGTAATAAATATCATCAATATAATAATCATTTATGATGCAAGAGGACTGATGATGAAACATGCTATACCATTATAAAGAGGTACAGAATTAGAAATTGTTTAGTAGTTTCAGTTATGTCTGATTCTTCATGACCCCATTTGGTGTTTTCCTGGCAAATATACTAGAGTCATTTGTCATTTCCTTCTCCAATTCATTTTACAGATGAGGAAACTGAGACAAACAGGGTTAGTGACTTGCCCAGGGTCACAGAACTAAGTTTTGAACTCAAGAAGATGAGTCTTTCTGACTCCAGGCCTAGTACTCTGTCCACCTCACCACCCAGCTGCCCTACAGAATCAGAAATACACAGTTTTGTATATTGCCTTTAAGGAAATTTGTTCTGATTGATTATGCATATTTGTTACAAGAAGTTTTTTTTTTTTTTTAAATAGGGATAAGAGAGAAAATGAATTTCTGTTAATCTCTTTAAATGGAAAGGGGGATGGGGATGGTGCTACAAATATGATATATATTTGCATGATATTAGTTTTACTTAATTGACTTTGTTATAAAAAGTTTCATGAAGTGAGAATAAAATATAAATGTTTATAATGCAAAAATAAAGCCTATCAATATTTTTTTTAAGTAGCATGCTTCCTATACCAAATAATCATAAACTTTTCTTAAGTACAGGTGCAACCTCAGGCTGACAGGTAGCACAGGACCATGGATTTAGGGTTGAATGGAACCTTAGGTCACAGTCCAAACCTCTAATGTGAGATAAAGAAACAGAAGTCAAGAGATAAATTGACTAGCTGAACATCAGACAGATAACTAGAAAGTCAAGCTTAGATTTGAACCCAGGTCCTCTAACTCCAAAGTCTTTCTCCTGTACCTCATTTTTAGCTGCCTTCCTTACCCTGAATTTACTTCCCATTCTTTTCCAACAATACACACAAATCTGACATTTGTCAAAAGCTGGCATACCCTTATATTCACCAGTGCACTCACCACAGTAAGAAAAACTAGCATTGTTAATAACTGTAACCTTAGAAACCATGCTCCATCATAACCTACAGGAGTGGGGAACCTACAGTCTTGAGGCCACATATAGCCCTCTAGGTCCTCAAGTGTGGCCTTTTAGCTAAATCCAAATTTCAAAGAACGAATCCCTTTAATAAAAGGATTTGTTCTGTAAAGGTTGGACTCTGTCAAAAGGCTACGCCCAAGGACCTAGAAGTCCATAGGGTCCCCACCCCTGCGTAGGATTTCACTTGTTCTTACCCCCCACCCTGATATCAAAATGAAAGGGAAAAATGTTTCCAGGCTTCATCTAAACCTAATGTCAGTAAGCAAAATGGGACTTAGTACTACTGCTCATTCAGCAGGATATACCGGCACACATTCAAATGTCAGGTAACATTAAACATTCAAGAAATGACCTTTTGCATCTTATTCCAGCACATTATCCTGGAACAACTAAGTAGAAAATTTTAATCACAAGTCTAAACTTCCAATTCTCATCAATTTCACCATGGGACAGCTACACAATGGACTCATTATCACTCCAGCAATTCATAAGAACCACCATTATGCAGAGGCTTCAGAAGAACAGATATGCACACTAAAGCAAAAAAGAGTACATCTGGCTTTTGAGGCTTCTTAAGAAAAAGAAAATAGAACTATGGCTTTTCAAGATCAAAGTGTTCAACAGAGATAGCATAAACAAGCAGAGAGAATAAATCTTTTGACACTGTATAACACAAAATTTTGATAGGAGAATGGGGAAAACACCATAAGTCAAAAGTTCTTAACCTAGGATCTATGGAGTCTATGGACTGATTGTGAACTAGGATATGCATGGGGGTGGGGATGGGGGGGAATCACATCTTTAGTTTCACTAACATTTAACTGAAATTTATCATGTCTTTCATTATGAACATAGGAAACAAAACATTATTTTGTGAAGGGACAGGTTTCATCAAAGGATCCAAGATAAAGGTGAAAATCCCCTGCTTTAATCTATTATTACAAATTTCCAAAGTCCATTGTATATCTGTTCCTGATATGATAACAGGAAATCCCCAGCATAATATACTGAAGTCAGGTACCTACGGGGAAAGACAAAGACCAAAAGACATGTATAATTATAAGAAATATTGAAATACTTGATGAAATGCTCTTGTTCCCCATTTAAGGTTTGTTGTTGAAGTTTCTAAGATTATGAGGATTCCCTAAGTCAATGAAGAGGCATCTGGTGGGCATGAAGAGGCTACAGCACATTAAAAGACAAATGAACAGAAATGTATAAATGTGATGTAAAGGCTGTCATCAGAAGAACATATGGACCAGTCACATAGTTAAATAAGAGACAACAGAAGGATGGCTTGTGTGCTCCATTGCTTTCACATAACATCAAAAAGACCCCAACACACTGTGTAAACTTATTGGGGGTAATTTTACAGAGAAAATTGAATGACAGGAATGAATGAATTATAATCTACATTGTTGCAGAAACTATCCATATCAATAAGATCCATCAAGGAATCAAGAAACTTATGGAATAACAGAATATTTAGATTTAGTCAATAAAATCATAGCAATTGATATTTCATAGACCTCAGTATAGACCATGATATAGACCTTGAAAGCCTTTTAGGTTGGTAATTTAGGTATTATTTTTGTCACCTATAGATGAGAATACAGATTCAGAGAGGTTAAATTAATTGCTTAAGGTAATGTGTACTAAATGGTAAAGGCAGGATTCAAGTCAATATGAAAAGTCTAAATCTGGCTGGGTATAGTGGTGTATTCCTGTAGTCTCTGCTCCTGGCAAAGGTAAGGCTAATAGATTGTTTGAGTTAAGGAGTTCTGAACTATAGTAGGGATAAAGTTAAGTCTGTGTCCACACTAACCTTAGTTTCAATATGGTGAGACCCTAGGAGCAAGGGGTCACAAAGCTGCCTAATGAGAGGCTACCAGGGTTGGGGAACCTGTAGCCTCAAGGTCACATGGATTCTGTCAAAGGGCTGTGCTTGAGGACCTAGAGGGCCACAGACCACAGGTTTCCCTCCCCTGGACCACTCATGTCAGAAACACAGCATCTCTATCAGCAATAGAGTCAGGCCTATGAGTGACTACTTCACTTCTAGCATGGACAAGATAGGGAAACAAAGACTTTAAAAAAAGGACCACATATGTAATATTGCATTCAATTTGTGGCATCCTATTTTTTTCTTAATTTAATATTTTCTTTTTTCCCAATTATGTGTAAAAATAATTTTTTAACATTCATTCTTCAATTCTTCCCTCCCCCCTTTTTTCCCCTCTCTCCCCTCAAGAAGGCAAGCAAACTGATACAGGCCATACATGTACAGTCCACGGCATCACGTTTTAGAAAGCTACTGATAAGACAGAAAACATCCAGAAGCAGATAATCAAGATGTTGAAGGATCTTGAGTATTTTCCATGTGATGACTAGTTAAAGAATGAGATAAACATAAGATAGGAGAAATTTTAGGAGAGCAAAGACAGATGTCTTCAAGTATCTGAAGGGATATGTGAGAAAGGTTTAGTTATTTTCTATTTGGTCACAAAGGAAACAACCAGATATATTGGATAAAAATACAAAGCAATAAATTTAAGTTTAATAACAGGAAATTTCCTAACAATTAGAGCTATCAGAAAGTGAAATGTGCTTCCTTGAAACTGTTGGGTTCTCCCTCACAAGAGGTCTTCTAGTGAAAAACACTGAGGTTCATGTTTTAGAGAGATTCTTCTTCAGGTTGGATTAGATGATCACAAAGGCCCCTCCTAACTCAAAATTCTGTGATGCTGTTATTTGTAGGATATAAAAAATTCAAGCCAAGACTGACCTAATTTGACCTAAAAGTAATATGTTAGGTATAAAATGTATTGCATATTTTAGTCAACAATAATTTTCCTTGTTTTCTTGTAATTTGGGAAGCTTTGGATAATCCATGCCACTTTTTGAAATTTTCTAGGAAAGTATGAGTTTATATCATCTGTAAAATTAGAGGGCTGATCTCAAAGGCCTCATTCAGCTCTAAAGCCTATAATTTTTCTTTCTCTCTTAATAAATTTTCAATTAGCAAGCAATAGTTTTTCAAAATTATTCTACTGATTTTGAATTGTTCTCAATATATTAGGTGTTCTGTTATACATTTGTTTTTCACTACAGTCTTTCTCCTACTAAAAAGAAAGTGTTTTCCAAAATAAGGGCAGATTCAACATTCATTCCCTCCACTATTTCTTCTTACCTCCATTGTTCATTCACAGGGTATGTTCAAGTGTTCAGTATCACAACACACACACACACACACACACACACACACACACACACCTCCCAAACTAAACCCCTAACCCAAAAGTGTTTCATGAAAATGTAGAAAAGAGTATGTTCTTGGCATCTTCAAGGTCACCTTGTCTCCTCATAGTTTTTGAATTGTCACAAATTGCATAAAGAAATTAGAGTCAGGTGATGTCGGTATTTTGCAAACAACATTTAGTTCTCAGTTTTTCACATGAATAGACTGTCAAAGTGTTTTTCTCTGAAAATATAATGAATACATAAGGGGCTAAATGTGACCTTTTAAATATATGTAATTATTTTAAGTATATTTTTGCTTTAATAGTTATCTTTCAACTTCTATAAACATCTGTACAAAAGTACTGGATATGGAGTTCCAGGGCCTGGATTTGAATCCTAGCTCTTCTTCATGGAACTTTAGGTAAATCTGTTCACCTCTCAACTTCAATTTCCTCATTTGTAAAGTTGAGAGAATAGGATGCATTTTATGGTCTGTTTTATAGCTCTAATTCTGTGGTCCTGTATGGTAAAAAAAAAAACCAAAACAACAACATGAGAATCATAAAGTCAAATGGAGAACATTCAGTGGGCAGATATAAATTGTGAGTCAGACTCATGAGAAACTCTGTTCCTGACATGGCACATAATCTGTGATTTCCCCCACCTTCTCTAACCAAATTTTAAATTCAAGAAAGTCACCACCCACCATGTGCTGATAATCTTCCATATTACAGAAGTACACACACACATACAAGTACATATATGCACAGAGCAACTGCAATAAAAATCATTTATTCATATAAACACATTACTATTACATAGAATGAACCAATTAGCTTCTAAATACACAACTTGGTGTCATCCTATCAGTAGATGTTTCTGGTTTTGCTCTGCTTGTATAGTTGAGGAGTCAGAAGGTGGAACAGAAAAGTCTTAAATCTAGGTTATATCACCAGCATGGAAATTCACTTTTAATATGATTTATATAAATCTGTATTTCATGTTAGTCACACAACCCATTTACAGTTTATTCCTAATCTTATTAATGAAGGTCCAGGAGGCTAAAATTCTATTCCTAGCTTCATGGTTGACTGTGAGAACCCAGATCAACCATTCATCTTTCTGCATTTTGATTTTTTTTTTGTACTGGGGACCAAAATCTATCCCTTGATTTTCTGTGTGTCCCCCAACACTGAGAGTATTTCCTAGGGCTTTCAAATGTTGAGTAACTTACCCAAAATCACATAGATAGTTAAGTTCACATGGCCATCCTCCCAACCACTAAACCATACTGCCTCTCAGTTGTCAAACCTAATACATTTTTTTAAATGCTAATTTACCAATTATTCAGACAGGGATAGGAAAAAAAAAAAGGAGGAATTATAAAAATAAATATAGGCCCCTTGTTATGTTATTTGTTAGCAGTACACCATAAACATTAATAAGAAATGTTAATTTTGCCATGCTCTGTAGGAAATGGGAAAGTAATGACTTCATTCTGGAATCCTTTAAAAAGAAACATTTGAAAATACATTTAGTCCACAATGCACAATTAGTGCTTTATTACACTGTCCTGATCTCTAATTGCCTGTACCACACTTTATTACAACAGCATATAATGAACTTGGTCTAGTTCACTGTTTCATATTCATCTGACAAACGATAAACACTGAACAGAAAAATTGAATCATTAAAACAATCAATCAATAAGCATTTATTAAATGCCTATCATGAGTCAAGCACTATGCTAAACTTTTTTTCCAAAGACAAAAACAAAACAGTCCCTGACTTCAAGGATAGTACAATCTAGCTGATGGGAAAAAGTTCGGGGATGGGGGGAGGGATATTTGGGGGGAGAAGAGAGGCCTCATGGATAAGGTAATGCAAGCTATCTTGGAGGTAACAAGGAATTCTAACAGGCAGAGAGAAAAAAATCTCAGAGACATGGTGTAGCAGAAAGAACACAGAATTGAGGATCTAATAGGCAGAGGTAAGGTATATTCCAGGCCTGGAGGACAGTCTTTGCAAAAGCGTTAGGACAGTCACTCAGTAAGCATTTATTGGTTGTATTTAAGCCACAAATAAAATCCAGCAAAATACTCTAAGTGATTCCATGCAATCAGATAACTAGGCATGATGTCCCAAGGAAGCTACTAAAGAGTAATTGACTTGTCAGGCAGTCAACAAGCATTTATTAAGGGCCTATTATATGTCAGAAACTAGACTAGGATAAAATCTGAGGATGCAGAGAAAGACAAGACAATTCCTACTTTCAAGGGACTCACAGTTTAACGGACAGACGATATTAAAACAACTGTGTAGAAAAAAGATCTACAGGACAGGAAATGGAATGCTCTGTGTGAGGAACAGTAATAAAGGCAGCCTGGCAATGGCACAATATTTGGGAAGTTCAATGTTTACCAACAAGGTTGGATAAGTAGATTGGGGCCATGCCATAAAGGATCTTAAAAGTCAAATGGAGGGGCGGCCAGGTAGCACAGTGAGTAAGAGCACCAGCCCCAGTGTTGGGATGACCTGGGGATTGAATCTGGGCTCAGACACTTAGCATCCACCCAGAAACACCTTGAGCAAGTTACTTAACCCCAATTGCTTTAAAAAAAAAAAAAGGTCAAATGGAGAAGTCCACATTTGATTCCAAGAACCATTGGGATTAGCACAGTAGGACAGTGACATGGTCAGACTTGAACTTTAGAAAAATCATTTTAGTACAGAGGATGAATTAGAATGGTGATAAATTTGTGACAGAGACCAAATAGGAAGCTTCTACAGTTTCCAAGCCAGAGGTAATGAGAGCCTGAAATAGAGTGATAGATCATGTAAATGAAGAGATGTGTGAAATGTTATGGAATTACAAATAACAAAATTTGTTAACTGAATGTGTATGTAAGGTGAGTTAGTAAGAAGCCAATGATACTACTGAAGTTGCAAACCTAGGTGACTGCAAAGAGGTGATGCTCTATACAGAAATTAGGAAATTGGAAAGAGGTGTGGATTTGGGAGGGAAATATCATAACTTCATTTTGGATTCATTGAGTATGAGATACCGCCTATGGGACATCTAGTCTGAAATGCTTAATAGGTAGACAGCCAGAAATATATAGAAGGAGTAAAAGAAAGACTAATATATCCAAAAGTAAAAGGTTTGATATAACAATTAAATCCACTAAAAATAGCGAAGTCACTGGGAGTGGGGGGTTTACAGGATAGAGACTGGTACACCTGGTTCCACAAAATTGATTCAACTTTATCATCTCTCTGTAAGTTATATCTTACAATAAATAAAGAAAACCAATAACCAGATTTCATGATCATTATCTATTCAGCTGCAACAATTTAAAGCAAAATTCCCAATACTATACAATAGGATACAAAGAAGTTCTAGTACTCCTGTGAGAGAGAAAAAAAATCTCAAAGACATGGTCTAGTAGAAAGAGCACTGAATTGGGGATCAGGATACCTTAATTCTCGTCTTCATCACAACTCTGATCAATTTTGGGAAAACTAATCCTTCATTCTTTCAACTTAGTTTTATTAATTTAATCACTTGTAGAATGAAGATACTGTGGTAATCTGACATTTTGTAAGCACCAGGTATTATACTAACAAATAGTACCTCTCAATACCTGTTAATTCCAGAATGGACTAGGCAAGGTTTCTTGCTTAAATAATCACTTTACTATAAGAGGAATACAGATGTTAGAAGTTTCTGATTCTAGCAAGCCTGTCTAAAAAGTGGCAGTTACTTAAGAGTTTAACTGGAGCACTGAACTAAATTGGGGAATTCAGAGGCAGACAAAAGATACATAAAGCTCCTGAGCATCAAAGAATTAAATTTCTAAAATTTTGAACTAAAAATACATTTTGAAAAGGCCACTTCAGGCATTTACATATCAAGGAATTTTCATTGTATCTCGCCTATGTGTTCCTACCCAACAGCTTCTTGGTTCCAAACCTGCATTTCTCATCTGTCCTCTAGGCCCTCATTAAGGTTTGGTGGTGTTGTTTTTGTTGTTTTTAATCCACCAGTGACCAGGGTTTTTCTTAGCTCAGGTTCCAAGTCTAGGCATTCTTGGCTATCATCCTGGGTACTTCTGCCTGAATGTTCCTAAAGTAGCATGCTGTTTTCTTTCTTTCTCTAAAAAAACAGAACCTCTCTTGTTTCTTTTTTTTAAATCAGTTTTTGTGTCCTCAGCATTAAAAATCTGCTAAACTTTCACATTATTTGCACATTGCAGCTGCTACATATGGTTTGCTTTTGGCATCTTGAAAGCAATGTTTTCAAAAGATTTTACTTTTTTTCCCTGACACCATAATTATCTAAACACAAAGAAGAGGGAGGTGGATAAGAACCTGAAAAGATCATTTGAAGTGAAAATTGTTATTACATAAAAGCAGACATGGGGGAAAAAATCCCAAATAATCCTCTCAAATAATTTAGC
Organism: Petaurus breviceps papuanus; assembly: GCF_028583685.1. NCBI lineage: Eukaryota > Metazoa > Chordata > Mammalia > Diprotodontia > Petauridae > Petaurus > Petaurus breviceps. The sequence goes on along the minus strand of NW_027187380.1, from coordinate 24,960,514 downwards.
AATTTGAATAATGACTTTCTTACAATTTTGCTCAGTGGGAAGGTTTTCTAGGGTCAGATGGTTTTCCTAAACTATATGGTTTTCTTTTAAGCATTAAGCACCCAGGTACAATGAAAAGAGAACTGGCCCTGAAGTCAGAGGTCCTGACTTCAAATTCCCCTTTTATGTGACCTTGAGAAAGTAACTGAACCTCCCTTGTCCTCAGTTACATCATTTGTAAAATGACAGCATTGGACCAGATGGCCTGAGATTCCCTTTGAGCTCAAATGAGTCATTGGTAATTTCTCTTACCCACAAAAGATATGCATTAGGAGTAGTACTGAAAGAAGCAGGGGTGGGGATAAACCAGAAAGCTTTTTTTCCATGAGACACATCTACAAAACAAGGGCAGCTAATTTAAATTCTTCAAATTTTGTCAAAGCTTTGCTTTTGAGTCAGTGTGTCACTATATTTCCTTCTATACTCTCATTCTCCTACTTAATATTTTGCCTCATGATTATTTGCTCAAACTTTATTTTTTTTTTTAAATCAATCGGGGTTAAGTAACTTGCTCAAGGTTACACGGCCAGTTATTTCTGGGTGTGGTGCTGAGTATCTGAGCCCAGATTTGATCCAGGTCATCCCGACACTGGGGTGCTCTTACTCATTGAGCCACCTGGCCGCCCCTAAGCAATTGGAGTTAAGTAACTTGCTCAAGGTTACACGGGCCAGGTGTTTCTGGGTGGGTGCTAAGTGTCTGAGCCCGGGATTCGATCTCCAGGTCTTCTCAACACTGGAGCCGGTGCTCTTACTCGCTGTGCTACCTGGCTGCCCCTGCTCAAACTTTAAAAAGCAAAAAAACTCCATGCAACTAACTTCTGTGTTGAATCTTTGAATATCTCTTCCAGATTCATTGATGTAGAAAAGAAAATGTCTCTATCATCTTATAAAGAATTTTATCAGTCTGTGAAAACTATATCATGATAGTGATTACATTTCAATTAGTCAAGTATGGATAGCTATGAAATACCTATGAAGACAAAAGAAACAGAAATAGATCAATGGAATAAAGATACCAAATAGTTAACCAAACAAAAAGAAAATATTGCTCCTTGATAAACCTACAGAAAAATGAAAACCAGAAAAACACTCCTTCCTCTGGTAAGGTAAATAGGAAAGTGGGGTAGCATTTTGGTAGGAAATCGATTTGGACACAGATATTATACTATAAACCATAGGTAATTCCACTTCAATAATAGACAAACATATTAAAAAAAAAAAAAGACTTGCAAAGATGACTTTTTTGCTACCAAGCAAAGAGAAGTGATTATTAAGAAAAAGTTATCCTAAAGTACACCAAAATAAAATATTTATATACCCCCAAATAATATAATCAAAAGAAAAAGAAAAGAAAAGATGGGGGAAATATTTGTTAAATACTACAGATAAAAACTTGACATCTAAAATATATAAAGAACTGCTAAAATTTACAAAGGTAGCTCTTGAATCTACCATGGTCAGATGATATGAATGGACAATTTTTGAAAGAGAAAATACAAATTGTTAAACAATTGGAAAAAATGCACAACCTTAATACTAATAAAAAGGTACAAATTGAAACAACTGAAGTCCTCCCTCACACATATAAAATTTTTAAAAATGATTTAATTAACCAAACAATGTTTGCAGAGCTATAAAAAAACACACTGGTAACACTTTTTCATTGCAACTGATTTGTATCTTAATATAAAAATTTTTTCAAAAGCAATATTGATGTGTAATAGAAGTTACAAAATAATCATATGTTTTACCTAACCTAATAGTGCTATCAAAGATTTTTAAAAGAACTATCATTTCAAATATTTTTGTAGCAACATTATTTATAGTTGCAAGAAACTGGAAGCAATCTAAATATTTCACAATAGAGAAGTGATTGAATTATGATCGTAGTGTAATGGGGTATTGTAATATGATATATATATATGTATATATGTGTGCACATGCATGTAGATATAGATATAGTTACGGAGGTAGCTAAGTGTTTGGTGAAGTAGATAGAGTGCTAGGCCTGGAGTCAGAAAGACCTGAGTTCAAATCTGGTTTCTGACATTAGCTATATGACCTATAAGTCACTTAACTTAACACACATTATACATATACATGTATATCCATGCATGCATCACACATACATATACACATACACACATATATACATGCATACATACAGGCATGTTTATATTCAAATATTTCTTTTAAAATCCTGGAAAATTAATGAGTGCCTGCTCCAAATTTTCCCAAGTAAATTTATAGCTATGTTATCACATAATCTCTTAAGCCCTTGGTTTCTTCATCTGTAAAATGCAATTGTTTGACTAAATTTCCTCAAAGATTTCTTTTCTAGTGTTAACTCCTACAGTCCTATAATGAAATCTGCTAAGTATAGTTTTGGGGGGAAGAGTTGATGAGTTCAAATTTGACCACTTGAGGGTTCAGGTGATTTTAATTGCTCTAAGGAAAAAGACATCTGCATGTGTTCATAGTCTGACCTATTCCTACTATCAGTATTAAAGAATGCTATCAATGATTAGTAGGGTACAGTAGAATTTTTAACACTTATTTGCAAGCAAAATGTACTTCGAGAGATAATATAACAAGCCTTTAGCTGAGTTTTTAAAGTGGTTCTAACCAAAACAAAGTTGAGGACTACAATAGTCAAACTATATAAGAGTTATCTGGGTCAATGGCAAATATGAATCCCTAGAGTCCAGGGGTGGGGAACCAGTGGCCCCAAGGCCACATGTAGCCTTCTAGGTCCTTGGGTGCAGCCTTTTTACTGACTCCAAGTTTTACAGAACAAATCCTTTTATTAAGAGTATTATTGGGGGGTGGCTAGGTGGTGCAGTGAGTAGAGCACTGGCCCTGGAGTCAGGAAGACATGAGTTCAAATCTCACCTCAGACACTTAACACAAAAAACTAGCTGTATGACCTTGGGCAACTCACTTAACCCCAAATTGCCCCCTCCAAAAAGCAAAAAAAAAAAAAAAGGAGGATTATTAAGAGATATTTACTGACTGTGGTATTCTGTGAAGTCATATAAGTATGCTCAGCCTCAGTTTATTCATCTGTAAAATGGAGATAATAATAACACCTCTTAGGGTTTTTGTGAGGATAGAATGAGATAATATTTGTAAAGTGGTTTGCAAACCTTAAAAGTGATATATAAATGCTAGTTATAATAAAAGGTACAATATAATTTATGATTCCAATTCCCTTGATGAATGATTATAAGGTTGTTTACCATGCTTCAAATTTGTGTGCAACAACTTATGCCTCCTATAAATATTTATAAGGGCTTTTATTTTCAATGAATTGGGCTAAGCCTAAATTTTATTTAAGTAAAATCTTTCAGAGGCCAATTAGGAAAATAGAGTAGTAAAAGGGGGGGAAATGTACAGTTCATGGAGAACAAAGTGAAGAATTAGGAAGTATGTAAAAAATGGCATCTGAGCAACCAAAATATGTCACAAAGTCCATTTGCTTATAAGCAAATAGTCTAACAGTCCAATTACCGTTACAAAAGGTTCTAATATGCTTGGTTACTTGGTTTCCAAAACCACAGAAAAATTAGAAATAGCAAAAGAAGTAGGGGAAAGGACCTGATAGAAGCAGGTACACTACAAATAAAGAGAAGTTGCAGTTTGATAGCAAGAATGAAAGAAAATATGTTTAAAAAAAAAGAAGTTGCAAGAACTCAAAATGCATAGCAGCCTGGGACCATTTGGCACACAAGCAAAAAAGTGCAATAACCTTAACAAGCATTGCAAAATCCCTCTTTTACAGTATAATGATGTTCATAATCATTACTCTGATTCATAAAAAGTTATATTACGTTCAAGATACTTTGTTTAAAGCTTCATATAAGTATAACAATATTCTAGAAAGATTTCCATATCAAATGATTTTTTTAAGTGCTTTCAAGTTTTTATATGGCTATGAGAGTTGGAATATAAGGAAAGCTGAGCAACACAGAATTGATGTTTTTGAATCCTGGTGCTGGAAAATACTTTTGAGAGTCCCTTGGACAGCAAGGAGATCAAATCAGTCAATGCTTAAAGAAATTGATGGAACTCATTGAAAAAGACACATGGGAAAGATTGAAAGCAAAAGGAAAGGGGGATAGCAGAGGATGAGATGGATAGATAGATAGTGTCATGGAAATAATGAACATGAACTTGGACAGACTTCAAGAGATAATGGAGGATAGAAGGGCCAAGTGTACTATGGTCAATGGGGACACAAAGAGTTGGACATAATTGAACAATTGAATAACAACAACCAAAAGAAAACTTAGCTACCCAGGGAATGCCATGATCCAGAAAAACTCATTCTTGAAGCATTTTTAAACAGACATTGTACAGCAGAAAGAACATAAAATACTGCAGGTCAAAAGATCTGAGTTCTAGTTCTGTCTCTACCAGTTAAGTAGTTTTGTGACTTTGGGCAAATAACTCTTACCTCTCTAACATTCTATAAATTGAGGAGCTTGGGCTAGGGGTCCCTTTCAGTTTTAATAAAGAGTCTAGCCCATTACACTTCCATTTTCTTTCCAAGTATATTTAGAAAAATTCTTAATGACATAATCCTAATATATCTAGAGCAGAGTCATAATACATCTATATCTAAAGATAAAAGAAATAGGCATTCTGTAAAAACTGATTTGATTATTTCTACTCCTGGAGAAGGTGAGATCAAGGAATCAAAGCAATTAGAGAAAGAAATGCTGATTCTGAAAGTATTCAAGCAACATTTCAAAACCAAAAATTCTGTTTAAATCACAAATGAAATCCAGAAAAATGCTCTAAATGATTCTGTATAATTGGATCACTCTAGGAATGCTGTCCTAAGGAAGCCACTAATGGGTAATTAAGTAGCCAGTCAACAAACATTTATTAAGTGCCCATTATGTGCAAGGCACTAGGCTAAGTTGAAGACAGAAAGGCAAAAAGCAGTCCTTGCTCTCAAGGAGCTCACAGTTTAATACAGGAGATAACATATAAACAACAATCTACAAATAAGACATAGCATAAGCTAGGAGCAATCTTAGAGGGAAGGCATTAAGATTCTTGCAGATTGTGGCACTGTTCTTGAGACTTGACAGAAGCCAGGGAAGCCAGGAAGTACAGATGAATTAGAAGGGAGAGGGTTTAGTCACGAAGATTCCCCCTTTTGTCATGCTAGCATAATGGGAATGCACAGTGCCATAACTGAATCCATAGCATATCAAGGTGATTTAATTCTATCAAGCATATTTCTTGCCAATATTGATATTCCACTATGTGATGCACTAACATTATTTATAACATCATGTTATAAATAGTTCATATTTTAGTCATATCTTACTTTTCATGACCCCAATGGAATTTTCTTGGCAAAGACAATAGAATGGTTTGCCATTTCCTTCTCCAGATCATTTTGCAAATGAGAAAACTGAGGCAAATGGGGTTAAGTGACTTGCCTAGGATCATACAGCTAGTAAGTTTCTCAGGCCAGATTTGAACTCTGAAAGATGAGTCTTCCTGACTCCATTCCACAGCACTACCACCAAAATACTTCAGCAATGGGAAGTTGTATTTTAGTATTCCACTAAATAGCAATCTTACACCTAAAAAAGGGAGACAAATCTTAGATGAAAGTGGGATCCCCTGTAGTGACTTAGGTGAAGGAGAAGATTCTTAGCAGTTTTATTAAAGTCTCAGGCAGTCCATATGGCCAAGGTGAAGAATCAACTACAGATGTGGATTAAATACACAAGCAATTTACCACAACCAATTCCTCAAGTATACTGTGTCTCACCTCATGCTGTATGTACATCTTCTAAAATATATGAATGTGGGATTTAATGAGGGCAGAAAACACTTGTGCTCTAAACATTGTTTATCACCTATTGCCTAGCACAGTGCTCTGTACACCTTACGCCCTTGATAAATGTTTGTTGAATAGAACTAAATTTTATCCGTAAAAGCTGTGTGACTATTTTTTTTTTATTTTGTTGGCAGTAAAATCTTGTTTGAATCCCACTGGGTAAGCAATTATTTCTATCAGAAGACTACACAATTTTGAATTGGAAAGGACCTTTAAAGACCAATCTAAAGTAAAAGGAGTCTTTTTTCTAGAGTAAAGAATCACTTTATAAAATGGATAATCACTTTCATTATCTTTTGTGTAAGTCTAGGTTTTCATATATTAAATAGGTTTCTTAAAGTGGAGAGTCTTCAAGTACACTGTGGCTACTGCTGGTTGAAACCAGTAACACTCCAAGGAGTTTCTTCAATAATACACACATGCTTTAGTAGATTTTAACATTTTTCATAAAGATCAAGTTCACATTTTAAAATTTGATCTGTGGGGCACAGGTCCTGGAGTCGGGAGGACCTAAGTTCAAATCTGGCCTCAGACACCTGACATGTTCGGCAAGTCACTTAACTCCAATTACCTTGCCTTCCCCCTCAAAAAAATTTTTGATTTGTTTTACTTTCCCCAGTTTTCTAGCATCATCAAATCAATTTAATAAGTAAAAGTATGCAGAAACCAAAAACTCATAAAATTTGAAGCAAAAAAAATTCTTATTTTTAAACATATTTTATATTTTTATTATCATGAAGGATAGACTGGTGACGGATTAGAAATCAATTAACCTATTATATGTGAGGAGGAAAAAAGCAGGATGCATATGAAACATAGGAATATTATATTCTTAGCATTATTGTGCATTTAAATATAAAATTGAAGCCTGGCAAATTTCAGGATTGTTCAGTTATTCACCAAGATGAAATAAAGGATTTACTCAACAAATGGCTTCCAACTGCAAGTGATAAAATTCACTGGGTTCACAATAAAATTTCTAGAGAACTATAACTGATTGTATTTTCACAATAGTTAATTTTCAAGAGGAAGCATAATTGAGGAAATAGGGTGGAATGAAATTATCAGTTATTGTTACTGATTAGCATAGTGCTTGGCACATAGTAAGTACTTAATAAATACTTTTTCATTCATTAATTCCTTCAACAGTTTATTGAAGGCCTACAGGAGCTCCTAGTTGTGCTAAGGGGATGAGGAGATGACTAAGACATTGTCTTTGTCTTCAAGAAGTTTACAATTTAGTAGAGTAACTGAGAGCCTGGCCAGTCAATATAAGAAAATGGATAGAGAGTTAGCCCTGAAGGTTGGAATTTCTCTCATAGTGACTGTATGACCCTGGTTAAGTCAGCTAAGCTTTCAGTACTCTAGGCAACTCTAGCCTATGAGATGCAGAGGAGCTGCTTATCTGCTTTGGTGGAAGGAATTTTCTCACCTAGGAGTTCCTATAGCAATGAAGTTATGGGGTCTGGTCCTTTTCCCAACTTATGAGCTAAAGGTTATTAAATATAGCACCCCTTGGAGCAGCTAGGTGGCACCGGCCCTGGAGTCAGAGGGACCTGAGTTCATATCTGGTCTCTGACACTTGACACACTTACTAGCTGTGTGACCTTGGGTAAGTCACTTAACCCTAAATGCCTTGTCTTCCCCCCTTCAAAAAATGCATAAAACAAATGATAATACCCCTTCTCTGGGCTAGTTTCCCAACTCAAACTCCCAGGTCAGGTTCCCCCAAAGTATAACAATCCCAGGTCCAAGGTACTTGCCCATCTAGATCTCAAATTATCTCCTGCATGATGTTTCAC
>NW_027187380.1:24906315-24952800 GCF_028583685.1 Petaurus breviceps papuanus | reverse complement strand
GTGTCTTGCCTCTGAAATCTGCCACTTCCTGGAGAAGACCCCAGTTCCATGTGCCACACTGTCTTGCTGGCTCACTCAACTCCACTGCACAATTGGACTCCCAGAATGTTTGACTTCTTTTCTTTTTAAACCCTCAGTCTCCCTCAACCCTGTTAATGAATGAGAGGAGAAAATGACACATAACTGTAATGATGCTGTCATATATTTCTGAGACATGGACAAACTCATGTGATTCTCTTGCAAGGTGCCATTTCTGGAGAAGTGAGAAAAGGAAATAGAAATCTCCCTTTTCCCCTTGATGTACTGTCTAAAAAAGTAAAAGAAAAAAGGTGAAGAGCAGCCTCAAGAACGAGGTTCTTCCTCTATAACTTATTCTCCTCAAATGTGTTTGGCTTGCTTTTTTTTTTTCTATATAGGCCCAGGGCTTATGGGTGTAATTGCAGCCAATCAGGTTGCTGGGCAGTGCTAATTGCCTTGATCCAAAACCCTTATAATTCTTTCAAATTGATTCAGGAATTTCTTCATACCTAGTTGAAGATTACAGGAAAATTCCTTAATACTTCCATTACAAAAATGAACAATGATATCATATAAGATGACAGCTAAGTATGTTTTTTTAATTGAAATTAGCATGAAAATTGTTGCATGATCTTTCATAAGAAAAGCATTCTTTAAATTAAACAGCTTCATACATTGTTGATGGATCTGTGAATTGATCCAATTAGTCTGGAAAAACAAGTGAGAAAGTGATTAAAATAGTCCTACTCTTTGACCCCAAGTAGGTATATGCTGCAATAAAATCAAAGATTAAAATAAAGGTTCCCTATATAACTAAACATTTATTTTGCAGTACTTTTTTGTAGTAACAAAGAATGGAAAGCAAAGTAGATGCCCATTTATTGGGGAATGGTCAAGCATATTGTGTTTCATGAGAATAATGAAATATTACTAGACCTTAAAAGACAATAAATACAGAGAAAAATGAAAAGATACAAAATTAAATTTAAAAAATTGATGCAAAATTAAGTTCAATGGAAATTCCAACAATGTGAATGGAATGAATAATAAAAAAAATTTGAAACTGAGTATCATGAATTATAACAATCAAGCCTGACCCTGAAGGAAGAAATATGAGAATACGCCTCTCTCTTTTTTTGAAAAGGTAGAGAACTGTTGTTGTTCTGCATGTACTGTATACACATAAAAAACATGTTGGTTAATTTTGATGAAAACTATTTTTTATCTTTCTTAATCTTTGTTCTAAGGAATAGTTCTCTGAGTGGTGAAAGTTATATTAGGAAATAAAAGTGATGAAAAAACAAAAAATATAAATAAAAAATTTTAAGTAGACAAATTTTTAAAAACCATACATTTTTAAAAAAAAAAAGAAAATGAGGCTTCTAAACATGGGTTAGAAATCAGTCTAACAAGCACCTCTGCTAGTGGCATAATGTGAATTTGAGATTTAAAAACTGAAGTCTAGAAAAATACAAGGAAATCCTGTCATAGATCTGTTCTACAGATATTCTACATTTATTTTAATTAGGCCTTAAAAATGTGCTTTATAAACACCTTAAGATAAACATGTAAATTCAACATCCACTATGCAAATAAAATGTTTGATTGCATAGAATATCAGAACAGATTAATCAACAGCTTTATATTGTTCCCTATTAATATAAGGGATGAATTTAACAACCACAAAGAAAGGATTTTTAAAACGAGCAATTACTAGCTCTGTTTCAGAAAATGAAAAACATAGCTAGTCACTCCTCTGGGATACTACCTCAACTTGCATTCACATCTTGTGAGTTAGGATCCCCAGGGGGCAGCGGTTATACTTTCAGGTTCAAGGGTTACCTGCAAGGACCCAGCTTCTAACAGTACAATTCACAAGCCTCCTATGATGTGCTTAAAAGTAAGTCAACTCACACAATTAACTCAAAGTAAAATCATTTATTAAGGTGCCGTAATAAAAACAATAGAAACAAAACATTTCCCCCTCCCATAAACCTGGGGTATAGCCTCCCATAAATACACAATGTCAATGAAAAAGACAGAAATAAATATAGTACAATGGTAATGAGACACACATGTAGAGAACATATGTGACCAAACTATATCATGCCTCGAAGAAACACCTCAAGAATTTTTTCCTTCCCATGATGCCCTTGTACTCTTGCTCACTGTGCCTGGCTCTGTGCTGGACAGGTTGCTCTGTCATTAGGTGGGATCTTCTTTTCAGAGGGCATAGTGCTCCTACCATGTTTCCCTGATAATAAGACACTGTCTTATTATATTTTTGGAAAGAAAAACACCAGAGGGCTTATTTTCAGGGGAGGGCTTATGTTGTCCTGCCTCAGCTCTCCTCCGCGGCACTGTTCTCAATGGCGCCAGCAAGCAAATCACTGGGGAAGAACAGGATGACGCGCTCACTGCTGCAGCTCTGATTGGATGCAGCTCAGAGCGTGGCGTGCGTCTCACGGGGGGGGGGGGACGGTGCATACAGAGGGTACCGTAATGTAGCGTGTAGCACAGGGGATCACCTTCACTACAGTAGCAATCTCAATAGGGCTTATTTTCGGGGGAGGGCTTATTATCGGGGAAACACGGTACTAAGCAAATTGCTCCAAGGGGAACCCTAGCCTTGATCCCTGCCAGGCAGCTACAGTCTTCACCACTTTCAGATTCAGGCTCAACTATAATCCAGAGACAGCACACTGATATGCTTTTCCAGAGAGCGGTGACCATCACCTAAGACTTGTAAGAGTTACCACAGTTCAGCCCTGAGGCATGACAGCACACAGGAAAGACAGTGGAGAGCTGTCATCCTAAAAGTCTTTCCTTTTGGCAGGTTTTCTAGTGAAGAACAGCATCTCGTGGATGAGACCTCATACTAAATTAGGGTGACTATCAAGTGCATTTTCATTAATCTTCATCTCTGTAAATGAGGCCATAATAAGGCAATGTTCAATAAGAACAAATCTGGGGTTGAGTTCCCCCATTAAAAAAAATCTAAATCTTTTCTATTAGTTAATGCAAATGAGTGGGGGGGGGTGGGAGAAGCACATGGGAATTTTATGCCCTGAGGGCAAGTTCAGGGTTTCTGCTAGCTGCTCAGGAGTCTGTACTAATAAGTTACTCACATAGTTTACCTGGTACAAAGTAGCCTACTCATAGTATTACTTCCTTTATAGGGTCAGTAATAATTCACTCACATTTGAAAGGGGCTTATCCTATACAAAGTGCAAACATAGTCTAAATACACACATTTTCAGACATAGCCTTGGTAGGAAAGTTTTTGCTTTACTATACATATATTTGTTATGAGGATTTTCTTTATTTTTTTTTAATAGAGTGAGAGTTGGGGAGAAGGAATAGTATGAAAGGGTCATGGAAGCAATTTTTTTTCAATGCACAGTAGATAACAGAATGAAAGACAAAAGAAAAGAGATAAGCATCTAAATAAGGTGTATTGTATATAAATATACTATAAATGTATATTTATGTATAATTGTATATTAATATAATATTGATATAATATAATATAAATATGATAAGGTCTAAAAATTGCATGTGAATTGGTTATATACTTAAAAGGGAAAGTAAGCCATATATAATTTGCCCTTTCATGTGCAATCTTCTTTTTCTGTTCTGCTCTCTCTTACTGTTGTGGAAAATACTCATTATATTTGGTGTTCATTAAGCTTAGAATTAAAATAACTAAAAAACATAAAAACATGCAGTCTACATAAGATACAATTTTATATTTCATTGTTTCTGTTATTTGTCCCTTTAGGTAGTAAAGTTGACTAAGACCACAGACTAAGCCAGGAGTCAAGAAGACTCATCTTCCTACTGAGTTTAAATCTGGCCACAGACACTTACTAGCTGTGTGACTGGGCAAGTAACTTAACCCCATTTCCCTCAGTTTCCTCATCTGAAAAAATGAACTGGAGAAGGAAATGACAAACCACTCCAGTGTCTTTGCCAAAAACAAAAAAAAAGACAGCAAATGGGGTCACAAAAAGTTGGATACAATTGAAAAAAAAACAATTGAAAACAAAATATTTACTACAAAGCAGAATCACAGAGTTAGAAAGAACTTTAGAGGTCATCTCTAAATCAATGAAATTCCATCTACAACATTCCAAGCCATGACCCAGCTTTTGTTGGAAGCCCTGTATCAAGAGAGAGCTCACTCCTTGAGGCAACACATTCTACTTCTGAATAGATCTCATTTTTAGGAAGTCTTTCCTTACAACCACCCTAAGTCTTTCTATAACTTTCATCCATGGCTCTTAGTTGGTTTTTACAGAAGCAAAGAAAAGAAAACAAACAAAACAAAACACCTCAACCCTAATTCCTTTTCTTTTCAAATACTTGAAAACAGAAAAAAAAAATAATGGACATACTGCCACATTTTCTCTAAGTGTTCCTTTCTCTGAGTTGAATAGTCCAAGTTCCTTAAGCTGATTCTTATTTGACATGATCTTGATACTTTTCAACATCTTTGTATCTGTATTCTAGATGCTCTCCAATTTGCCAACATCCTTCCTAAAACATGGTTCTCAAAACTGCACATGGCAGCCCAGATGTGTTCTGATCAGAACAAAGTAGAGAGGGACTACAACTGCTTTATGTCTTGAATACTATGCCTCTCCTAATGCACTAATTAATCATTACTGACCATATGAAACACACAGTCTACTAAAACTCTCTGATCTTTTCCCAATGAACTTCAATCTAGTTATGACTCTCATCTACTATCTGTAAAACTGATTTTGTGAATCAAAGTATGAGACTTGCAGGTTTCCATCTTCTTAAATTCAGTTTCACATTCCAGCAAGCCAAGATCTTTTCCATTTTTGAGTCTGACAGCCAGTATATTATCTATCCCTTCCAGTTCTGTGTCATTTGCAAATCTGATAAACCTGCATTGTGTGGGTCAGTGTGGGAGAACAGACCTGGTTCCAATAAGACCTGAACATAAATCCTACTTCTCAAATTTAGTAGATTTGTAACCTTGGACAAGTCACTTAATTTTTCTGAAGATCAGTTTCTTCATCCATAAAAATGAGAATGTGGGACTAGATATCCTATGGGATATCTTCCAGTTCTGAATCTATGATCCTATGAATAATGATTAAAATGTCCCTCAGCATAGGGCATAATCTTTTTGTGTCCAACTATTCAACTAGTTCCATATCAACCTATCTGCTCTATATTGCCCACTTCCTCCCTCCCCCGCAACAAGAATAGCATGAGAAATAAGATTTCATTCTTGACTTTCTCCTCTCTCTTAGACTGATTTCCCCTGCAAAATTTAAGATCATGCGATCCTACCTATGCTAATTATGAATAACCCTTAGAAAGATGCTCTCCAATAATTTGAGATTCATGTCCCAGATTATTCTAAAATGGTGTAGTCACTTCCACCCACTCCTAAATTCCCACCATTTCCACTTTAGTAACCATTTCCTCTTTGTTAAAGAAGGAAAATTGGATTCAAATATGATTTCCCCAGTTAGCCCTCTACACTCCATTGAAAGAAATTCTCATCAAGTCATGAAGTAACTATTTACTCTGCTTTTGGCAGAGAAAGAATTCCAACACATGTTGAGATAAGTGAAGTCCCTCATCACCATATATGTCATGCTACATGGTCATAATAAATTCCTTATTTCCTATTTCTCTCCAGGTAATCTGTAGACTCCTCCAATGATAATATTGTTTGTTTCTCACTCCATTAATCTCCATCCAAATGCTCTTCATGATGCTTAACTCTGTGGTTGCTGAGATTCCTCATAATTCTTCTTAAAATATTATTTTCCTTTTTTATCTGCCTTGCTCCTTATAAACAAAAATGAACTTCTCCAAAGGAACATGTAAAGCATGAGACCCATCTCACCAAGTTCCAGCAATATACATAAATTCAAACATGTCTCCTTCCATTAGGTTCTTTAGTTTATCTTAATTGTTACTTCTATTTTCTACATTGGTATATAGAAACCTGAAGTCCTGTCTTATTGCTGGGTTTTTCTTGGATTTTATCTCCTAAGAATTCCTTCTTCTATTGTTATTCTTCCTTCCATAGCATAAGAACTCTGTATGATGTTCCAGTGCAGGGGTTCTAGAAGAGTCATCCATGGAACCCTAGGAATCTCCAAGACCCTTTAAAGAAGTACAAGAGATCAAAACTATTTTCATAATAATAAAATAGTATTTACCTATTAATTTTTCAACTGTATATCTGTGTAAGGCTGAATTTTTTTTCACATGCTTCAACCAAAAGAATATACCATAACAGACTGAATAAAGAAGTTTCAATAATATCAAGGCAGACCATGAATAGACTTACAAAAATGTAAAATAATGTCACTTTTCTAATTTACTTTGTTTTAGAAAATAGATTTCGCCCAAACATGTTACTTATAATAACATGTAATGGATTTATTGATATTTTAAATGAATTTTTAAATTATCAGTTTTAATTTCTAATGTGGTAAATCTTGATAGACATGATCCACATACACAAAAGTTCTTTGGGGTCCACAATAACTTTTAAGTGTGTAAAGGGGTAGGAGCGGCTAGGTGGCACAGTGAATAGAGCACCAGCCCTGGTGTTAGGAGGACCTGAGTTCAAATCTGGCCTCAGACGCTTGACATACTAGCTATGTGACACTGGGCAAGTCACTTAACCCCAACTGCCTTGCCTTTCCCCCTCCAAAATAAAAAGAAACTGGACCTTTTGGGGGTGGCTCGGTGGCACAGTGAATAGAGCACCAGCCCTGGAGTCAAGAGGACCTGAGTTCATATCCGGTCTCAGACAGTTAACACTTACCAGCCATGTGACCTTGGTCATATCACTTAACCCCAATTGCCCTGCTTTCCCCCCTCCAAAAAGAAAGCAAAAAAAAAAAATCTGAGTTCCAATACTGCTTCAGATACTTACAAGCTACCTAAGTAACACAAGAAAAATCACTTAACCTGTCTACCTCAGTTTCCTCAACTATAAAATGAAAAGAGAAGAGGTATTCCAAAAACTCCTTTATCATCTCTTCTATGAAGACAAAACCTTGTACTGTGAGTATAGCTAGCAATTATTAGACTTTGTAGTCAAACTTTTTTTTTTACAATTTTGCAGTACTCATCTTCAACTGTTCTGTGGTTTTTAGTCTTTCCATGTACATTGACAGTTAATGTGTATATTGTTTTCCTAGTTCTATTTATTTGTATCAGTTCATGTAAGTCTTTCCATACTTCTCTATATTTATTTTGTTCTTAATTTCTAATTAAGCACAGCAATATTCCACTATATTCATGTACATTTGTACAATGAACGGATGTCTACTTTGTTTCTAATTCTTTGCTACAACAAAAATTCTAAGAACATTTTAATGTATAAGGAGACTTTGGGTTTTTTTTTTCCTTTTTGGAGGGCAATTGGGGTTAAGTGACTTGCTGAGGGTCACACGGCTAGTTTTTGTGTTAAGTGTCTGAGGCCGGATTTGAACTCAGGTCTTCCTGACTCCAGGACCAGTGCTCTATTCACTGTGCCACCTAGCCACCCCTGAGACTTTGTTTTTTTGACAGTGATCTCCTTGGTGCACATGCCTAGCAGTGGGCTCTCTACATCAAAAGATATGGATGCCTTAGCCACTTTATTTGCATCATTCCAAATTTCTATCCAGAAAGACTACCCTAATTCACAGCTCTACCCACAATGCATTAGTGTGCCTTTCTTTCTTCACTTCCTTCAACTTTAATTATTCCCTTTTATCATCTTTGACAGTTTTTAAGGTATGAAGCCAAACTTCAGGGTTGTTTTGATTTTCATTTCTCTTAGTATTAGTGATCTGGAAAATTCTTTCATATGATTGTTAGTAGTTTGAAATTATTCTTTCGATAACTATTTGTTCATATCCTTTGATCACTTGTGTACTGAGGAATGGAATTTGGTCTTATATATTTCTTTTAGTTGTCATTTGGTATCTTTGGATACTGTAGCAGCAAGCACCCCCGCGTCCCCAGGGTGTCTGCCAACAGAGGTTCTTGGATCTGCTTTGATAAAGGAAAGCAACTCAAAATGGGTTAACAAGCTTACTTTAATCAGTCAAATATGTATCGTTTACCTTGTTCAGGGGGAAAAGGTCAGCACCCCGAATTTCAGAGTATACAGACAGAATTATCAAGACAGAGAAACAGATCAAGTAGATAGTTTCCAAACTGTCCAACCATTACATCCATACCAAATCAGCATCTGGGTTTTTCAAAGCCAGGGGGGCTCTCAACAACGGCTTCCCAGAGTCCAGATCAAATCACAGAACACTTCTCAAAGTGCCCCCAAAACAAAGCCTCAAATCAGGGTTTATATAGCCTTCTCCTGGCTCAGAGAATGTAACAACCTTCTGGATCCACTGGCCAATCAAAAAGTATCTACTGAAAAACAAGCCTCCCACACCAGGCTCCAGGTGCACTTTAGCCTAGGGGCAGGGAAGATCTTTAAATTTGCATTTCCATTACAGATACCAAAACTTTATCAGAGATATTTGAAACAAAGATTTTTCCCCAACTGGCATTATCCTAAGTGAATTACTTTTGATTGTGAAAAAGTGTTTCAGTTGGGGCAGCTAGGTGGCACAGTGAATAGAGCACTGGCCCTGGAATCAGGAGGACCTGAGCTCAAATTCAGCCTCAGACACTTAACACTTACTAGCTGTGTGACCCTGGGCAAGTCACTTAACCCCAATTGCCTAGCCTTCCGCCCCTCCAAAAAAGGAAAAAAAGGGTGGGGGGAAGGGTTTCAGTTTCATGTAATCAAAATTATCTATTTTGTCTTTTATAATTGCCTCTTCCCATTGTTTGGTTAAAAATTAATCTCCTATATCTTTGAATGCTATATGATCTTTTCTCTTCTAATTTTTAATAGAATAATCTTTACTATTCAAGTAATATATCCATCTTGAATTCATTGTGGAATGTGGTGTAAGATGTTGGTCCAGTCTTATTTCTGTCAAATTGCCTTCCAATTTTCCCAGTAATTTTTATCAATTACCTAGTTCCTAGGTAAAATAACAGAACTATCCGCCACAACTGACCAGCCATAAAACCCACAAATTTTTATTTTCGTGGGTTTTTTTTCATGCTAATTCTTTAATGTCCAAGGGAAGGAACAGAGACATGAGTCCCACCCCCCAGTTGCTGGGTTCCTGAGGCCTATGTCCCCTCTGGCCTGGCCAGGGTCCTCCCCAAACCAGTTGAGCTCAGAATAGGGGAGGTGTGAATGGTTGGACAACCCCAAAGCCCAACTCTAATCCCCAGACTTGGGAAAATGTTGCTTTGTCAGGGGCACAGTATGCCAAGCTCTGATGGCTTTTATCCACTGGCCCAAAGACAGTTTGGGGCATTCCTGGGAGGTCAAACATGCTGTCTGAACATGACCTCTGCCCCTACGGGCCTCCCTCTTGAAGCACGTAGGGTGGGTCACTGCTGTTTTTCCCTTTGACCTGGATGTGTGTGGTGGGGGAAGAGGAGGTAGGGGTTGGGGTGCAGGCTGTCGGGAGAGGACATAGAGGCACAGGTCCCAGGAAGGCTTACGGAGCAAAGCTGAAGATAATGGTCATTTACTTCAGCATTAAATTCCAGGGGGCTTGAGAAGGAGGAGCCTCTTCCCCCACCCCCATGTGACTACCCACAGGTGGGTGGATAAGGCACCCAAGCAGTCAGTAGAAATGCCAACAGATTGAAAGTCAGGTTTCCTGGGTTTAGGACCACCCTCATCTCCCTGCTGTCCCCCATCCCAGCTTTTGGGGAAGCTTCGTAATGTCTCTGGCCTAGATAGGGACTAAGGTGTGGCTAGGAGGCTAGGAATTGGGGAGGGAAGTTGTGAGTGGATATGTCTAGGTCACTTCCTTTTCCTTAGGACATGAAGCCTCAGTTTCCTCATCTGTAAAATGGGTCCAAGGGGCTAGAAAGAGAGTGACTTGCCCCACACCACAAGACAGGAAGTTGCAAGGGTAGGTTCAAACCAGGTAGGAAGAAGTTGAGTCATGGGGTGGGGGGTTCTGCTGATAGGAGAGGGGGGCTGGGATCCTGCTGGAAGTCATCTGGCCAGGGCTGTTCACTCCCCAGCCCTGCAGTGAGCTCCTTGGCTCTGCCCACACTGGATGCTTACTCTTGATCCTGGTTGCTTGCCAGGAGGGCCAGGACACTTTGAGGAGGCTGGATTTGAAGGGCTCCCTGGCTCCCCACCACCTTGGCATCAGGGAGAGGGTAGGGGGCTGAGCAGGCCCTGGCTGAGGACCCACGTATGGGCACTGGTAGGAGATGGACCTGTAGCCAGTGGGGTCCAGAAGGACCTTTGGGGGCAAGTGGGCAGCACCAATCCAGGGGGACCCAGAGAGCTCTCTGGACAGCACAGAGCCCATTGGATGGCCCATTGATGGAGCTGGGAGGTGGTCCTGGAGACAGAAGTGGAGAATTGGGGCCAGCTTTGTCCAGGTCTGGCTCTTCCCGGGCCTCCTTCAGCAGTGGGGCCTGGCTGCTTTGGCTGCTTTGGAGCATGGGGCTGAGCACTGGCCTCAGTGGGGCCCTAGGGCAGGTGTCTGGGTCACACTCTTGGAAGCCTTTGGCAAAGGGGTTGCTAGCGATCTTTAGCTGGGTGACACTGTGGTTCTGATAGGCTGTCACAGCCATGAACTGAGTCTCAGAGAAGATGAAGGACTTGAAATTCTCCTGTGCATAGTGCTCACTGTCCTTTCGGGGGTCCACAAACACCACATGGAATCAGGGCTGGTAGCGGTGCATGGAGTTAAGAATGATCTGGGCAGGAGGGAAGGCTGAGATGGGCTGGTGACTGTCAGCTGGACCAGACCCACAGCACCCCACCGGGGTCTCTCCCCTCACCTGTGTAAGGGGCCTGAGGGGGTCTGCATCACCTGGAGGGCTCCGGAGAGGGTGGAACCCCAGAGCACAGGACTTCATGTCCTGCCTTCTAGGATAGAGAACACCTAGCTTGGTGCCCCCAAAATGCATAAATTTTTAAAGAATAATGTTTTTCATAAATATCACCATACCAAATACTCCCTAATTTCTAAGCTAAGAAGACCAAAAAGCTTTCAAAATATAGACACCTAATAGAAGAAATGAAAACCATGTGGGAATAGGACAAAGAAGAATGGATCCTTCATATCCTAATTGCTATAGGAACTGCCACCCAAAGACGTTTGCAGGAATGAGTTTTACAGAAGAAAAGTTTGCATTCCAATACTTTTATACAACTCTATTACAAAGTTATTTTATCTACCTGTATAAGAGTTGACCAGACATTAAATATCAAAAACTAGTAGTTAAGCAACTTGTTGCAGGACCATTTTTATCTGAACTCCATAGGAAAAAAATGAGTATCATGAGATAATAGGTATTAATAGCTGGTATTAATATGGAATTTTAAGGTTACAAAGCATTTTCATATACATCTGATTTTATCTTAATAAAATACAGAATTGAAGAATCATCCCCTTTTTTATAGATGAAGAAACAGGCTCAGATAAGCTAAGTGACAAAGATTGAAGTGGGACTTGGGGTTTAATCTAGCCCTTTTTCTGTTACTTCAATTCCCCTGTATAGCCTCTAACTGAAAGTCTTTATGTTCCAGGGCACATTACTTGGTCTTTTTTATTAAAAGTCCCAACAGATAATAAGACCCAAAAATGCTCAAAATCAGCAATGTATCTTGACCTGAAATAAATGTTTTATTTAGTTTCCCTGCTTTATTTTCAAAATTTTGTGGAGTCCTAATTGTAACTTTTGAAGTTTTATGTAGAAAACAACACTGATTCAATTATGCCATTACTAATAACCCTACTTCTACTTACAAATGATCTGGGCTTACTACCATGAATTCAAGGTTTAATGGAAAAACCTATTTTAAGTAAATGTTTTAGCAACATCACAATCACAGCAAGGTAGCACAATAGATAGAGTCATTCATATTCTATTTCAGGAATAACTGAGTTCAAACTGGGCCTCAGATACTTAGGTTTGACCATGAGCAAATCATTTAGCTTCTGCTGGCTTAGTTTCCTCAAATGAAAAATAAGTCTCACAGGATTGTTGTGAGAATCATATGAGATACTTGTAAAGCACTTAGCACAGTATGTGGCACATACTAAATACTATCTAAAATTCTAAATGCTATTTTATCATTATTATTATTGTTATTATAATTATTCACAGGTAGTAATGTAATTTTGAGAAAGTGTTTATAAATCAGCTATTATTCATGTTCACATAATCTACTGCAAGTTTTTTTTAATTGAGGCTAGCATCCTCCCTATCTACCTACCACATACTTAACATATTTCTCCTCTCATTGTCCATTCCAGACTCATGGGCTAGAAAGATCAAAGATCATGTGGTCCAATCTCCAAATTATAAACAGGAGATATGACTTGCTATGATTCACATGGCAAGGTAGCTACATAGCAGAGACTGAAACCTACTCTCCTAAGACCAAGACTACACTCAATGCTCTTATCTCTCTACAATACACTTCTTTGTGACCTTAGAGAGTATAAAATAATTTTAACAACATAAGGAAAACACAATGTTTAAATCTCACAATATATTTCAAAGGCAAATATAAAGAAAAATTTAATAATCTAAACTTTTCATAAGACTAACTGCCTGGAAAGGACAACAATTACCACAAAGGAACAAATCAGTAATAGCAGAATTTCATACATTAATGAACTGTTTTTTTTTTTCAGGGAGTAGGGTGACGGAGTCTTGTCTTACATCCATCAAACCCAACATCTAAGTAGCCACCTATTCTACCTATCTGTGAGGTCAACTCTTTGTAAGTACTAGAATTTAATGAAATTCAGATGATGTCAGAGCAGGTAACAAACGAAGCAAGGCATACTTTTTTGAAATATATGAAGTGCAGGTTAAGAAATCTTCCAGTAACAACCTTCATTGGACCAATAGTGGCAATGTGTAAGACAATTCTGAAAATCCTAAAAATTTTCTGATTAAATCACCAGGGAAAAAAAAGTCTCACCATTCCAATCTTTTCTTGTAATTTACTATAACTGCTTTAAATGGATGGATGTTGGCAGCACATAAGGATAGAAGTGGGAATGATTCCAATTGTAAAGTAACTACTTTATCACATGTATTCTCAGAAAATATGGCCAATTAGAAAAGTTTATCTGGTAGCATAATGGTTAATAAATGGGATTTATAAGATGTACTTATTTTGAATTAAAAATCATAGTTACTTAAAAAATATTTAACTTAATTTCAGGAAATCCTACATAGCCATGAAGAATCAGTTTGATCCTTACTCCTTTTTATACCTTTAACTTTTAGTACAAATCATGAGCTGATAAATTTTAAAAGTACTTATTAGCAAGACAAAATGAGGTTCTTATAAAGGTGGAAATAAAAAAAATTAATTAAAATAAAAATAGTCAGTGAAAAGCAATGAGAGTTGAATTGAAAATCTGTTCACACCCTCAAAACACAAAAAATGCAAAAAGAATAAAATTAAAAATGAAGTTTCTGCTTAATCACGTTTTCTTCAAGGAATAAAACAGCATGATGATATCTCTTTAGAACTCTGGGACATATTACTTTTATGCTGTTTTTCTTCTGGTAAAATAGAATTAATGGTCTAAAACAAAAGAACTTAAACTGATAAGGTTAGTAAGCAGGTGGGGCATATAAGTAAGGTTAGAGAGAAGTAACTTCATTCTGTATGAAGCAAAATGTCACAGGGGGTCATCTGATTTTATACCAAGTTTATACTGTGACAGAAAGATGCTAATAGAATTATAATTAACATGAAGAGAATTATTTTTTGTTTTCCATGTTCAAAATGAACTCCTTAATGGCAAAGAGGGAATTATCTTGGATGGGTAGCTTGGTTTGGAATTAGAATGGTTCAAAAACAGCTTTGTATTCTACCAAGTAGTTTTAGAGTCTACCTGAGGAGGAAAAAGCCTGAAATAATTTGGAATTAAAAATAATGCTCCATCCCACCTTTAGCATGAGTTGAAGGGAAATTGCTCAACAGAGGGAGCTGCTATTTTTAGGCAATACATTTTATAAAATATTACCTTAGAGAACTGTTTTTTAGTTAGATAGGTAGTTTATTTTATTGAACCCGAGACCCCAATTTTGAAGACATTAAGTGAAATAATTTCAAGTTTTAGAAATGGACTCAAATAGTGATGTTTGACATAAATACAAAAAGCAAAAGAATAGGTGTGAAATTAAGCCTAATAACCTGTAAGTGTGTAGTTGAGGAATTCTCAAGGATGAGAAAAACTCCTGTAAACTAGAGAAAAGTATGTAAGAAAAGAACAGGTAATAGATGAGGAGGAGGGAAGGGAAGGAGAGTTGCTACAAGTGGTGTGTTTCAAAGTATTACAAAGTGTTTGCAAAAACACTACAAAATCCATCATGCCCCAGAAGTTTTAACTCTTTCCTACTCAGTCAACAGGGAGGAATATCTGACTGTGTTATATAAGTCACTGGGAAAATAAAAGTTGCTTTAATTATTAAGTGAAATGAAACACATCCATTCTGTAAAGAAAAGGATACCTATAGTAAAATTCAGCAAAACAACCCAAAGAAGAGGTGAACACAAGCAATTATACAAATGGGAGGAAAATGATAAAAGTGAGCCATCAACCATGATTAAGCTCTACCAAAATGTGCATAGCTGCTTGTACTGCTCCTAATGAAAGGATTTCAAATTTTAAATCTAGGACATATCCCTTTTATTAGAGAGTTTGATTAGTTTAATACAATAATTCCTCCCAACAATAATAGCTACCCAGCTGTTTAATATATCCCTTGAAAGTGTGTTATAAAATGAAATCAACTACACTGTGACCAGTTATTTTTGCTGGTTTATGATATTCATTGAAGTTATAAAATGTCTATCATAGGTTAAAAGCAGATTATTGAAAAGCATCCTATAAAATACTTTTGCTTCCAAGACTGAATTTAATAGTATGAAAACATCCTAAATCTTATGCTGGGGTGAAACAGTTTGAGAACACCCTCACTCTACAAACAAAAATACGTTGACATCCTGCCAATACAAAAATTTTGATGAGCAGGATACTCTCAGAAAAGCCTGGAAAGACTTACATGAGCTGATGCAAAGTGAAATGTATGGTGTGCAAAGTAACAGCAATATTGCAAGATAATCATCTGTAAGTGATTTAGCTATCCTCAGCAATATAACTGTTAAAGACAATTTTGAAGGACTTGTGACAAAAAATGCTATCCATCCCCAGAGAAAGAACTGACAGTGTCTGAATACAGATGGAAACATACTTTTTTTTTACCTTACTTTTCTTGAGGTTTAGTTTTTTATTTTGTTTTGTTTTTGGTCTATGTTTTCTTTCACAAAATGACTATTTGCATGACTATATATGTATAATCTAAATTGAACTGCTTGCCTTCTCAATGAGGAGAGGTAATAAGGGAGGAAGGGAGAAAATTTGGAATTCAAAATTTTCAAAATGAATGTTAAAAATTGTTTTTACATGTAACTGGAGAAAAATAAATACTAAACAAATAAAAAATAAAATTTTCATTTTACTCAGTATTGTTCACAAAACTTTCTATTCAACTTATTGAAGGATAAGGGAAGGAATTTCCTATTTAGCAAAGTAGATTATTCATATAACAATTTTATTTATAAATCACAATAGCACAATTAGTTGAGATGTCTGATAAGATATGATATATTGCCAATGTTAGCACTTGTTAATAAAGTAAATGCTCCACTATCTCAAAATATATTACCTCTACTACTAAATAAAAGCCTGGCATAGTTAGTCAGAAAAATCTAACAAATGTTTTGACCCTCATTATGGATAAAGATTTTATTCCTAAAATCTTGAAGGAGAGAAAGGATCTAACAGAATTAAAACAAGAACAAATACTATCAATAAAAATAATAACTGATATTAATATGGTACTCTAAAATTTGCAAACCAATTCATATACCATATTTGGCCCTCACAGCAATTCTGAGAGGAAAGTGTCATAGGAATTATTGTAATTCTCATATTACTGATGAGGAAACAGAAGTAAAAATATTTAAGTGAACTGTCCAGAGTCACAAAGCTGTGTCTGAGCCCGGATTAGAACTCAGGAAGATGAGTCTTCCTAATTCCAAGCCCAGTGCTCTATCCACTACACCACCTGGCTGTCCCTTCTATCAACTATTAGATCATATGCTTTGGCCTTGTAACAAAAGAATTTATTGTTCATGCTTACTCTTAACATTTTGCTGACCGAATAGTCTCCCCCGACCCCACCAACTCACACACATGCACACTAGTTTCAAAAAAAAACACAGAATGCATCTGAAGACTTGCCTTCTCCCAGGGAGCTCAATTCAATTCAGTAATAAGTACCGACCACTGAACTTTATATGTTAATAAGCTGGGACCCCTATCAATGCTATAACCAGTTCACAAATCGAAAATAAGTACCATGTCTCAAATGTATTACATCACATTTAACAAGGCTGACTGGAAGAAGATTCCCTTCAGTACCTGAAAAAGCATAGCTGTAAATACACTGTCAGGTGCTTTACTTAGAAGATCTTTTTACACTGCAATTAGGTTCTCTGCTTCCCCCACCTCTTCTCCTTGCCTCAGACTCACACCCACCTATCTGCTCCCACAGTGGATTTTTTTTTTGGCCCATATAACTCAAGAACAAGATAGGACTTTGTGATAAAGAGACCATTGTCTAAAAGCCCCAAGTTTCCTATAGGAGCTGTGCTTCAGTTTTCATGTTTCATACACTGAAGATATTAATGGAAATCCTAAAAACAAGAGACATCAAACACTCAATCAAAGTTGGCAAGTGAGAAGAGTGTCAGCAGGTTTGAGGAGTCCAAATGTTTTACTTTCAGTTAATGAACATATACTGTTCATTCTCAGCCAAAAGCAAGATCAATCAACCAATTAGCATTTATTAATAACTTACTCTTTGTGAAGCACCGGTCTAGGAAGTATAGATACAAATTCAAAGAATGAAACAATCAACTCTCAGAGAGCTTACATTGCATTGGGAAGATAAGTATACATACATGTATAATATATTTATGTATATTATGTATACCACATATGTCAGTATTATACATATAGAGATAATAAATATAAATAAATATAAGGTTAGAGTTATCTACAGAGGTATAGAGAGCTGTTACATTTTCAGTGTGAGCATTTACACCTCAGAAATTGGCAAAAGCTACAAATAAGGACTTAGTTTGTTGTTGATGTTATTTTATTGTCTAGATTAAAGAAAATGATAGAGAAAATGTTAATAATGCAGACTGAAAGTATGTCAAGATTACATTGTGACCAGGTGGCCTGTTGTTAAGTATTTACCAATAAAAGCACTAGCAATTGGATTAGTAAAGACTTCATGTGGAAGTTGGTGTTTGAACTGTATCTTGAATAAAGACAAGGGTCTTATGAGGTAGAAATGAGCAAAAGGTAACATTCTCAGCATAGGGGATTGCCAGTACAAGGAAAACAGATACAACGGACTACTACATTTCAAGAACAGAAAGACAGTTTAGGTGGATTGAAAAGTGCAGGAAAGAGAATAAAGTATAATGAGGCTGGAAAGATGGTTTGGGGACAGGGAGTAAAAAGTTTCAAAAGCTAAAGAAAGGAGTTGTCTTTTACTCAAGAGGCAAGAAGAAATTGCTGGAATTTATTGAGTTGGAGAATGCTATGGTCAAATAAGAACTTAAGGAAAAACTTTTTAGCAACTATATGGAGTATGGAATGGAAAAGGGAGAGATCTGACTATAGGGAAACCAATTAGGAGGTCCTTCAGTCATCTAGGTATAATGTAATAGGGGCCTGAACAAAAGTGGACAATAGATCATAAAGATAAGAATTAGTGATTGGCATCTGGATTACAGGGAAAAAAAAAGAGAAAGAAGTAGAAATAGAATGTTTTAATTACAGATCATGTGCTGATCACATAACTATCTCACCATCTTACTCTCTTCAAAGAAGGGGACGGGCAAAGAATGAGGGGGGAAAAGTATAACAATGTGATGGAGAGTAATAAAAAATTAACCATCATAACTTACTGATGGGATGAACTTACATGCAAAAAAAGAGGCTAGCAGAATGGAAATGAAAATAGCATTAACATCATGTTGTTTACAAGAAGCACATGTGAAATAAAGATTCACAGAGTTAAAATGAGGGGAAGAAGCTGAATTTTTTGTGTTTAGTCAAACGCAAAAAAAATATGAATAGCAATCATGACCTCAGATAAGACAATAGTGAAAATAGATATGGTTAAAAGAGACAGAGAAAATATAATATTCTTAAATGTAATTCATAGAAAATGAAATAATTTCAAATTATATATGTGCATGTGTGTACATGCACTGAATAGCATGGCATCTAAGTACTTAAAGGATTGTAACTAAAGCGAGAAACAGTTGGCAAAGCTATAATATTTGGGGATCTCACTGTGTACTCCATTTTAGACCTAGACAATGCTAACAAAAAGATAAGAAAGAAGTTAGGGACTTTCACAGAACTTTTAAAAAGTTGAAAATGTTAGATCTCCAGTAATTACTAAATAGGAATAGAAGTGTGCATAATGCTCAGCAATTCATAGTACCTTTATAGAAATTGACCATAAGCTAGGCATAAAAACCTGAAAAAGAAATTTTAAAAAATAATAACTCTTTACAAACTACAATGTAACAAAATTACAACCAATGAGTGACCTGGGGAGTGGGGGTGGGAGACTCCAGTTGAAGTGGGAATAAATTATTTAAATATTGCATCAAAGAACAAAACAGAGGAGAAATAAATAATTTAATCAAAGGAAATGACAAATGGAACAACATACGAGAGAGAGAGAGAGAGAGAGAGAGAGAGAGAGAGAGAGAGAGAGAGAGAGAGAGAGAGAGAGAGAGTAAGAGTTCTATGAGCTGGGAGTGCAATAATAAAATAGATTAATTATTAACTTGTCTGAGAAATAAATGAAAACCAAATTGCTAACATCAAAAATGAAAAAAAAAGAATATATAAAAAATAAAAAAGCAAAGGGAAATGTTAAAAATTCTTTTCATAGGATCAAAGATTTAGAGCTACAAGAAGCCTTAAAGACCAAATTCAACCCTCTCATTGTATTGATGTGGAAACTGAAACACAGAGCAGGTAAGTGACTTGCTGAGCCACACAGCTAATAATTGTAAATGTCAGTATCTGAACTGAGAACTTTCTGAATCCAAGGCCAGCACACCATCCAATATACTAAGTAGCTGCTTCTATTTTACCCAATTTATGCCCCAAAAATGATGAAAAAAAATGATGGGTAGTAACAAAAATATAAAATATCCATATTAAAAATAAAAGAAAAGGAAGATTTAAATAATCTAATCTCAGAAAATTAAAATAAGGCATATTTAGACTCTCAAAGAAGAAAATACTCCAAGATCAGTTGGTTGTACTAGTGAATCTTAAAAAAAAAAACACTCAAAATTAATTCTAATATTATGTGAACTTTTAGCAAAACCATAAAAAGGAGGGATCCTATAAAATTCCTTTCATGATATAACAGTGATCTTGATACCTAAGCCAGACAAATAGAAAATAGAGAAAAAAAACACTATAGAACAATATCTACAATGAACACAGATACAAAAATATTAATTCAATATGGGGGGGAAGGCTACAGTAATACATTTTTAAAAAAACAATATACTATGACCAGATTGGATTTTTACAAGGAATTCAGGGTTGATTCAATACTAAGAAAACCATAAATATAATAAACCAAATACAACATAATAACCAAAAAATATAAAAAGCATGCAATTATGTCAATAGACAAGATAAAGGTTTTTCTGCAAAATACATCTATTTTAATTTAAAATATTAAATAGCATAGGAACAAGTAGACCTTACTTTACAATTCTAAGTCATAATTATCTAAAACTAAGAATCATTATTTTATGTAATGGAGAAATGTTAGAGACCTTTACAAAAAAATCAGGGGTAAAGCAAGAATGTTCTTTATCAGCACTATTATTCAGTATAGTTCTAGAAATTATACTTGCTCTTTATAAAACAATAAGAAGAAAAAGAAGTTAAGTTAAGCATAGGGAAAGAAAAAGCAATATTACTTCATTTTGAAGATTATATGATGCTCTGGTTTATTTTGATTTATATATTTTTAAAAGCAATTGGGGTTAAGCAACATGCTCAAGGTTACACGTCCAGTTATTTTGTGTGGGTGCCAAGTATCTGAGGCCAGAACTGATCCCGGGTCTCCCGATGCTGGGGCCAGCACTTACTCACTGTGCCACCTGGCCACCCCTCTGGGTTTTTTTTTAATCCTAAAAACTGAACTAAAATTTATTGGGGGAAAAGTATTAATAGATAACATTTACATAGTACCTAATATGTGCCAGGCACTGTAATAAGTGTTTTACAAATATCATATAATTTATTATTTCCATTTTACAGCTGTGGAAACTGAGGCAGGCAAATGTTAAGTTACTTGCCAAAGTAACTAAGCCTAGATTTAAACTCAGTCTTCCTGTATCCAAGCCCAGCACACTATCCACTATAGATAGGACCAGAGGGATTAAAAAGCACAATTTTGATCATATAATATTGAAAACCAATATGACAATTAGAAGAGAACTGGAAAATAAATCAACAATCAAAACAAAACAAGTTTCTCTGATAAAGTCTGATATCCAAAATATCTGGAGAATTGATTCAAATAAAAATGAACAAAAGTCATTTCCCTATCAGATACAGGTTAAAAAGTTAGGAACAATCAGTTCTCAAAAGAAGAAAAGCATATTATCAACAACCACACGAAGGAACTATTCTAAATAGGTAAGAGAATTGTAAATTAAAATAACTTTGATGTTCTGACTCACACCCACCAAACTGTCAAAGATGAAAAAATGGAAAATGGCAATTATTGTAGGCTATGTGGGAATATCCAATAAAACTAATATCTTGTTGGTGAAACTATTCCTTGTATCAGCCATTCTGGAAAGCAATTTGAAACTATACCCAAAAAGTTACTAAACTATTCATATCCTTTTATTTGGTGATACTACTATTAAGCTCATAACCCAAAAGTATAAAAGAAGGAAGATATTCACAGAAGCATTTTTGTTGTTGTTGTACCAAAGCATTGGAAAATAAGAAAGTATGCAGTTGGCAATGAATTAACAAATTATGATTTATGAATTCAATGGAATATTATTGCTATACCTTTGTAAGATGAAAAAAGAGATACAGAGAAAGCCAGAAAGACAGTATGAACTGCTGGGTGAGGTGAGCAGAAAGTGTGATATCAACACCAAAGAAAAACAACTTTGAAAGATTTAAATGCAGCGTATTTGTTATGAGGATGCTTTATTTTTCACCAGGGGGAGGATATCAGGAGGATATAGGGTTATTAATAGTGATGCAAAAAAGTAATGATAACAGAAATGAAGTATTTTAATATATAGAACAGAAGAATGTTCAGAAGGGAATGGACAGTTGGAACTAAAATACTTAATTTATTATATATTTTAAACACTGTACATAATAGTGAGTTGTAATATCTGTATTGTGTTACTATTCTTCTACATATGGAAATGCCCATATTTGTTCATCTTTGTCAAATTCAGAATAACAAAAAAATATTATTTTTAAATTCAAAGAATAGGCTAACAACATAGCGTGAAGCCTCAAGAATACTTGCATTCAACAGATATTGTAGACCTGATTCAGATAATAAAACTTCTTTCCCTAGGATAAATTATACTACAAGCATATTAATAATATAACAGCTTCACTTCTCTGTTCTATTACCACACATAATCAAAGTAAGGCATAAATATATGTCCCCACTCAACCATTCAAAAAGAATGATAGATCTTGAACCCCTATGCTTCCAGTAATAATTGTTAGAGCTGTGTTTCCTTTAACTGGTAATATAGATTTCTATAGCATATAAACCTGGTTGATTTATAGACAAGATATAAAAATTATTTTCAAATATTTTCTTTTCAAATTCCACATGTTATAGCAGAAAATATTTCATGCTCGTTTTATTTGTCACTACTGAAAAATAGTTTTGATTTATACACAAAAGAAAATCCAGAAAGGAGACAACATCTTGGAAGAGAATGTGGTCAACAATGTCAAATGTTGCAGAGAAGGAAATAAAGTCAAGAACAAGGTAATGCCTTAAGAAAGTACTGAAGGGTAAAAGGATTAGAGCTCAGTAAGTCAGTTAAAAAACATTTAAGGGGCGGCTAGGTGGCACAGTGAATAGAGCACGGGTCCTGGAGTC
The DNA here is from genome assembly GCF_028583685.1 of Petaurus breviceps papuanus. Lineage (NCBI taxonomy): Eukaryota > Metazoa > Chordata > Mammalia > Diprotodontia > Petauridae > Petaurus > Petaurus breviceps. Next base: position 24,930,408 of record NW_027187380.1, on the reverse strand, counting down.
AAGAGGACCTGAGTTCCAATACTGTCTCAGACACTTAACACAAAAACTAGTCATGTGACCTTGGGCAAGTCACTTAACCCCAACTGCCCTCCAAAAAAAAAAGGCAAAAAAAATATTTAATCATTTCTTATGTTCCAGGCACTATGTTAAACTCTGGAGATACAAGGAAAGGTAAAAAATAGTCCCTGCTTTAAAAGAGCTAATATTCTCATTAGAGAGACAACGTGAAAATAACTAGGTAATTATAAGACAGAATAGATGAAAAATAATCTGAATGTGGAATGAAAGGCCCCAGCAGAAGGGCTCTAAGTTGAGCCAGGGAAACTACCAGTAGAAGACAGAGCATTCATTACAGACATTTGAAACAGTCAATGCAAAGACAAAGAGAGAGAGCAAAGGAAATGGAGGCACCAATTGTTTGTGCCCAGCTCAAGGAGTTTAGCCATGAAAGAGAAGAGACACAGGATGAGAGAGGTCACAATAACAGTAAAGAATGGGTTTGGAAACAGGTTTGAAATGGAAGAAACACAAAAGATGAACAAGTAGAAGTCCAGAGAACACAGAGAACATCACATAGAGGACTTCCTGACTTAAATATCAGAAAAAAGTACCCAGAAAGTACTATCCACTGCAAGAGGACAAATCTGATGTCCCCAATTTTAATGCCCTTCTGCCCCCCAAATTACTTTAATATTGTATGAATACTTCAAGTGATTTTTTTTAATATTCTGCTTCCTCCCAAGTAGAATGTAAACAAAGGACAGGAATCCTCAAAGGGGTTTTACATCCGTAACAGCTACAATACCTAACAATTAGTAGGCAATGAATAAATACTAGGTGAATGAAAAAATGAATAAATGGATAGATGGATGAATGAATAGGTAAGAAAATTAATATTAAGGAGCTAGCAAGAAACAAAGGATTATACAATTTATTGACAATCCCAAGCTGGAGAACAGTATTCAAGTGTGCTGGTACAACTTTAACACACTATCTACAACTGAGCTAATTATTTTCTAGCACTTTCTTGAGTAGTCTGCAAACTCTGCTAGATGTATTCAATAACTACAAAACCTGAGACTTCTCTTCTTCTGTCTCAAGTGGAATGGTCTCTGGAGAAAAACAGTACTACAGAATTTAAGTGGCAGGAAGGAATAGTATTTCTTCTTTATGCCTATTTCACTAGCCTTTAGATGATTTCTTCCTATGGGAACAACAGTGTTCTGGAAGCTAAAAAGAAAAGAACTCTCAAATTAACTTTAATTAGAGGTTAAAACATTCAACTTTGAGTGCAAGCTCTTAGGACAGGGACTTTATCTTTGTAGTGCTTTGTACAGTGTTTAGCTCCCTTAGAAAAGTTTAAAAGAGAGAGTACTAAACCATCACCTTAAATTCCAGACATTTATTTAAGGTGAATGCCACATTTAAAGTACTCATAAACACAGTGACTGCTTGGGAGGTCAAAAATTCATCCATAATGTATTTTTTTTCCCAAGACTAATGCTCAAAGTGTTTTAAAACATTAGACAATTTTTAATTATCTATTTCATGAATTATACACGACAAGTCATAAAATCTTGGAACTATAAGGGACCTTTGAGATCATCTATTATAATCCTCTTCTTTTAAATATGCCAAAGGACTATAAAACTGCATAACCTTTCATCCAGCAATACCACTTCTTGGTTTGTATCCCAAAGAGATCATGAAAAGGGAAAAGGACCCACATATACAAAAATATTCATGGCAGCTCCTTTTGTGGTGGCAAAGAATTGGAAATTGAGGGGATGCCTATCAGTTGGGGAATGACTAAACAAGTTGTGGTAATATTAATGTAATGGAATACTATTGTGCTATAAGAAATGATGAGCAGGTGAATTTCAGAAAAACCTAGTAAGAGTTATGTAAACTGATATTGAGTGAAGTGAGCAGAACCAGAAGAACATTCTACACAGTAACAGCAACATTTTGTGATAATCAACTATAATAGACAACTCTTCTAAGCAATATAATGATCCATGACAATTCCAAAAGACTCATGACATAAAATGCTATCCACATCCAGAGAAAGAAATATGGAGTCTGATTGTAGATTGAGGTATACTATTTTCACTTTTTTTATTGTTTTTTGTTTTTTCTTTCTCATGGTTTTTCCCTTTTGTCCTGATTCTTCTTTCACAACATGACTAATGTGGAAATAAAATTAACATGATTGTAGTATTATCTATAACATATCAGATTGCTTGATTTCTTGGGAAGGAGATCAGGGGGAAGGAAGTAGAAAATTTGGATCTCAAAAACTTACAAAAAGGAATATTGAAAACTATCATTACATGTAATTGGAAAAAAATAAACTACTATTAAGTAGGAAAAAATACATCCTATGCTTAAACTTAAATCCTATAACTACAATGCATCTTGGATTATCCAAGGAATTTAATTAGTGCCATTTTAACTGTTATGTCATTATCTCGCATAAATAATAAAAAAGTTAACTTCATATTCTAAGTATTCTAAATGTGAGGGTCAGCTAGAAAATTTTCTAGAAACAATCCAGGCCAATGAATTTTTAAATATAGTTCAATGGCAAAAAAATGAAATGTTAAAGTTGGTGTAACTAAGTTCAAATCTCATTTCTGCTACTTACTACCTGTGTGACTCTGGTCATGTTTATTCCTCTGTAAAAAGAGGGCTCTGATTTATTAGGTGATTTTTAAATTCCATTCCAGATCTAAATCCTATGATACTAATCTTCTGTCATAAACCAAAGGGTACCAGTTTACCAAGATTTCTCTAGAACAATTGCTTATAAAGGTAAATTAAATTCCCTGAGAAAGGAAAAGTGATTTAGAAACAATCTCAGGAAGTTAGGATATCGAGTCTCCTCTTAGTAACTGACCTTCAATTCTTTGTCATGACAAAAGTATTTTATCTATCTTATATCATATCTATCAGCATTAAATTATTTGGAAGTTGCATTAGAGAGAATGCTCTATAGTAACACAAAGATGACAAGACTATCCTTGCTAGCAGAATAGACAAAAACCAGATAAATTCTCTGATAAAACTAATCAGTCAAGTGAATATATATGTAATCATTAAAGCAAATCTTTAAAGCAAGATTCCACAGGAAAAGATAAATTTTATTAATCAGATAGATTGAATAAAAATGATTGCTTCAATGGTCCAACTTCCTAACAAGATGCTCTAAGTCATTCATGAGCCTAAAAAACAACATGACAAACAAATAAGAAAGTGGTTTAGAGTCCTAGACTCCTAGACCATAGAAGTATTGGAAAAACAAGTCACAAGGAAATAAATTCCAACCTGTAATGTTAACACCAAGGTCTAAGGTTATGTCCAACTCTAAATCTCCATAATTTAAATATATTGTTTCTAAAGCAAAAATAGACCAAAAACAGTTCTTATGAGAAGCTGGGAAACTCATCTTACTGAGTTCAAATCCTGCCTCAGACACTTAGTTGCTATGTTACCCTGAGCTCTAAGAGTTGGATATGACAGAAACAACAAATGCATAGTTTACTCTACTAGGCAATGAGAATACAAAGGCAAAGTGAAACGCACCCTGACCTCAAGGAGGTACAACAGGTAAATAGATAAGTAAATATAAGGTATATACAAATATACAAAGTACTGAAACCTTATTTTAAGAGTCAGAAAACACTAAGAATTAGGGAGAAGGGAGAGGAGAGATCAGAAAAGAAGATAATACCTGTCTGTGGGAGTTGACATGGAAAAAGTGAACAAAAGATATGTTCTAAGTAAAGGTGACCTTTGCACTGGGCCTCAAAGGATTGGGGGGGGGGGATGAAGTTTATCTTTAACTAATACCTAGTATAATATATACTGATCCTTTTAAGTGAATGTCTATCTTTTACAAAGAAAACAAGGAAAGATTTGTTCCATTTAGCCATCACAATCAAGGATATTACTAACAATAAATATTTATTGAATTACTCCCATAAAGACACACCCTAGGTGTTAAACCATGCTAGGTTATGGGAAATAGTGGTGTCAAGCTCTTTACAAAAGTCATCTGTTCTAGACCCAGTACTCCTAAATTTATAATCCTAATTTGCCAAGATACAGCACTTGTCAACCCTTCCTTGGAAGATATTTAGGCCAAAGGTCACAGGTATAATGGTAATTGTAATTTTTAATTTGAAGATCCCTTTTGTGTTGGCAGGTACTTAGCACTTAGTAACTGATCAAGCCTCTGTTGGGGGAAACAGAAAGTGTGAACTTCTATCTCCTGTTACTGATGTAACAGGAAGAGGTTGGCTGAAACAGGAAGCTAATGCTGTGTGTGTATATAAGGAAAAGCTCCAGAGAGGCACAGTAAGAATTTTCTTGAAACTAAGATCTGGTGGCAGAGCAGCTATAGAAGAATGGAGAATTGAGCCAGAATTTCCTGGGAGCTTGTGGTGGTGGAGCTTCTTCTGGATGGGAGCCCAGAGCCAAGAGCCCAGGAGCCCAGGTGACTGAGGAAACATGACATGGATGCTGAGACTTTGTTTGTGGCTTGGTTGAGCCTTGAATTCCCTGGAGCAGCAATTGTGAAGGATCTCACATGGATCAGACCCTGTGAAGTCCAGTGTGGAGCAGGATCTGCCCAGAGAACTGGTCAAGGAACTGGGAGCTGTCTGCCATTGAACCCAGGTGACAGTCTGGTGAATCCAGGTAGAATCTGGGACCACAGAAGGGGATCCAGGGAATCTGAGAACAGGCCCCAAGTCAAGATGAAAAGACCTTTCCTTGGGTACTGAGTAATTATGGAATCATAGTTTACTAGTGACCTAAGGGGTGAAGGGTTTTGTGTATGATACTTCATAAATGATTGCTGAATAAGTGACTAATTGAGTTAATCGAGACTTTGCCCCAAGAGTGGAAGACTTTGACTATTGTACTTTGAGATATCTTTACTGATAAGTGACTAATTGAGTTAATCAAGACTTTGCCCCATGAATGGAAAACTTTGACTATGCACTTTGAGACTACTGATAAGTGACTGATTGAGTTAACTTAAGGGTGACTATTTTACTTTGGGACTATGTTGTGAATATTATATTGTGATTTTCTGTGATAAGTTGTAATATTGTGAATGCTGTACCTTGATTCTCTGTGAAAGTTTTGCTTTGATTTGTTATGGAATAAATAGAGTGATCACTATACTATGTAATCAGAACCTTAAAAGCTGTTCACAGTAACGGGATGCCTTGGCAAGGCATTCTAGTAATTTAATCAGCAATGCAATTTTCTTAATGTCTTCTTTTGGTTTAATTGACCTCTCTTTTAATGACTTCTTCACATGTCCTCTTGTTCTGTCATGGAGTAAAGCAAAGAATCAATCATTTTGTTTAACTGTTTTTCCTAGTTACAGGGAAGGCCTCAATGACTGTATGAGGGAGAAAGGAGTACATCCAGAAACGACAATGGACTGTAATGTTAGAAACAAAAGGCATCCTTCTCAGTGAGGGTGGGTGGGGAGGGAAGAAGGGAGAGAACTTAGAACTCTAAGTTTTAAATATAAATGTTAAAAATTGTTTTTACATGCAACTGAGAAATAAGATATACAGGCAATGGGGTAGAGAAATCTATCTTGCTCTACAAGAAAATAAGGTGGAAGGAGATGAGGGGAGTGATAGAAGGGAGGGGAGTGATAGAAGGGAAGGGTAATCAAGAATACATGCCATCTTGGGGTGGGGGGAGAGGAGAGAGATGGGGAGATAGGTTGGAACTCAAAATCTTGGAGAAATGAATGTTGAAAACTAAAAATAAATAAAGTAACAAAAAAGGCATAAATAAGACATTTTTAAAGAACCAATCAACCAACAAAGTATATATTTGTGGTCTCTCTCATTTAGCACTATTAGACTATTATTACATTGCCTTAGTGGGATATTGTCTCTGTCCTTGGACAAATTATTAAATAACTATTTATACATGTGACTACACTGAAATTATTCCACCATCCAAAACCTCTATTTCATTCTAATTAAATACCTATTTACATATATGAATGTAGTTACTAAGTTAGTCTATTATGCAAAATCTCCATAGTCTTGAGAGAATAACCACGGATATACACACACAATCAAGAAAAACTAGTTGTATGACCTTAAACAACTTTCTTCTCTCTAGGTTTCATTTTTCTCATCTGCAAAATAAGGGGTAGAGTCTAAACCCAGGGCCTTAAAGCCACAGTTCCCCACCCCTGAACTATATTTAATTTCACTTCTAGCTCTAGATTTCTACCACTTCTTTCAAAACCTTCAATAATCAATACATCCTAGATCCTTAAGGATAACCTTTCTGTAATTTCTGGAGGCAATTACCTGATTTTAAATCACTATTACAAATATCTTCCTTTCAATAACCAACCTGCATTACACAGTCATTTGTTCAATTTTTTAATAGGCATATTGTTGATAGAATTCATCAAGATGTCACTTTTGAAGGAACTTTCGAATTCTGCTCTTGGATCTTAGTTATGTAATAGGCTCTATCTAGAGATAAAGCATTGTGGTTATGTTTAACAAGTCCAGCACTGTATACTCTGTCAGCTTCTACTATTGCTTTATGAAGTGAGAACTATTTGTTGCAGAAGTATTTTTGTGTTAATTTCTCCACAGCTCCTTTCAGTGAGGATCATTTTGTAATATTAAGAGTTTTTGTTTAGACACCTCCTAGATCCATCATGGTTCATTTTACCATGCTGAAAAGTAAGTTAAGAACGGTACAGTGTAGGTGTTAATTGTTCTAAATATGTTCTTCCCATTAAGCTTTAAATTCAGGATACCACTCAGTTTCTTAGAACACTCAACCTCAGTTTTCTCCTTGATAGCCTTATGCTGAATGTCTCTTATATTGAGAAGAACAAGTTATATATGATTATTGCTTTCATCCATTGGTTCAGTTTGACTTCTGAATTCAACCTCCAAGCCTTCAGTCTCTTCTTCCCAGATCACATGAAAAACTGCATACTTATTAAGTCCAAACAACATTTTGATATCATTGTACAAAGTTCATATCTGACAAAGTAGCTATTTAATGGACTTTTCAGCAGAGCCATATTGCTTGATGCCATCCATGTACATGGATGAAGCAAATCTTTTGGGACAACTCCCTCATTGATTTGAAAGCCATGGTCAGTTCTATTCACAATTGATAATGGGTTTCAGGCTAAGCCAAACCACAAAGAGTTTAAAATGTCTTGGAGGAAAATGCCACATTCTTAAAATCAATTTTCTTGATATTATATTGGTAGATTCTCATAAATAACAACTTTTAATGTGAACATGAAAAACACTCATTCTAACTATGCATGGATCTCATTTGTAGTATACACTTGAGTTATGAATGATGAAAGCTTTGAAACAATAAAAGAGGCATAAATGTTAATACATTTTCAAGTGGTCATTTAATCATCACCAAATCTATATATTAGGCTCCCCATTAGACCCATAGGACTTTGTAGCACACATTTGGCTCCTTAGGAAAAATAATAGTTTTTTGATACATGTCAATTTTTGAGCAATACAAGCTGTGAATACTTTGTATAAAGTATAGAAACATATATCTGGCCAGTATTTTGAGAGGTTCCTTGTGTTCTCATCTCTGAGTAATAAATATGTGGTGTTTTCTATTAAGAAAGATGAGATCGAGGTTGCATCAGAGAGGAAACTGGTTAAGTACTGTGCTAATAATTCATGTACCACTGTGAAGCACTTGAGTTAAATATCAGGTAAGCTATATGAAACCACTATTTCCCAGTTTTACAGAGAAGCTAGAATTCAAGTCATATTCTTTGATATAACCATTCTGTTGTTCTTTATATTAACAATAAGGAAGGTTTCTTCTTTATATTTACTCCAACTTCAGCTTTTGTTGTGTTGTACTTCTTTTGACCATATAGATGGCCAGAAATTTTCCTCATCTTTCTCCTTTGTATGATACAGTGGATAGTATGCTGGATCCAGAGTCTGGAAGATCTGAGTTCAAATCCAGCCTCAGACATTTACTCTGACCCTGGGCGAATCTTACCTCTGTTCGTCTCATTTTTTTCAACTGTAAAATGGGGATAATAATAGCACCTACCTTGAAGAGTTGTAAGGATCAAATGAGATAATATTTGTAAAAGAACTTAGCACAGTACATAGAATATAGTAGGCACTAAATAAATGTTTATTCCCTCCCTACTCCTTTCAATTTCTTTGCTTCTCAAGACACTACTGTATTTTATTTATATTAAATTCTTTATTTTGATTTTTATGCTACTTTTACTCTTTGATTCATCACCCTTTTGTCTTTCACTTTCAATTTTTGATTACCAATAGAATATCAGGTGTGGTTTTGTTTCCTGAATTCCAACTTGCATGTTTCTTTACTGTAGTCTTTAATGGGTAACATGGTAATCCTTGCTACCATATTGTGCTAATTGTTACATGCAGATCCTGAAAATTTTAATATATTCTGGAAAATACTGTATGATATAATTTATTTATGATGATTACAACAGATACTGACTTATGAAAATTATTCTGTTATACTATAACTGTTCACTAGTTGGATTCATGCTGTCAACTTTTTTTTAATAGCTTTTTGGAATACATCCCCCTTTGATGATCATTTGAAATGTTGGTGCTATTTTTACTATCCATCTAGTTATTAGCTATAATTTCTGAAATTTGTGTTACATCAAGATTTTCAACTATCTCGTGGTCTTCAATATTTCTTTCTTAAGATTTTAATAGTTTATCAACTTACTTCTTGTTCTGTCTATGTTTTAAAGATGAAGTTTATTATATTTATATTTAGATATTTATTATATGGAATATAGCATGTGTTTGATATAATTTATTTGTATTATATGTCACATATAAGATTATGTTATATATAATTGTATATCATATATATGCATGTGTACATATAATATGTGTGCATGTGTATATGAATTGGCCTTCAGTATTTGGTGTGACTTAGAACTGAGGACACTCTTAACAAAAAAGTCACCTATAAATGGTAACATTTGTTTCCAATTTTGTTTTTATCGTACTGTTGAATAATGAAAACATTGTTACATTATTTTTGATCAAAAATAATTGATTTATTTACAAAAAAAATTATCGTCATATAATCAGTATTTTTTTAGAATGCATTATGCCTAAAGCACCAGAGATGAAACAACAATCAAGCTTTTAAAAGTTTAGCTTTTAACTAAATCAAATAATTAAAAACATAGCCTTCTTCTACCTTAGATGGTCTTCTATAGTTTCCTCTTTTTACACACAAATTATAGATACTTTGAATTCCTTAAAATATAGTAATTAAAAAAATTTTTTTTTGTAAATTAAAAAGTTCTTCAAACCCTTCCTCTACCTCAAGAAATACATAACTTTGGTTAACAGGGGCAGTTATTTGCAGGAACCCTTAAAAAAAACAGTAATAAAACTATTTTTTAACAAGTAAAAGTCGGATTATACCTGCAAAATGAAGGAAAGCTGTTATTCTTTAAAAGATAACAGGGTCCAATTCAATCTTTAACTCCAAAAAAAAAAAAAAAAAGAAAAACATTTATATTATGCCAAACATGGGCAGATGCCATGTGAATTATTTGTGGCCAATTGCTACTTATAATTCCTCTATCGTTGGAACAGTTCTTTACATATTATTTAAAATTGAGAAATGCAAACTTTGTGTCTAGTAATGCTTCTAAAATGCCACAAATCATTAACACTTTCCTAAATTACTGATATGCAGAACTGATCTCAGAAAATAGCCTATTTCTAATGCAGATGTGTGTATATAACTACATATAAAATACAAGTAAATATAAACACACAGGGAATGCTTACTCAATTATATGTTTTTGTCATCTATTCGACTATTACAGAGAAAAAACACAAAGGCACTAAATTAATCTTTTAAAAATCTGATCCAGAGCACCAGCCCTGGAGTCAGGAGGACCTGAGTTCAGTTCCGGCCTCAATCACTTAACACCCCCACAAAAAAACTAGCTGTGTAACCTTGGGCAAGTTGCTTAACCCCGATTGCCCTCCAAAAGCCAAAAAAAAAAAAAAAATCTGATCCAGGTTAGAAATGTGTACCCAACAGAATGATGCCCATGAAAAGTCAAAGAATGTCATGATGGATAAGTCAGTTGGTTATTTCTTGTGTACCATAAATAGGGTGAAATAATGCTGAGAACCACTTACCCAAAAAAAATTGTCCAGGCCTACCATATAGTCAAAATAAAGAATAAGCAGCTAGCAGGGCTTCTGAATGAAAGCCTGGGAAGAGGAGGAACAACCAATTAAAGGAGGTGATGCCAAAGTAAAGCAAAAATGAAAGAACCCTAAGAAAAGAAATACATGGTCTCCAAAGTTCACTGAGGAAATGTTTTTGCTTTTTCCCCCTGATTTGTAACAACATAGCCTGTCAGCAGACACAAAAGATACAGCCACAGATTATTCAAGACAGTAATAAACCACAAAGTAACTAATTCTCATCTTGGAGCTTGTGTTCTTTATCCCTACAGAACCACTCACTTTTATAGAAGAGTTCCACTTTCCTCTTTCAGTACTTCCTTAACTTCTGCCATTCACATTACCACTGCTAGAAGCAGGATTCATTGATGTTCCCTAATAAGGTTCCCATTTTTCCTTCCTTCTGCCTTTCTGCATGATTGCTCAATATCTTGATTCTCACATGGTTTCTCATGGGCTCTTGAAACTGTTGAAAATTCCAAGGGTCACTTTCTGCCCTCAGTAAACTCGACCTTTACTCTACTTGTCAATAACAGCAACTTATACTTGCATAGCAATTCAAGGTTTATAAACTGACTTCCTCACAGCTACTGGTGAAACAGGTGGTAAAATTACTATTATTGTCATTTTGTAGATGGAAAAACTGAAGCTCCTTCTCAAATATATAGAGAACTGACTCAAATTTATAAGAATACAAGTCATTCCCCAATTGATAAATTGTCAAAGGATAGGAAAAGGCAGTTTTCAGATGAATAAATCAAAACTATAGTCATTTGAAAAAATACTCTCAATCATTATTAATCAGAGAAATGAAAATTTAAAACAACTCTGAAGTACTATCTCACACTTATCAGATTGGTTAATATGACAGAAATGGAAAATAATAAATGTTGGAAAAGATGTGGGAAAATTGGGACATTAAGACACTGCTGATGGAGTTTGAACTGATCCACCCATTATGGAAAAGTATTTTGGAACTGCCCAAAGAATTTTTAAACTGTGGACACTCTTTGATTCAACAATACCACTACAAAGTCTATATTCCCAAGAGATAAAGGGGTGGTGGGCAAGGAACCAATTTGTACACCCAAAAAATATTTATAGCAGCTCTTTTGTAGTGGAAAAGAATTGGAAATTGAGTGGATGCTGGGCCAGCTAGGTGGCAAAGTGAATAGAGCACTGGCCCTGGAGTCAGGAGGACCAGACTTCAAATCTGGCCTCAGACACTTAACACAAAAAACTAGCTGTGAGACCTTGGGCAAGTCACTTAGCTCCAATTGCCCTCCAGAAAGCAGGAAGGAAGGAAGGAAGGAAGGAAGGGAGGAAGGGAGGAAGGGAGGAAGGGAGGAAGGGAGGAAGGGAGGAAGGAAGGAAGGAAGGAAGGAAGGAAGGAAGGAAGGAAGGAAGGAAGGAAGGAAGGAAGGAAGGAAGGAAGGAAGAAAGAAAGAAAGGAAGGAAGGAAGGAAGGAAGGAAGGAAGGAAAAAATTGAGTGGATGCCCATCAGTTGAGGAATGGCTGAACAAGTTGTGGTATATGACTGTAATGGACTATTACCATGTTATAAGAAATAATGAGCCAGTGGATTTCAGAAAAAACTGGAAAGACTCATATGAATTGATACAAAGTGAAGTGAGCAGAACCGGAGAACATTGCACACAGTAACAGCAACACTGTATGATGATCAACTGTGAATGAGTCAGCTAGTCTCATCAATACAATGATCTAAGACAATTCCAAAGGACTCATGATGAAAAATGCTATCAACATTCAGAGAAATGATGGAGTTTGAATAAAGAGTGAAGCATACTATTTTTCCCTTTCTGTATTTTTTTTTCAGTAATTTTCCCCTTTGGGGTCTATGTTTTCTTCTACAACATGACTCATATGGTAACATGTTTTGCATGTTTGAACATGTATAACCTATATCAAATTGCTTACTGTCTCAAGGAGGGGGGAATGGTGGAAGAGAGAGAAAATTTGGAACTCCATTATTTTTAAACCAAATGTCAGAAAATTGTCTTTTATGTAATTGGGTGGGGGGGAATAAGATATTACTAAAAAAAATACCCTGAAGTTCAGGGAGGTCAAGGTCAAGTGATTTGCTCAGAGTTGCATAGCAAATTAAGTATCAAGGACTGGAACCTGGATCTTCTGACTGACTCTCCAAGTTCAATGTTCCTCTCCCTCTACTTTATAAATAAAAACAAAATTAATTGTGTTCCAAAGGAAGCATCACTAGCCTAACATAAATGCTGCCAAATTATGTTATTCAAAAAGAGAAAGCAAAAAATAATCTTTTCCTTGAGCTATATAAATTAATATTTGGTGTAGTAAGAAGGGCACTGGATTTGGAATTGGAACCATCTTCCAGTTACAACTTGTATGTCCTCTGGTAAAAGCCCTGTGTGGGTCCCATTTTTTTCTTATTTGTAAAGTGAAAAGAGCTGTATTAGGTGATTCCTTTAAACTCTAGGAAAGGAGTTCTTAACCTGGAGTCTCTGGACTTTTTAATATAATCTTTGCATTGTAATTCTTATGTATTTTATGAATTTACAAATATTCTGAGAAGATGCCCATAGATTTTACCAGACTGCCAACGGAGTTCATGACATTAAAAAAAAATTATCAAGAATTCACATCCTAAAATCTATGAATTAAAAGGGTTTTGGACCCCCCCCCCAAAGGACGTTGAACATAAATCTAGAATTATGCAAATGTGAGGTTGTATTCTTGGTTTTGCAGAGATCACAAAGAATTCAGCACCACAGGCTAATATTTCCACTCCTTTCCTTCTCTTCTAAATGTTGTTTATAACCCCTTCATTATTACGGAATTGTTCTTACACTGTATATTTCTACTGAAACAATTTTCATAGAAGTCCTAAGTTCATGCTAACCATGGGAGCCTCCTAAATACTCAAAACATATGCTGGAACATATGCCAAGTTCTGATAAACTAAATTCAACATTTCCAATGCAAGGATTTCCTAGTACCATACTAATAGCCAATTCACCCACAAACAATCCATTCTTCTGAGTCCTTTGTGACTTTTTGCCTATTACTGAGATTTTACATAATAAGCAAAAGGCCAATTTTGATTGCTAAACTAATTCAAACCTTCTGTCATGTTTACTTTGTTTCTGAAGTTTAACTATTATTTTTAAGTCTGCTCTACAAAGGATTTAATACATCCTGCAAATGAGAAGATGAAGGCATACATAACACAAAACTAATCCATGCTGTCATTCAAAAAAGCTCTGTATGGTTAATCTCTGGAACTGGGAAAGCAAACATCTAGTTATAGCTGACAGTTTAAGTTCACAAAATAAAAGTGATGATTCGTGTGTAGGCTGCTGCCCTTCACCCAGGTCATATGATGAAATGCATTTGAAAGCTTCAGTGAACACAGCTCTTAGCATTTGATTATTTTAGCATATTTTCCAGGGACTTTTTAGTTATAGAGTTTATGTTAACATGGAGTTGTTTCCATAAACCATTTCAATTCTTTCAGGTAGCCTTTCCTGACATATTGTTTCTCACTGCTGGACAACTGAAAACAAAAAAACACAATACTCAAAGACAAAAGTGAGTTAATAAAATCTAAAGAAAGCATGTTTTAAAAGTTTCTAGCTCTAGGCACTTAATATATACTTCTTGACTGACTGATTCATCCCATAATGCCACTAGCTCCAAAATTAAAAAGATAACATAGATTATGGAAAGAGCAGAGGATTTAATTTAAAAAACCCTGAGTTCTAGACACGGTTCCTGCAGTTTCCTAGCAGTGGCACCTTGGCCACATCAATTAACATCTCTGAATCCCAGGTTCTTTGTCTATAAAATGGGGATAATAATATTTGTACTGACTGCACTAATAGTAAAATCATACATACACACTTATGTTGTAATTATTAAACATTTATTGCATTAGTATCTTTCAAGAGGGGAAAATTTGAGGATAAAATGAAATAACATTAATAAAAATGCTTTGCAAACCATAAAATATTATATAAATACTATTATTATTATTTGAATGTGTGTCTATCCTTACTATATCTTATCTAAATTTTTATCTCCCCAAGTACTCAGAACATGCAACATATATTCAAATGTCTATCCAATGAAAACTAAATAGAGAAATTGAATATAAAAGAAAAAGCTTACATTTTCAGCTACATTTTTAAGTTGTAGCAAAAGCTATAAGAAACCACATTAATTTCCCTTATAAACTATTAAGTAAAATACTTAAACCTTGATTTATCCATTAGGGTATTCCCTCCAGTAATGCTATATTATAATGCATCTGTTCCTACCCATGCTGTGGGACTCTCAGCTATGTCTATCCATAAATTCACTATGAGAAATCAAGTCAATGTACTATAAAGCCTTCTATATTCTCTTGATATAAGTGTGCCAATGGAGCACACAAGCTATGAATATCCATTACTTTATGCTTAAAATTATTATTCCCAACCCATGTTGAGCACAAGCAGAAAATTAAAATTATCTACAAAGTATATTTTTGAGGATCAATTTTTTATCAAGTGAGTTAATTAGTAATTTGTTAATATTTTATTCAAAGAAAAAAGTTTCACAAAAATCACAAATTAACTAGGATTTAATGGGACTATGAGAAAGAAAGATTTGCATGGCATTCAATGTCTAAGAAGTGTCAGAAAGAGAAGTTAAGCCTATTGAAACATTTCAGCTGTAAATTTCTCTCTGTTTTGCAAGACCAGCCTATAAAATGCCTGGTCAAGGAAACTCCATCAAGGATTACAAAATGCATGTTCATTTTTTATTTATATGTGTATGTGTCAATATGGGTATGCATGTATACATACACATATACATGTATATGTATATGTGTATGTATGTTCTTAAAGTCAGGGAATACAATACCAAATGTTAAAATATGGCAGCCTGTTGAATTCTGTTGCTAGCTACACAAATTGCTTACCATAAATAGTTTCTTCAGGGTCTCTGAGAAACAGCTGTATGAAGCTTCTGCCAGGAAGAGCCAATTAATATTACAAAAACATCTTTTTTTTCTTTTTGGTTACTGTCCATACCACAAAATATGCTGTTTTCTTCTTTCTTGGTAACCTTCTCAAAATACTACCAAATCTCAATAGATTTCATATCTATTAGAAAATTTTGTTCTAGTGAAAACTTAGGAAAAAGTCCACATTAAAAGTGACTGGTGGAAGGAGGTAAAACAAGGAGGCCATATCCTTAGGCTAGCAGATGTGCCTCATTACACAGTTCTGCAAATGAACATAATCCTAGAAGTCAGGAAACTAATAGGTGAGGAAAAATGGCCTAGCAGATGTTCACTAGTTCATCCTTTGCTCCTCTCTTCTAGAATAACAATTTAACAAAGTTATGCTGGATGACTATCTGTTTATAATAGCCAGAAAATGGTTCAAAGCCAAGATGGATTTTCTTGTACTAAATCCTTTTGAAAAGATGTTCTATAACTTACCCTGCAAAAAGCATTAGGCGTCAAAGACTCATGGATTGAGAACTGGAAGGGATTTCAGAGATCATCTAATCCAACCTCAGCATTTTACATGTGAGTAAACTAAGGCACAGGGAGTGATTTGCCAAACATCAAAATGTGTATGTGACAAAGGTGAGATTTGGAGTCACATCCTCTGATTCCAGATCCAGATCCAGAAATCCTCCTACTACACAATGCTGATTCCAATTTAGAAGCATGGTTAAGAGACAGATAGATAGTATAGTGGATAGAGTGCTAGACTTAAAATCAGTCAAGTGACTGGTCAAATATCTAGCAATATCTCTAAGTCTCCATTTCCTCATTTGTAAAATGGATCTAACCTACTTCCTAGAGTTGTTTTGAGAATCAAATAAAATAACATGTATAAAGTGTTTTGCAAACCTTAAAGTGTTATATTAAGTGCTTATTATCAGCAGCAGCATCACTGTTGTTGATGATGATGATGATGATGATGATGCAAAGACAATCCTGAAGACAGGACCTTTTCAAAGTATGCTTATATCAAAAGAAAGGCAAAGTTAAGTACCAAGATAAAAATGAGATAAAGGGCATGAAAAGATATCCAATTCCCACAGAGTGGGGAAATAATACAGAGTGAGGAGAGGAGAAGTGAAAATGGGAAAGCTAGAAGAGTGCTTGATTTGGAGTCAGAAGACCCTGGTTCAAATCTCACCTATGCCAACTTACTAACCATTGTGACCACCAGCAAATCATTTCCCTCCATGGGCCTCAGTTTTCTCATCTATAAAATGATGAAGTTGTGATGACTTTTGAAGGTCCCTTATAGCTCTAGCTCTAATATAGTATAATGGGAAAAGCTTGGAATGATGCTAATTAAAAAATTTTTTTTAACTAACTTTTTACTTGCTTTATAAATTATTTGCTGAGTGGGGTACTTTCTCCCTAATTCTCCATTCACCAAACATTTTTAAATCCTATGATCCTATGATTTCTAAGAGGCCTTACAGTTCTAATACCATATGAGCCTATGATTCAAACAAATCTATTCAGACTGAGACAGAAATGAGAACTGAGGCTCCCAGGTATGACTATTCATCACCTTCAGTAAATCATGTATTTTGGTTTATTCAGTCTTCTAGATAGGGATTATGTTTATCTAGCAAACAAGGGTGATATGAAGACTAAGCTTGCAAAATTACCTAAGAAGTCTATTTATTATTTCAGCAGTCCTCAACTTATAAATGAGTTGTGACCAAAATATTCCACTTATAAGTTGGTTATTTGGAATTAGGTGCTGGTTAGATTCCTGTAATAGTAATAGAATTTAAAGATCCCCCAGTATTGGCTTGGTTGTCAGGTTGAGTGTTGAAACCCAGAGCTTGTGAATCCCACTTGTGGGATGGACTTGTTGAGGTGAGGAGAGAGGGCTGAACTGGGAGGAGCTGGTACCAAGGAATTAGAGAAAAGGCCCAAGCAGAGAGAAAGAGGATTGCTGAGGGCCAGTTGGAGCTGCCCAGGACTTTAGAGAGCCGCCACCCAGAGTTGCCAAGGACTAAGGAGACATGGCTGTGATGCCCATATTTTGTCCATCTGTCTTGATGTTGTTTTACCAGATTTGTCTGCTGGGAAAGGGCAATGCTGTTGTTGCAGAGGTCCTAGAACCTTGCTGTTGGTTCAGAAGCCCTGAAGAATGATTTTCTTTTTTGTATGTTTACAGAAATCCTGGAAGAGGGTCTTAGTGTTGTTCTCTGGGGTCCTGAGACAGTTCTGCAGGCAGAGAATGAATTGATGACACAGGAAATGTATATTTTGACTTTGTTAAGCTTTGCTTCCCCAGGAACAGAGATTGCTGAGAACTTTCCTCTGGTCAAGATGAAGAAAAGACCTCTCCTTGGGTATTAAATGCTGTGATGATATCTTAAGCTTGTTGTAGCTCAGGGATAGATGGCCTTTGTGCTCTCCACTGCCCCTTTAGTGAAGGTGCTTGGTGTTAACTGGTAATAATTGTAATTCAGTTGTGATCCAGGGGTGGGAAATTCAACTTTTTTTTGTGCTCTGTGACTGACTTTGTACTTTGTTCATGATTGTAAACTAATCTCCATTTGAGAAGAGAGACTTTGTGATTGACTAAATGAATGTACTTTCCAGGGGTGGAGTAGTACTTGCTGTATTTTGATTTTCTCTGTTCTGTGAATGTTTTGCCTTAATTTGTCACTAAAGAAAATAGAGAGTTACTATGCTGGTGTTGCTAACCTTAGAAGTTGCCTCTGCTTGGCATTACAATTCCCAAAGTAACTCAACAATAAGCCTATTTAACTCATAATCATAGTATAATTTTGAGGAACCACTGCTGGGCTCTGAGGGACTAGGGCACTGGTCCACATCCTTCTTAACTAAGCATGCTATCAAAACCAGGTTCTCTCTAATGAGTGGTAGGGGGGCTAGGCCTCATTTTCTCATATTCTTTGGCCCAGTAAGCCCCCACTGGATCATTTAGCAGGTGGTGGGAAGAAGAATCTTCTAGTAGTGGCCCTGAAGTTCCAGGAAGAGTGTATTGGCATGCCTAGTTGGAACTCTGGATAACATTTTATCATAGCAAACATAAGTAAATAGAAATAAAATAGTGGTTGTTTCCCTACAGCAATTACTTCATCTATAAATTGAAGAAGGTTGAACATATGACATCTAATGTCCCTTCCAGGTCTAGGTCTATGATCCTATGATCCTGTTGTAAGGAAAGCCATCTTATGGAATATGCTCAGATTGTTCTTTCTGGTTCCAGCCAAAGATGTCTGTAGGCTCAATACTCGGGAACATCTGAAATGAAGAATTTTCTGGTTGCTTCCATCTGTGCATTATCTCAGTATTGAAAGGACTTAAAGTTTTGATATGCTATGACAGACCCTGAGTGGTCCCCGGCTTGAATATCCTTCCCTGAGACAGTGGCAGGGGAGTCAGGTACAGCACCATCTAAAAAGAGACTGATTTTGGTTCACTGTATTACTTTGACTATTTGTGTATATGTCTGTGTCTGTGTGTCTACATCTGGTAAGTACAGCTCTCTGTCCCTGGACTTCTTGTGAAGGGAAGGATGAATTGGTAGTGATCTTTCCCCTCAACCGATGGCCACTCCCCATAATATGGAGCATGGACTCAACTAGAAGAGTTTGTGTCTGGACACTTGCCTGCCCTTTCTGCTTTGTGTTTCCTCAGGTGATTAAACATCGTTATTGAGGTTGAGAAGTTCAGGTTTGGAGTGAACCTTGTGAGTTGGAGAGATGCTGAATCTAATGAGGAGTTGACTGGAAGCAAGGGAAAGTTCTGCATTGGAGAAGACAATACCAGCAGGAGGAACCTAAACCCCTGGCCTGATTTACCATAAGAGATGGACTTTGAGGAAGACAGTATCAAACTAAGGTGAAACATAAAATGTGTAACCAGCAGTTCTACAAACTGCTTTCTGTTCTAATAAAGGTCTAAGTATCAGCCCCTTCAGAAATTGTAGCAGTAGTTATAGGTTAGATTACTGTATCCTGTCTTAAGTCAACTGTCAATATGTGTTGTATTTTGTGTATCCGAGTATTTCTTTTATGTTTAAGAAATAAATACCTCCTGGGGGAGGCTAGGTGGTGCAGTGAATAGAGCACCAGCCCTGGAGTCAGGAGGACCTGATTTCAAATCTGGCCTCAGACACTTAATACAAAACTGGCCATGTGACCTTGGGCAAGTCACTTAACCCCAACTGCCCTACCTTCCCCCCTCCAAAAAGCAAAAAAAAGAAAGAAAAAATACCTGTCCCATATCTGATTCATTTTATACAGTGAGAACCTTTTTACTCCCTATCTTTGTGTACCACAACCTAATCTTTAAGTAGTTCATCAATGAAGTGCTTTAGTAGGGTTTGCTGGGCCAAAGAGTTTGAGAAAAGGAGGTCTAACCCCCTACCTCTCATTAGAGAGAACCTGGTTAGGACCACAAATTTAGCGAAGATGGATGTGGACCAGTGCCCTAGTCCCTCGGGGCCCAGTAGGGGTTCCTCAAAATTAGATTATGATTATGGGCTAAATAGCCTGCAAATCATATTGCTGAATTTGTACAATGTTGGGGTATGTTGAGGACGTTTCAGTGAGGAAAAGTTGGGGCAAGGATGGGGGTGGGGCAGTTAGGAGTGAGGAAGAGTAAGGCAGGAGCCCTGGACAGCAGCATTAGGAAACAGTTATCTTCCTTCCTCCTTCTACCACCAACAATCTAGACAACATCTAGGAGGTGAGGGGGTGAGAGTAGGGAAACAACTATATGAAGGGTTGCTCCATAGAAAAGTCATTAAATGTCTTCTGTTTGACCTGAACTAGCCAGCAGAATGAAAAACACTTGAGAGATGTGAATAAATCAGGCTTGATATAAGTAAAAACTTTCTAACATTCTGCATTATTCAAAAGTAGAAAGAGCTTGGGGCATGCCAGGTGGCTCAGCAAGTAAGAGCACCGGCTCCAGTGTCGGGATGACCTGGGGATCAAATCCAGGCTGAGATACTTAGCACCACACCCAGAAATAACTGGCCGTGTAACCTTGAGCAAGTTACTTAACCCTGATTGCTTTAAAAAAAAAAAAAAAGGAGAAAGAGCTATCCCTCAGGAGGAATTGAAGAGGATATATTCCAATTCAAGGATGGATTAGACTAAATCACTTCTGAGAGTCTGTGTTTTGATGGAGAAGAGGTTATAAAGGAATGGTGGGGACAGTTTTTGCTTTTCCTTCTTTTTTTTGTCCTCCCCATTCTCTCTAGCTACCTCTCCAAATAAGAGGATTGGTATAAGAAGTAGAAAAGGAGATACGGAAGAGAAAAGCATCACTGGGGTTCTGATTGGCAGTGGGATAGCATTTGTGGCTATAGAAATTAGCAACTTGCAGAAAGCAGAAAGGGGGAGTAGAGGAGAAAAAGTCTCCAATGCTAGCAGGAAAGGAAAGGACATTATTGTGTGTGTGAATATATATATATATATATATATATACACACACACACATATGTACATGCATGTGTATGCATGAATTAATGTTTTTCAAGCATTCATAAACTAAGAGTTATTTTAATTCCAATTGGGAGAAAATAAATAACAGAAATTTTTTTATTTCCTCACAGAGGATGAGGGAAAAAAATTAAGCATTATTACAGAATTAAACCCATAGACTCAATTATCTTTTATATAGTTAAGGTTTTGTTCAGTTGATGTAGTCAAGTCCAACTCATCATGACCCCACAGATCATGTTATCCATGGGGTTTTCTTGACAAAGATTCTGGATTGGTTTGTCATTTTCTTCTCCAGTGAATAGCTAATATTTACATAATTCAACAAATATTTATTAAGTACCCAAGGCTAGGCTGGGAGGAAGAGAAAAAAAATCTGTAAGACATGATCCTTGTCCTCATGGACTTTAAAGTCAAGGAGGGTATGATGCATTCATTGATAACTGTAATACAAACCAATAGGTGTTTTTTGTATTACAGAGTTGCAAATAAATTGCTAGGAGAAGTGAGCAAGTCAAACATTGTTAATTGTGGAGATCAGGGAAGCCTACAATTGAGCTGATATCAAAGGATGGATTGGAATTCAGTTGTCAAAAAGGAAGATTACTAGTGTACAAGGTGAGCCAAAGGAGGAAAAGTGCAGGGCATGCTCAAGAAAGAGCAAATTACCTGGTTTAGCTGTATTGAAGAGTATGTAGAAGGAAACAGGACATGATAAGGCTGGAAAGGTCAGGGGTTCTCGACTGTGGATGGCCTTGAATGATAGGAAGAGTTCAGACTATTTTTTTCTGAACAGAGCAATGACATTGAGAGGAAGATTAGTTTATCAGGTGAGTTAAAGAATGAATTTGAGGAACTTGAGCAGAAAATTGGGAAAATCTATTGGATTATTTTTATAATCTAGGAAGGGGTTAGAATTGTGACAATCAGGGTGGCTAGGTGGTACAGTGAATAGAACACTGGCCCTGGAGTCAGGAGGACCTGAGTTCGAATCTGGCCTCAGACATTTAACACAAAAAATAGCCATGTGACCTTGGGCAAGTCACTTAACCCCAATTGCCCTCCAAAAAAAAAAAAGAATTGTGACAATGGAAATAAAAAGAAGAGCAGAGATGCAAGAGATATTTCAGAGGTAGAATAAACATTTATTAAATTACTAGATGAGAAAAACTAGGTAGAGAGGATAGCCAAATATAGAAAAGGATAAGTAGTAAAGCAAATAGTCTTTATAATGAATCACTATTACGATAAAAGAACCTACATCTACTGACATTTGCTCTCTGTTGCTTTATTAGAACCTATCTAGGAAGCCATGCTTCAATTTTCATGGACACAGAGGACAATTAATTGCTTGCTCTAAATTAACTACAATGAAAGTTCATCCTCTCCCTTCTATTCTCCCACATCCTTATCTTTAATCACTTACAACTGTTTCCTTCCTGACAACTCACAACACCCAAGATGAAATATACATACATACATACATACATATTATATATACATGCATGCATACATACAGCCCCTCTCCTCAAGGAGTTTTAAAACAAATATTAAAGAAAATCAACTTACCAAAAATGTACGACATAAAAGGCAACTGACAGACTAAATGCATATCTTTAAAACATATTAATTTGGATCAGTCTCTGATCCAGAATCATTATTCAGAGTACACTGGGCTAAAGTTTACCTTTAATCTATGATAAAAGGAGTTGATAAATTATAATGATAGAACCTCAGTGCTATTACAGCTAAAGGGACCTTAGAACTTATCTAGTCTTACTCCCTTCATACTATAAATGAGGAAACTGAGAACTAGAGTGGGAAGTGATTTCAACTTAGTGAAGAGTTAGTTAGTGAGAGCTGAGACTCATACCTAGCTCTAGTGACTCCCATGTGAATGCTCTCTGCATCACTCCTCCCTTAATAGTGTAACTCTTCAGTTCCTGGGCCTCTTATTCAGCAAGTACTGTCACAAAATATCAGATTTTCATGTCTGGTTATTATGGGGGGGAGGAAGAGAATAAACATTTATATAACACCTCCTATGTGCCAGATACTGTGCATATTGTACATAATCAAGAAATGGCCAAGATACATAAGGAGAGACAAAAGGATCTGTCCTTTCTTGGCTACTAGCCTAAAAAGGCTGGCATTTGCATTGTTTATTCTCTGCCTGTACTCCTTTGCATTGTATGCATGTCCATGTGTCAGACAAATGTAAAAACCCAGTGGCTACCTACATCCTTGGTCACTTGAGTTCTACCTTAAAATCTAGCAATGGGAAAATCACTACTTCATAAACTAGAATTTTGCCAAAAATCAATATTAATCTTACCTGAAAATGATTAGTTTTTAAAAAGTGACTTGAGTAGTCTACCTTCTAAATTCATCATTCAACTGAAACTGTTCTCTTCAAAGTTACCAATGATCTCTTAATTGCTAAATCTGATGGCCTTTTCTTAATCCTCATCCCTCTGGACCTTTCTATAGTCTTTTACACTATTGATCACCCTCTTCTCCTCGATACCCTCTTCTCTCTTGCATTTCATGACATTGCTCTCCCCTGGTTCACCTCTTACCTGTTGGACTGCTTCTTCTCAGTTTCCTTTGCTGAAACTTCTCCTATGTCACACCTACTAACTGTGGGAGTCCCCCAAGGCTCTATCCTGGATCCTCTCTACTCTTCCCTCCCACTTTGATAACCCCATATACTCCCATGGGTTTATTAATGAGCTCTATACAAATAATTATCAGATCTATTTGTCCAACTCTTACCTTTTTCCTGACCTCAGGTCATGTATCTCCAACTGTCTATTGGATATGTCAAAATGGATATCCTTTAAACATTTTTTAAAAAGTGAACTCATTATCCTTCCTCAAAAAACATTTCCTCTTCATAACTTCTCAATTACCGTTAAGTGTACCACCATTCTACCAGTCACCCAGGCTTACAACCTAGGTGTTATCCTTGACTTCTCACTCCCACCCCCAATATCTAATTAGTTGACAAAGACCTGCTATTTCTACCTCTGTGGATTTCTTGTATATACACCCTTTCTGTTCTCTGAAACTTTCACCATCCTGGTGCAGAACCTCATTACCTCACACTTGAACAACTGCAATAGCCTGCTGGTTAGTCTTCTTTCTTCAAATATCTCTCCAATTATCTCTCTTCTACTTAGCTGTCAAACAGGTCTTCCTAAAGTGCATGTCTGATCATCTTTCTCTCTCTCTCTCTCTGTCTCTGTCTCTCTCTCGGTCTCTCTCTCTCTCTCTCTCTCTCTCTCTCTCTCT
>NW_027187380.1:24894681-24906215 GCF_028583685.1 Petaurus breviceps papuanus | reverse complement strand
TCTCTCTCTCTCTCTCTCTCTCTCTCTCTCTCTCTCTCTCTCTCTTCAATAAACTCCTTACCTGCAGGATCAAATGTAAAATCATCTGTTTGGCTTTTAAAACTCTTCATAAACTAGCCCCTTCTCATATTTTCGGTCTTCTTATACCTTATTCCCCATCATGTATTATGGGGACCAGTGACATTGGTCTTGATTTTCCACAAACAAGATATTCTATCTCTTACTCTAGCTTTCAACTCCAAGCATTTTCGCTGACTGTCATGCCTGGAATTCTCCCCCTCTTCATCAAAACCATCACATTTTGCTTATTCCCTTCAAATATCAGCTAAAGTCTCACCTTCTGCTAAAAAGCTTTTCCCAGTTCTTAATCTTAGTGCCTTTCCTCTGAGATTATCTCCTATTTATCCTTTTTATATTTAGATCCTTATATATTTATACCGTTTAGGTATATAGGTGTTTGTATTTTGTCTCCCCCATTAGACTATAAGCTAACTCTTTAAAAGAGTTGGGAATTTTTTGTTGTTATTGTTGGGTTGTTGTTTGGGTTTTTTTTGCTTTTCTGTACAAACTCAGCACTTAGCACAGTGTCTGGCACATAGTAGGTGTTTAATAAATGCTTGTAAACTGATTATGAGTGCTTAAAAAAAGTGGCATGAGAAGCCAGAACAAGTTACACCAACTGATCTTATTTTCTTTTGTGACAGATTTCAAGAGAAGAGCAGAACTAAAAGGGACACTAAAGATCATTTAATCCAAATCCACCATTTTTAAAGATAACAAGGATTTTGTCTTTGTATCCTCAATCTTTTGCATGTAGTAGACATTTAATAAATGATTGTTGAATTCTATTACAAAAATAATTCATTCAATTTTCCCTCAAAATCATCAAAATTCACTGTATTATTCAGTTAGCTTTGTCTATTCTTCACTAATTTATGGATTCCCTTTGATTATTAGAACAAAAAGAAGAGTCAGTAACTGGAGCTGACAAACTTCAAAGTAAAAAAAAAAAAAAGAGAGGAAACTAGTCAACAGAAAAGAGGAAGAAACTACCCACCCAGGATCAGAGACTCAAAGGACAAGAAAAAGCAGTTACCTTCTAGATCTTCTGCTGATTAAGGACCATATAAATAGCAGCCCAAATGTCTGATTACATCCCTAGCCACATTACAAGGAAATAACCATACACATTTTTTTCCAATTCAAATTGACATTTATTAAAAGACTGCCATGTCCAAGTCACTGGGCTAGACTATTGCTGCTTTAAATGTAAATCTTGCATAATTTATGTCAACTTTGTAATTTGGCTTATGACCATGTCATCATCCCCTTAAAAGCCTCCAAATCCACTGTACTTCTGCCGCTCCCAAAAACATGCCCACTTTGGGTACAATAATGCTAGGATTGAGTTAAAATATTTTTAAATGGGTTTCTGAGTCACGTGTAGAACATTCTAACTTAGCAAAATGTAATTCAATCAAAAATTTCCCTGCTAATCTATTTTTCTCTCTTCCTGATGAAATGACAAAATGCAATAGGTCATTTTAAAAATAACTAAGGACTCATTTTGATAGCTGATTGTAAACTTCTCGATTCAAGAAAAATTCCACAAACATTTATCAAGCACCTCCTAGCCACAGAATAAATCCAACACAAAATGAAAAAAAGGAATAAAATTATACAAAAACTTTAACCTTGCAATAATCACAGATTTTTCTCTGTTCCCCTCTAGTCATCTTTTTTTCCTGCTTATTCATAAGAATGTCTTGCTATCACTATGTAGTTTGTAGTTCTAATCAATATAGAGTCTTTCTCATTCCTTTTTTTCTCATCACTTCTTTTGAGTTTTTCCAGATTTTAGTGTAGTCTTCATATCTGTCATTTGCCATGGTCTAGTAATATTCCATTACACTGATATGCCACAGTCTAGTCACTACCCAATTGCTGAACAAAGAAGCTAATGCCAGTTTCCTAAGAACTATTTTAAGTGAGAACATGGCTCAGAACTGAGAGAAGAAATAACCCACTCACTTTTTGTTGACTTAGGTCACATTAATACTTTTGAGACCAGTTATGAAAAGAATTGTACCCACAAATGTTACACAGAATTCAGTATCTCTCATGTACAGAAAGAAGCTCCATCCCATCAATGAAACTTAAATGAATATTACAAATAACTGAAATTTAAGATCCAGGACTATTTCTATCTCCCTCAATGACAGACTGAAAAATTAACTTGAAGTTACCCAGTTTAGACAAGTTGCTGATAAACACGTAGACACAAATATAGACATAGATATGGTTCTAGATATAGCTATCATAAATATATACATATATAAGTAAGAGTTATATGTAATACACACATATGTACAGATAGATGTACATATGTATACATGTGTATATGTTATATTTAAGAAATTGTCTACTTTCCTAGCTTTCAAAAGGAGAAAAAGAATAAATTAATTCAGTGCTATGGTGATATCCTCCATTAAAACAGGTGAAAATATATACATATCTTTAATCTTAGACTTGAAAACATTTCCCTTAGGTATATTTAACTAAAGAAGTCACTGCAAATGCAAAAACTCATGCCTGAGAATTTAGATCTCACTATATGAAATCTCACTTTTCTAAACTTTTCACACTAGATTAAATGATCAAAAGGATTTAGAGTCTCACAAAATATATATAAGTATACCAGAGTAGAAATGATCAATGAAATTGAGTCTCAGACATTTTGATGAAGGAAATATACAGACAGCTTCTGACATTAGTTTGAAATGCTAGAGCTATATGAGGTACATGAGGTGCCATGTACTCAAAGACAAAATGTGTGCTATATGCATGGGACTTCGCATGTCCTCCAAGCTTCCCCACTGACATACTTCTGAATATAAATAAGAGATGCTGTTAGGCTATTCACAGAAAGATGAATGTGTGACATATACCAGGTACATATCTGCTGCTGACTTCATCAGACAAAATAAGCAAGAAGAGCTGTACTAGAAGTCACCCTGGTTAAACTGGGTAAAACTGATCTGAGCAGCTCCAAAAGGATGAGCTGAGCAAAATTCCTCACATCACCTTGCAGTTAAGTCTTAAGAATAATGCTCCAGCTCAAATCAGTCAACACACATTCATTGAGCAATATTAAGTACCAGGCACTGGGAACATAAAGGACAAAAACAGTCCCTGTCCTTATGGAGTTAGCATTCTAATGGGGGAGAGAAAATGTAAATAGATGCTGTGGTTGCTGCTGTTGTTCATCCTTTGTACTTGAAGAGAATCAATGACATCACAATGTTGGAGTCAAGGTACAATGTGTTTGACTATGGCTGATCAGTCCAATATAAACTCAGAAGACTCTACCACAGGCTGGTCACAAGAGTCCATTTGAACATTTGGGATGGAGATGTCTGTAGATTTATGCATCTCACATTTCCTTTGTGCTACTTTGTTCATGGAGTATGGCACCTTCTTTGATTTAAAAGCTATATACACAATAAATGGGAGGTAATCTCAGAGGGGATGGTGCTCCTTAAAAAGGGCACTTAAGTATGCAATCAACTTTTCACTCAATAAAAATCACTAACATGCTTCCTCTTGTCTCAAAACTTTCCAAATCTAGTGCTTGCTAGACTCGGCTCTACTTGTTTCATAACATCATAGAATATCTCCAGGATATAACACAGGAAATTAGAAGGGCATGTTTTTGCAGATGTGGTTTTCTACAATCTACTATGAATGATTTGTGGGAATAATAATTTCTAGTTTGAATGTGCTAAAGATTATTTAGAGTTGTATAATAGGAAATCCAAGAAAAGGAATTTCTATTTTCAAAAATGTATAGAAACTAATTTTGTAGACAGTGATAATGTAAAAATATTGAAGAAATATATTTGTGGTGAAGAATAAATTGAAACAACTTTTCTCCATGTACAATTTGCATCCTTTATAGATTCTCCCAAGAAGCATTTTAGCTAACTAAGCTTCTGTAGGCTTGTCACAAGATTAGTAGTTTTTTATATTGCTTTTTGCCTAAATAAACTTAAAATACATAAGAGCACTTCAGATGTTGTGGGAGTGTTTTGTATAGAGCCTCAACCGAAATGATCACATAAATAAATCAGCAAATAAATAAATGTTTCAAACTAAGGGCTAGTTTAAAGGGGAGAGGAAGGGCAAAAGGGTGGGAGATGGGAATGGAAAGAATTTTAGAGGTCAGATTTAGAGGACAGGGTTCCTGCCAAACAACAGTATGCTGCCCTGTAAACAAAGTCTGAGTGGAGTCTTCATAACTCGTGGGACCATAAGAAAATCTATAATTAAAGAATGTTTTCAACAAATCCTGACAACTTTTTCCTCAATTCCTTTTTCTTCTTCCTGGTTTGTTGCTCCCAAACGCTTCCTAGAGTACTGGTTACCAAAGTCACAATTTCTGGTACAGCTGGTAGAATTTTGTGCATTTTGTACCATTTTTACTAAACTATATAACAATAAGGATGATGCCAATATCAATATTTCAACAATACAATATATTTACCTACTTGAAAAGAATAAATGTAAACCTTGGTCACTAAGATAAAAACTATTTGAGAGCAATGTCTTACTTGGAACTGGTTGCCATCTAAGGTCTCTGCACAAGTGGAAGGCTCTCTAAACACCAATCACAACATGTTTAAACTGTATTGAGTTGATATAAAGTAAACAGTATATTACCATTAATCTATAGTCAGACAGACAGAAGTCAGAAGAAGGTATAACATTTAGGCACTATTGATTTGTTATTACAGATAATTAACTCTGAACTTTCATTTGAATCTGAAACCAGCTCTCCTGGAACTGGAGTTAGGAAGACCTGAGTTCAAATCTGGTCTCAGGCACTTACTAGCTGTGTGATCCTGGGCAAATTATTGAACCTCGGTTTGCCTCAGTTTCCTCATCTGTAAAATGAAGATAATAATAGTACTTACTTCACAGGGTTGTTGGGTGAATCAAATGCTTAGCACAGTGCCAGGGACATAGTAAATTTAGTAAATGTCAGTTATTTATTACCATTATTGTTGTTATTATTATTTCAATTCTGCTCTGTTGCTAATGCACAGTTACATTGATTTTCTTTCCCTGAAACTTACCAGACTTCTGTTCCAATTTCAACAAATATTTATTCAGTTTCTGATGTGTGCAAAATACTGTGCTCCAATGATTCTGTCTTTAGGGATAATTTTTCTTTACCTCAGATTATTCTTACATGTCTGTATCCACCAAGGGAGAAAAGAGAACTAGAACTAAGAAATCTATATGTCACCAGGTGAGATTGAGTGAGGAAAATTTAGGGGGAAACAGCATGCATAAAGGCCAGGCAGAATCTTACAAGAAAGCACATTCTGACATTTCTCTAGGGGTTCCTAAGTCTTGCCTCCCCTCAAATAGGACTCCAAATCACAGAATATTAGACCTAGAAGGGGCCTTAAAGAGGATCTTGACTGATTGCCTCATTTTATGAAGGACACAGCTGAGGCCCAGATAAGAGAAGTGTCTTAGACAAAGTTACAAAGGCAAGAATCAGGGGAACCAAGGTTTGAAACAAAATCCTGGAACTCCAAATCCAGGGTCTGTTAGACCCCTAGTTTCACTGTCAAGGACAAAGTTGCTCACAAAGGGGAAGCGACCAAAGACACAGAGACAAAAGAGAACCCAGTGAAGCACAGTTTACAGCTTCTTAACTTAGACTGTGCTAAGCTATGTTTGGGGCAGGTGGCTGGCACAGTAGCGGATAGAGTACCAGGCCTGAAGTCAGGAAGACTCATCTTCATGAGTTCAAATCCAGCCTCAGACACTTACCAGCCGTGTGACCCTGAGCAAATCACTCAGTTTCCTCAACTGTCTGCCTCAGTTTCCTCAACTGTAAATTGAGCTGGAGAAAGAAAGAGAAAATTACTCCAGCATCTTTGCTAAGAAAATGCCAAATGAGTTTGTGAAGAGTCTGAAACGACTGAGCAACAACTTGTATTCATCAATTTGTTTCTTGGTAAAAGTGTTCTTCATATATTCTATATACTCACTGCCTGGTGTATCTCCCCAACTAGCTGATAAACACACAGCGTCTAGCTCTACTCAGCAAATGTGGACAGATTAATTTTTCAAGCAGGAATAGATCTAGTCATCTCCCTTTCGTGCTTCTACTTGCCCTTCATTCTCACAAAGCACACACATCCACATCCACACACATCCACACAAAACAGATGTTCCAGTATACCAGAATAACTTTACCACAACCACAATTTAGTTCTTCATCTTATGGACAAAAAGAGACTGTTTATCATGTAAGACATTAAAAGACTTGAACTAAAAAGACTGCGTGTACTATCATGTGGGTGAGGTTTAGACAAGCAAATGGTTGTGTTTAGAATTCTAATAGCATACAGAAAACAAAAACACCTTGTTGCCCACAGAAATACTTAGTAAAAACTGGAATCCTCATAAGGCCCTATTTAACAAGATGTATTTATCCTAGCTTCTGACAATCTGGACTGGTTGTCCCCCAAAAAGAAGCAAGAAATCAATGTTTCCTTATTGACTTTGAGGTACTGCAAAATTTAACATTTAAGAAAATAGATTAGAGAATCTGTCTTTACTTTAGGCACATTTTTAAGAGAAAAAAAAGTGCTATATTTATACGTCACTAGCAGGTAAGAAGTACTAAAGTGTTTGGTTTTTTTTACACAGAGCACCTAATTTGCCTTCCTAACATTAGCTTCCAAAGCCTGGTTCTCAGATCCTGTTTGTCCTATGAACAAATCATAGGGAATTCCCCAAGGCCCTGTCCTGGGTCTTCTCTTTCCTCTTCATACTTTCTCCCTGTAGTGATTTCTTTTACTCTCATATGTTTAATTATCATCCCTACTTAGATGATTCCCAAATCTGTGTATGTATAGCCATCCTCTAAACTTCCCTATTTCTATTGAGGGTACCACCATCCTTCTAAGTCATCCAGGTCACAATCTCAGAGTCATCCTAGACCAGGAGTGGGGAACCTGCAGTCTTAAGGCCACATGTGGCCCTCTAGGTCCTCAAGTGCAGTCCTTTGCCTGAGTCCAAGTTTCACAGAACAAATCCTTTTATTAAGGGGATCTGTTCTATGAAGTTTAGAGTCAGTAAAAAGGCCACACTTGAGGACCTAGAGAGCCACATGTGGTCTCAAGGTCACAGGTTTCCCACCCCTGACTCTTCCCATTCTCTCACCTACTATATCCAAGTTGTCAAGACTTTCTTAATCATATTTCTACAACATTTCTCATATCTATCTATCCTCCTCTTCATTCATAACACACATACACCAAGGTCCTTATCATTTCTCACCTGGACTATTGAAATGGTCTCTTTATTCGTCACCATGTGTCTCATCTCTCCTCTCTTCAAACCATTCTTCCATCTAACTGCCAAATTAATCTTAAGATTTAGGTTTAATCATATCCCTCCTGTGCTCAAAGACCTGTACTGGCTTTACTCTAAAGTAAAATGCAAATGCTCTACAAACTGACCAACTAATATCTATTCCCTGAATTTGGTATCTTGTCTCCTGTTTCTGAAGGTGATGATGTCCCATATGTGAAATGCACATCCTCCTCACCTGTTTCCTATACACCTTAGTTTCTTTCGATTTTTGGTCTGAGTGCCACCTAGTTTATGAAGCTTTTCTGGATCTAGGAGGTTCTAGTAGACTATAAGGTCAATGAATCAACACTTGTAATCAAGAATCTAAGTAAATTAATAAAATGTTAGGCTGCATTTTAGAGAGAAGCATATCATCCAGGAATAAGAAGAGAAAATCCTTCTGTATCCTACCCTGGTCAGAACACATCTGGAATATTGTGTTCAGTTTTAGACATTGACTTTTAGGAAGGACATCAATAAGCTAGAACATGTAGAGAAAAGGACACCAGAACATTAAAGAGTCTTACCTTGACTCTCCCCCCATCACTGTTTTGTCATGGCAGAGGGGCTTGTATAACTCAATGACCTAGGAGCTATGCCATGTAAAGTTACCAAAGATGGACATACTGGAGACAAAGTCCATATAGTGAAAGACATGCTTTTTCCCATAGCAATGTATGACTGTGAGAGCTGGACTGTAAGGAAAGTTGAACACTGCAGAATCCATGCTTTCAAATTGCATTGTAGATTTTTCAGAGTCCCTTGGACAGCAACGAGATTAAATTCATCACTATTTACAGAAATTAATTCAGATTATTCACTGGAAGGTCAAATACTGAAGGTGAAACTTAAATACTTTGGTCACATAACCAGAAGGCCTGACTCACTGGGAAAGACCCTGATGTTAGGAAAGATTGAAGACAAAAAGAAAAGGGGATGACATTAGATGAAATGGATAGATAGTGTCATGGAAACAATGACCATGAACTTGGACAGACTTTGCAAGATAGTGGAGGATAGAAGGACCTGGCATGCTATGATCCATGGGGTCACAAAGAGTCAGATGTGACTGAAAGAGTGAAAAACAACAACAACAATAACAGCAAAGACTCTCAAGATGATGCTATTGGAGGATCATGGGGATATTTATCATAGAGGGGAAAAAAATTTGGAAGAGTTAAGATAGTTATTTGAAGAGATGGGGAATTAGACTTGATCTGCTTGTTTTCTTTTTTGCTTTTTTCTTTTTCTTTTTTTGCTTTTTGGAGGGGGAGGAAGGGCAGTTGGGGTTAAGTGACTTGTCCAAGGTCACAAAGCTAGTAAGTGTGTCACGTGACTGAGGCCAGATTTGAACTCAGGTCCTCCTGACTCCAGGGCCGGTGCTCTATTCACTGTGCTACCTAGCCACCCCAGATCTGCTTATTTTCATGGGGCAAAAGGTGAGCAAAACTGTAGAGTGTTATATTTAGGACTGACATGAGTAAAGCCTTCCTAACAGTAAATGATCCAAAATAAGCAGAGGCTGCCTCAGGAGGCAGTAGAAAAGATCATTGGGAGATCCAAATAGGAAAATATATGGAAAACACTCTTCAAACCTTGAAACTCCATGTAAATGTCAGGTATTATTGTCAGTGTTATTATCATTATTTATTTATCTGAGTACATGCTGTATTTCATAATAAATATAAGTTCCTTGAGGGCAAGAATTATTTGTTTTCTTCTTTGTATCCCTGGCACCCTGCATAGTCTTGCAACTTGCAAGTGTTTAGCAAATGTTTGTTGAACTGAGTTGAAATGATGCATTTAAATAGGAGAAGACCAAAAAATATCAGCATTAAGACATTGTAAGTCCTACAGAAGAGGGCACAATATTTACTTCCCTCACTAACAAGGGAAACTACACAAAAGCAGCCCAGCAAATCATCATAGATACAAGAACATGTACCTCCAGGGGATTAAGCTTACTTCTTAGTGGCATCAAGAAGTTGGATACTCTCAAAAGATAACATTAGACTGGCATAATAGAAAATAATAATATTAATAATAATAATGATAGTTAATAGGGACTGTGCTAAGCACTTGATAATTATTATTTCATTTGGTACTCACAACAACGCTGGGAAGCAAGTGCTATCATTATCCTCCTTTTATGCATGAGGAAACTGAGGCAAACAGAGATTAAGTGACTTGGCCAGGGTCACACAGATAGCAAAGTGTCTGAGATTGGATGTGAACTCAGGTCTTCACACACCTGCTCCCTACCCATAATAAATCTGGAAGACATAATAACTAATTATCTTATTAGAATGCTGATGGGGTTATTATATGCTCATTACTTTTTATTTATTTCTCACAAGTAACTTAAAAACTAATATAAGTTAGAGGCTTCAATAGGCTTGTAACTTCATTCAAAATAGAAATTTAAGCCATTTAAAAGTAAATCCAATTAATACATTTGTGATTATTATCTAAATATGTGATACTTTTAAATTAAATAAGTCAAACATAGTAATCTACTGAGCAAGCAAACACATTTCAATGCTCCTGAACGTTTGGGTTTGAAATTGAACAAAGTTGAGTGCTTTCAAAAACCTACTTCATTGATTAAAAAAATGTGAATCTTGAAATGATGAGCACGGGTGCGGAGCCAAGATGGCGGAGTAGAAGCACGACTTTCCCGCAGCTCCAGCTTCCACCCTCCCCAATCCATGTGAAAAGGGGACTCTAAACAAACTTTGGAGCTGCAGAACCCACAAAATGACACAGAGAAGCTAACCTCCCGCTAGCAGGCCAGCAGGAATCCAGCACAGCGCTCTGGGAACTGAGCCCAGCCCCGCACCAAGGCTTTAGCCCCAGGGCAGCCCTGACCAGCCACTGGCCAGATGGACTCCAGATCAGCAATAGCTGTGGCCATTTCCAGATTTATCAACACATAGACGCAAAGGACAAAATGAAAGGTCAGTATAGTCTGGACTTTGGGACCAGTAAGTGGGAGTGCGTGGCTTTTACCCCCAGGGAGAAAAGCCGCTGAGATGCTTGCACAGCCAGCCAGCGCCACGTGGCAGCTTCAGCTCTTGGCCTGCTGAGTTTAGGGGGACCAAGCACCAGTCTGAGGGGTAATCTCTCTTGCTTTAACCTGCTTGGATCTGGATTGCAGTCTAGGGTGTAGGTTCTGGGGTGTGTGTCCAGCTTGCCAGAGGGTGTGGAGAACTCAGAGAGGGCACCCATCTAATACCTCCAGCAGCTGAGAAAACCCCAGCGTTTGGGACAAAAGCTCCCCTGTCTGGTGGCAGAGTCCTATTGTGGTAAAAAGCCTAAAAGTCAAGTAATTGAATGGCAAAATGAGCAGGCAAAGGAAACAAAGCAGACAGAAGATTCCAACAATACACTCCTATTTTGGGGACAAAAAGTAGCAAAGCATGGAACAGGAGGAAAACAGTGAAGTCAGAACTCCTGCACCAAAAGCTTCAAAGGAAAATACAAGCTGGTTACAGGCCATAGAGGACCTTAAGAAAGATTCTGAAAACCAAATAAGAGAAGTGGAGGAAAAATTGGGAAGAGAAATGAGAATGATGCAAGAAAATTATGAAATGGGAGTCAACAGCCTGACTGAGGAAAATAATACCTTAAAAAACAGACTGACTCAAATGGCAAAGGAGGCCCAAAAAGGCAATGAGGAGAAGAATGCCTTAAAAAGCCAAATTTGCCAGATGGAAAAAGAATCTCAAAAACTCAATGAGGAGAATCATTGCTTCAGAATTAGATTGGAGCAAATGGAAGCTAATGACTTTATGAGAAATCAAGATGCTGTTAAACAGATCCAAACAAATGAAAGAATAGAAGCCAATGTGAAATATCTCATGGGAAAAACCACTGACCTGGAAAATAGATCCAGGAGAGATCATCTAAAAATTATTGGACTACCTGAAAGCCATGATCAAAGTAAGAACCTAGAAATCATCCTCCAGGAAGTTCTCAAAGAAAACTGCCCCGATGTTTTAGTACCAGAGGGCAAAATAGAGGTTGAAAGAATCCACTGATCACCTCCTGAAAAAGATCCCAAAAAGAAAACTCCTAGGAATATTATAGCCAGGTTC
>NW_027187380.1:24868520-24894281 GCF_028583685.1 Petaurus breviceps papuanus | reverse complement strand
ATATATATATATATATATATACTATTATTAATACCATCTTACATGTAATTGGGAAATAAGATATACAGGCACTGAGGCATAGAGATCCACTGGAAAAATAGAAAGGGG
Organism: Petaurus breviceps papuanus; assembly: GCF_028583685.1. Lineage (NCBI taxonomy): Eukaryota > Metazoa > Chordata > Mammalia > Diprotodontia > Petauridae > Petaurus > Petaurus breviceps. The sequence continues at coordinate 24,894,173 of NW_027187380.1, read as the reverse complement.
TATGGGAGAAAATATGGGAGAGAGCAGATTAGAGGAGGGGATATACTGTGGGACTGCTATTTTGGGGCTGTGGGTAGGGGAAAAACAGGGAGAAAATTTGTAACTCAAAATCTGGAGGAAACGAATGATGTAAATCAGAAGTTAATAAAGCATTAAAAAAAAAAAAGAAATGATGAGCAGGCTGACTTCAGAAAAACCTCAAAGACTTAGACAAACTGATGCTGAGTGAAGAGAGCAGAATAAGAACAGGTACACAGTTAACAGCAACACTGTGTAATGATCAGCTATGATAAACTTAACTCTTCTCGGCAATACAATGATTTAAGATAATTCTGAAAGACTCATGATGGGAAATGCTATCGACAACCAGAGAAAGAACTACAGAGTCTGAATGAAGATCAAAGCATACTATTTTAATTTTTTTGTTGTTTTTTGGTGCTTTTTCACTTTTGCTGTGTTTCTTCTTCACAACATGACTAATCTATAAATGTGTTTAATGTGACTGCACATATATAATTTATATCGGATATATCGGAGATGCAATCTTAGGGAGGGGTCAGGGAAGAGAGAAAAATTTGGAACTCAAAATCTTATAAAAAATGAATGCTGAAAACTATCTTTGCATGTATTTGGAAAAATAAAATTTTATTTACAAGAAAATGTGAATCTTTCCAGTCCCTTCCTTTTTCTTTTAATATGCCTCCTCTCTTTTCCTAGTAGCATATAAAATCCCAGAATTTTTTACATCGTTGGCTAGAGGTTAGGTTCATGAAGATGGCAAGATGTGCTGCTAAATGGAATTCCCAAAATGTCAAAATATCCCTTGACTTCTGTTCCTGCCTAGTCAAGAAGCTTTGAATCTCAGGTACTCTTGTAGGAAACTGAATGCCCATAGAATGACTTGCTCCCAGGAGACACTGGGATTAACTTTCTCTCCACACAGCCCTTGTATTCCACAAAGTAAGAACACATCATTTTCATGTTCCCCTATGACAAATTGTCTCAAGAAGCATAAAAGATGCAGGCTACCCCACAGCTTGCCCATCAAATGGAGGGAAGCCCAATCCTTTCCCACAAGTCGTAAGACACTGGTAGAATAGAAAGTTTATCTGATTTGGGATCAGAACACCCCTTAGGATTCTTCTTCTGCCACTTATTAGCTCAAAGATCTGCTCCCCAAGGAATTCTCTTTGGCTGTCCCCCATGCCAGGAATGTTCTCCCTCCGCTCTAACTACTAACCTCCCTAGCTTCTTTTAAGTCCTAACTAAGATGTCACCATCTACAGGGAGCCTACCCCAACCCCTCTTCATTCTAGTGCCTTCCCTCTGCTAGTTATTTTCTATTTATCCTGTAAATAACTTGCTTTGTATATATTTGTTTGCAAATTGTGTTGTTCTTCAGGCTGTAAACCCCTAGTCTCTTTTTGAACAGTGCTTGGCACATGGTAGGTACTTAATAAATATTTACTAAATTGAAATGAATTGAACTAAAAATAGACCTTTCCAACCAAAGTGGTTGTTCAGTCATTTTTTAGTCATGTCTGATTCTTTGTGACTGCATTTGGGGTTTTCTTGACAAAGATACTGGAATGGCTTTCCATTTCCTTCTCCAACTCATTTGACAGATGAAGAACCAAGGCAAAACAGTGACTCTGGGCAGATTAAGTGACTTGCCCAGAGTCACACAGCCAGTAAGAGTCTGAGACCAGATCTGAACTCCTGAAGAATCTTCCTGGCTCTGGGCCTGGTACCCTGTCCATTGTGTCACCTAGCTGCCCTCACCTGACAAAGTAAGGTTATACCTTAGAGATAAGATTTGCATTCTTAAGAGTGTTTTCAATCTCTTAACCTAAAAAAGTAACTAATGTGAAAACTTTAGACATGAATGTAGGGGAGGGGGAAGAGGGAGAAATTGGGAAAGGGTAGCTTAGTTGGCAAGGATATATTTTGTGCCCTTCATATTGCACAACGAAAACAATTACCAAGTTAACCTATATAAAAAGTCAGTCCTGGTTATCCTGATTATATAAGGCAATAATAGCAAGGTTTCTACAAATAATGCATAAGAAAATCACAAGGTACAATTAAGCAATTTATACAAATTATCTTCTTTTTTCTTTGAAAGGGGAAAGGTAGGGCAATTGGGGTTAAGTGTCTTGCCCAAGGTCACACAGCTATTTTGTGTTAAGTGTTGGAGGCCGAACTTGAACTCAGATCCTCCTGACTCCAAGGCCAGTACTCTATTCACTGCACCACCTAGCTGCCCCCCAGATTATCTTCTTTATATTGCTGAGTAAAAAAAATTTAGAAATACATAATGACCAAATGTTGAGTTGGATGGGATCTTATAGACCACCTATGATCTATTCCCAATCTGCCCATTTTATAAGAGATGTAACTGAGCCCCAGAGGGATTAAATTCTTTTCCAAAGGTCACCCAGTGAACTGGGACAGCAGAGCTTACAGTATATCTTAGTTCCATCTTGCCTCAAGGCCTGACATTTGTAATGGAAATGCAAATTTAAAGATCTTCCCTGCCCCTAGGCCCTTTGATAGGCTTAAGAGACTCAGAGAACCTTCCTTGATTTGAATATATACTCTGCTCCCTAATAGGCTAAATGTGGTCACATGGAGCCTGTGGCAGGAGGCTTGGTTTTCAGGAATGCCCACACCTTGATGAGCAGTGGGTCAAGAGGGTGGTTACATTCTCTGACCCCAGGAGAAGGCTATATAATCCCTGATGTGAGGCTTTGGGGGTGCTTTGGGGCTCACTTTGCGAAGTATTGTGTGATTTGACTAGATGAGACTCTGGGCAGCCCTTGACAGCCCCCTGGCTTTGAAAACCCAGATGTTGATGCTTCCCTCTCTGGTAACTGTGATTTGGTATGGATGTAATGGTTGGACAGTTTGGAAGCCTGTCTGCTTGATCTGTTTCTCTGTCTTGTAACTTCTGTCCATATACTCTTAAGTTTGGGGTGCTGACCTTTTCCCCCTGAACTAGGCAAATGATATATGTTTGACTGATTAAAGTACACTTGTTAACCCATTTTAATTTGCTTGCCTTTAACAAAGCAGATCTAAGAACCTGTGTTGGCAGCCACCCTGGGGATGCTGGGGTGCTTGCTGCTCCAACATTCTGGTGGATGAGCTGTCCCAGTTCACTTTAGTGGTCAAAAGTTTTTCCTTTATGATATGAACAAATTTTATCAGATTAACAAATGAAAAAAAAAAAAAAACCTCCCTCTCCCCTGACACAAAACTTAGTAAGACTAGTCTCGCAGGATCATAGAACAGGAAAACCATCTAGTACAATCTCTTCATTTTATAGCTGAAAAAAATAAACCCCCTCTGGGGCTCACAGCAGTGATTTGCCCAAGGTCAATATCTAGTTATTAGAAAAGTCAAGATCCTGTCTTGTTGATGTCATCTAAGGCTTAGAAGGGCCCTCAGAAGCAGAACTAAAACTAGCTCATTTTGTATTCAAAGCCAAGAATATAAAATTGTCTTCCCAGATCCTAACACTGGAATTGGACAGAACTGTTTTATACTTTTTTTTTCTGTATGCCACCCTGGATGCACAAAATATTTAGGATCCAATCTACCAAAGAACCCAAAATACTTGCATAGATTAAATTATAAAGTATGCCTTAAAGAAATAGTGAACAATTGGAGGAATTAAATATCTAGAGAAATACTCAGTGCTCATAACTGGCCTATGTCAATAGAACAAAAATGACAATACAACAAAACTTAATTTACAGTTATAATCCTACCAACCAAACTATCAAAAAATGCTTTACAGAAATCAATGAAATAACTTCATAATTTGGAAAAAAGGAAATACTAAAAGTATCAAGAGAAAGAATGAAGAGAGGTAAAGACAGAGGAGGAATCAAAACTTCATCAACACAAGCTGGTAACTGGTTGAAAAATAAAGATGTAGATCAACAGAACATGAAAAAATCAGAAATGATGTGACTCCAAACCTCAGTATTTAATAAACTAGAAAGCATAGATTACTTAGAATCAGTTAAGCCTACATTAGGCACTTTGCTAAGTGCTTGGAATATAGAGAAAAACAAAAGATGGTCTCTGCTCTCAAGGAACTCAGGCTAATAGAGGAAACAACATGCAAACAACCAAGTACAAACAAGTTATATACAGAATAAAAATTAAAGGGGATCAAGAAAGATATCCTGTAGAAAGTCGAATTATATCTGAAGCAATATATATTGAAGGAGGCCAGAGAAGTCAGAAGGTGAAAATGAGAGAAAGCATCCCATGCATGGGGAACATCCAGGAAACATGTTAGGAGTCAAGAGATGAAAATACTATGTTTGGGAAACATCAAGAAGTACAATGTCACCGGGTCTCAGACTATGTGGGGAAGTATACGAAGTAGAACGTGTAAGAAAACTGTATTGAAAGTTATGCTGTCTCAGTGACCCACTGTTACCAAACATGTTTGTCAATCAGTGCCAGGGGGAGGCAGTCCCCTGATATCTATCACTTAGTCAAGTAACCCCTTATTTGTTTGTACCTGGGAACTGACACATGCTCCTACCTTGGGAAGAAACTAAGATACAAGCAAACTAAGATCTTTTGCTGATACAGACCTATCCTCATTGTCTTTATTTCATTATGAAAGTAATCAGTAAAAGCTGGCTCCATCTCTTACCCAACACTGATCTACAGTGATCAACCAACAAGTAGTTGCTACCTTGACCTACTTATAATAAACTCTCCTTTTAACTCTCTTTGTTCGGAGTTTTGCCTCTTTAATCAGTGAAAGCCCAAAGAGTTTTCCTTTCAACAGCTAGAAAGGTTGGGGTAGGGAGAACTCCCTATTTGATTAAGAAACACTTGGGGTGGCTAGGTGGTGCAGTGAGTAAAGCACCAGCCCTGGAGTAAGGAGGACCTGAGTTCAGTTCTGGCCTCAGACACTTAACACCCACACAAAAAAACTAGCCATGTAACCTTGGGCAAGTTACTTAATATCAACAGCCCTCCAAAAAACAAAGAACAAAAACAAAACAAAGAAAAACTGCTGGGAAAAACTGGAAAGCAGTATGGAAAAAGTTAGGCTAAGACCAATACCTTATAATATATTCCACAATAAATTCTTAATGGATATGTATCTGACCATAATATTAAAAATCACACCATTAAAAAAATCAGCAGAGGGGCGGCCAGGTAGCACAGCGAGTAAGAGCACCGGCTCCAGTGTTGAGAAGACCTGGAGATCGAATCCCGGGCTCAGACACTTAGCACCCACCCAGAAACACCTGGCCATGTAACCTTGAGCAAGTTACTTAACCCCAATTACTTTAAAAAAAAAATCAGCAGAGAATCAAATCATATGCCATTCATAACGATGGGTATAGATGTGAACAAGTGACAGAAACAATTATAAAAGATAAAATAGATACTGAGTACATGAAACTAAAAAGCCTTTGTACAGACAAAATTGATAAGGAAAGTGTCCAAATGGGGGAAAATTATTTTTACATCAAATTTCTCTGATGAGGGTTTGACATGCAAGATTCATAAACCAATATATTTATATAAAAGATCAAAATCCATTCTGCAATAAATATGTGATCCAAAAATATGAACAGCTTTTAAAGAATTGTAAAATGTTTTCAAACAACCATATGAAAGAATACTCCAAAGCATTAATAATAAAATATCAATGAAAATAACCCAGAGGTTTTACCTTATATCTAGTAAATTGGCAAAAGATGACAAAATATGGGAATAATCAATGTTGGAGAGGTTGGTGGACAGCACCATTTTGGAAGGCACTTTGGAATTATGCAAATAAATTGGCTAAAATATTCATGCTCTTTGAACTAGAACCTAAGCTTATATCCTGAGAAGGTAATTGAAAAGAAGAAAGTTCTTAAATACACCAAAATACTCATAGCATCACTTCTTATGGTAGTAAAGAATTAGCAACAAACTGATTGGGGAAAGACTAAATAAATTATGGTACATGAATGAAATGTAATATTATTCTGCTGTAAGAAATGAGGAATACAAAGTATACAGAAAAGCATGGAAAGATTGACATGATTTACATGACAGAGAAGTAAGCAAAGTCAAGAAAACAATATACACTATGATTAAAACTATATAAATGGAATAAATCACCACAGTCAAAAGTGAATACTATAAAATTCCAACAAATAAGTCTGACCCTGAGGAAGAGAAATAAACTCCCATCTTACACCCTTGCTGAAATAGAAGGTCCACAGATGTACTGAAGCATGACATGCTGCATATATTTTCAGACTATTTGGATGTATTTCAGGTTTTTAATCCTTTTTTCCTTTTAAAAATAATAATGTTATATGGGACTGTTTTCTGGGAAGAGAAAGGGGGGGGATACTGGAAGAAATTCTGGTGATATTAAAAAATACCAAAGAAAAAGAAAATGATCATACATTGCCACAGTTTGCTACAGTCTAAGGTAAACCAACCCAGAAAGATACACACCATTTTTAAAGATTTTCACAGAAGGCAGTTAGTTTCACATTTCCTCTTAGTAATATTATTTATTATCTCTTTGCATTATTGAAGACTCTAAGAACCTTTTTTTCTCCCTTGTACTTGATTAAAATTATTTTATTCTCTTTATTACTCTGGAATTTTATTATATCTGAAACAAGTTCCCAACTAACTTTAGATCACCTTATTTTTCATTAAGTTTCTCAATTCAGATATACTAAATGTGATACCTTTTCTGCTACAAACTGAACTTGTTCCTCTATCAAACACTGTTTTTGGTTCTTGTAGATCAAACATGAAACACCCCTTTACTCACAGTAGCTAGTGGAAAGGTCTACTGGCTTTTAAACTAAAACACACACTAACAGGAAGAGAGGGAAGTAATAGATTTCTCTTAGAACTGTTAACCACAGAACTTCACTTCAAGGTATAAGTTAAGTAACAATACCTACTAAATTCTTAGCAGTGAGATGATTCAAGACAAGAACATAACAGAACAGCAATCTCTAAAGCCAGTGAATGTTTCTGACCACCCATGTTTTGATCATTTAAAAACAATCAACTCCAACTGATGAATGGTCAGGTGGCAGAATTTTATTTTAATGCTGTCTCTTTAAGAAGTCTTAGTTAAATGGACCCTGGTAAAGCAGGCCTGAACCTTGATCGAACAATGGAAATTCTTTCAAAGTGAGGACTCTTTTTATTTGACCTACACCTAAGTACCTGATAAATATTTGTTGAAATGAATTGTGATGCTGGTAAGCAAACATGACAAAAACAAACACAAAAAGACAAATAATAATGCCCAGGTAAAGGGATAAATAATAGTGAATTTTAAAAGTTGCAAATCTGCACATCCAATAATCAGGCTACATTTTCAGGGTTTGTTTCTATTCTGTGTAACTAGAGACAATTTTTGGTTTTGCTAACCCTAAAGAGGAGAAAGTGGATGAGAGTAAGCAGATCATACTGTTTCAACTACACTACCCCAGGAGGAAAGAAGAAAATAACCCAATCATTTAATCATTACATTATAACATACAGCAATGTTTTGTGACAACAGCTCTTAGATACCAGTGTATTGAGACCAAATATACCAGGATCCCTAGATGTCAGCTCCATAATCCTCCTAGACAAGTCACCCATTCTCACCATATCTCTATTCCCTCAACTGAATGGTGAGAAAAGGATGTTTGGAGAATTAAGCAATATAAACAAACACAAGGTCTTACTGAGATCTCTAAACTGTACCAAAATCAGAAAGTGACAAAATGAGGCATATCACAGAGGTGATTGTAACTAAAATGAGGCACATACTTCACCTTTGGAAACTACTTCAAAAATATATTTCATTTCATCAGAGTCTAAACTCACTGACTGCTGCTTGCTGAGTCAACTGCTCTTCATTTCTCTGTTTTCACAGAGTAAGCATCTCACAACAGGATCCTCCTGTGTAAGTTGCACAGGAGAGATCAGTTTTCAGGGTTGTATACCTGTGCTACAACATAAATAAGAAGACTAGGTAAATTACGTTAGGTTAAGCTGTTATGAAACCAATGGAAATAATTTGTTACATAGAACTACAGGGGAAAAAAATTCCAGCTTCCACTTCTGTCTTATTTAAAGAAGGGAAAGAAGGAAAGACTATTTCAGGCTTCTGAAAGATAATATTTCCCCTTCACTGCACAGGTTTATCCTGTAAGATGCCATAAAGTATAAAGTCAGTTTTAAGGATTAAAATTCTATTCTTTCTTCAACCACTATTCTCTTAATTGCTATTTAGCTTTTATTGGGTAACAATAACATTAGATTTTATGGTTTAGCCTCATTTATGGACAAGGATATAGGGATTAATTAGATCAGCTGTAAGAGTCTCTATTTAAATGCCAGTTTATTTATGTGTACAATTGATTTGTTATATTGTGTATCATGTAATACATAAATGAGCAATCATAGTTTGGGGACGGGGATATGGACGTATGATTTTACTTGTATAAGGAACTCCAAGTGAGGATACTTCCTTCAAAAATTCAGACTTACTGCCATTCCTATAGAATAAATTTTTGGAATTCTATCTCTCCTTGTCTCCACTTCCTGGTTCCTTCAGATCTCAGCTGAAATCCCACATTCTACAAGAAGCCTTTCCTGGTTCTCTTTACTGCTAGTTCCTTTCTCAGAGATTATCTCCTATTTATCCTGCATATCTCTTGTTGGCATATAGTTGTTTGAATGTTGCTTCCCCTGTTAGATTGTTAATTCCAAAAGAGTAAGGACTTTATTTCTCTTTATATTCCCAGCGCTTAGCACAGTGCCCGACACAAAAGCTTAATAAATGCTTGATGATTGACTGACTAATTACTCTGTAATTTATAGTCTAAGAAGTTGCCAGGGGTTCTGGAAGGTTGTGACTTCCCCAGGGTCATACAGATATGGATCAGAGAATGGATGTGAATCAAGTATTCCTGACTAGAAAATTCACTATATAGCCACTATTCTCCCATAAAATGTAAATTACATAATGACATGAGAGACAGTGAAGCTTAACAGATAGTCAGTCTGAAAATCAAGAGAACCTGGATTCAAGTCCATAGAATGAAACATATAGGCTGTGTTACCATGGGCAAATCTCACTTAACCACTCTGTTGATAGAGAACTCTCTAAAACTAGTGGTGGAAAGGAGTTGCTTTTCTGTATCACTGGAGGAAAATACTGTACCCATGAGTTCCCAACATTATTGAAATCATAAGTTGTATGTGTGTTTTAGAGACAGAGAGACACAGAGAAGACTAAAAATTCTATATTAAAAACAGATGTGCCTCACTTTACACACTAGAGATGTCATGCCAAAGAGTCTTGCTCAAAGCAAAGCCTAGGTTAAAAGCAGGAGAGAAGTTCATAATTTAAAGCACTGATGTGGTACTCCTTCAGTAAAACAAAGAATATTTGTGTAAAGCAAAGTAATTCCTCTCATTTTTTTTCAGTCCAGATTTTCATGTATCAGGGTTGCCATGAGTTAAACTTACACACAAAATAAACTCCTAATACATTCATTACAGTCATTTTATAATGTTGTCCTATAGATCAAACAACATTCTAATGAGGTTCTTTTCTAATTCCTAGATAAAATACTCTTAAGATTCAGGATCTTAGAGTGTATCTAATGATTCTGGTAGCTGTGCTAAGTTTCTCTTAGATGTGAAAAGCAGAGAAGAATCCAATTGTCCATAATCTACTCAATTAATTGTTTTCTTAACAAGGTGCCCTAGAGAACCAATCAAATCTCAGATCCACACCATCGAGACTCACTACTATATTGCACTGAATCAGATGCAGTAGACTTAAAACAGGCTAACTTCAGCACTTTGGTTCACTCAAATCATACAATGCCAAAAAGCCAAGCCTCTGTTATTAAAATCAAATTCCCTGACTTAGGAAAATGGTTGCTTCTTCTCTTCCTTTAATCTACACTAAGAGACTAGCATAGTATCTAATTATTATCCTCCCCTTTCTTAAAAAATATTTGCCTAGATATATACTGTTAACTCCCCAAAGAATAATTCACTATGACTTTAAAAAATATTTTTTTTGTAAGAGAGTGCAGATATTAGGGAATGATCACATAAGGGTATACTCAAATCTAAACCATGATTACAGAGTGAATATAAGAAATGGGACTCACTTTATCATGGGGTTTTGAAAATGTAACTGATAGGGACGGCCAGGTAGCACAGTGAGTAAGAGTGGGATGAACTGGGATCGAATCCAGGCTCAGACACTTAGAACCCACCCAGAAACACCTGGCTGTGTAACCTTGAGCATGTTACTTAACCCCAATTACTTAAAAAAAAAATGTAACTGATTATGAAAATAGTACTATGAGAAAATTGAATTTTAAAAAAGGAAACATAGTATTTCTGTCTTGTTATAGCTGTTTTCAATAATTTGCTTAATAAAACAAATAATCTTAAAAACTATTTTCAGGTCAAAATATTTCTTTTTTTATCTCTACTAATTCATTTTTAATTTTTTATTATTAATTTAATAGCCATTAAACAAATATATCAACATATCAAAGACCAAAAAAATGGGATTTTTCTTTTCTAGATTTGTGCTTTCATTCATGTAGGAAACTCTCTCTACCAATGCCAATCTATAGCTACTCTGGAACTTAAAGTTTCATAGAATTTCCTAAAGCACTTCAAGGTTAAGTGAATTGTCCAGGGTCACCTAGCCAGTATATATTAGAGACAGGGAAGGAACTCAGGTCTTTCTAACTTTGAAGCCAGCTGTTTATCTACTATGCCATGAATACTTCTATGAAATTATGAGCTTCTAGTATGCTCAGCTTGTTTTTTTAAGAATATATACAATTTAACAAGGTAATAAAATTCCACTGTCTATGTCTTCTTCTGAATTGTCAAAAGCATTTAACACACAGCTAATAGATAAAACTGATATCCTGAATGGGAACATGTGGTTTCATAATTTAAAGTTTAGTAAATCATCACAAAGTATTTGATAAAGGGACTAGATAGAGAGTGGGCTAATAAGGTTTTATTAGTTTATATATACATAATAATAAACATTATTATTTATAATAATTTATTAATTTTATTAATTTATTACAATATGCATAACTCACATAAGTAAAGGTAGCTAACTGAATAGCAGATGGATTATCAGACTTGGAGGCTGGAAGACCTGAATTCAATACTGTCTCAAATACTTACTAACTTACTTACTTGGACAACTCAAATAAATTTCTTAGCCTAAGTTACCTTATCTGTAAAATGGGGATAGTGGCACCTGCTTTCTAGGGTTTGTTTGTTGTTTTTGGTGGGGGGGGGGGAGGTTGAGGATCAAATGAGATAATATATGGATGATGCTTGGCAAACTTTAAACTCTTTGTAGAGGTTGACTATTTTTGTCATTTGTGGGGAGCCAAAGAAGCCTGGTTCAGAACTCAGATATTAAATCCTAATAGTGAACTTTAAAACAAGAATCTCTTTGAGATGCGACTTTTCGTCAAGTTAGCTCCTGAGTTCTTTGTTATGGGTTACACTTATAAGGATGTTACTTGAGTTTTGAGATCAATAGGCTATACCCCAATACCCTAAGACTTTAGTCTCCTAGATAACAAATCCTTATCAAATTATCTATTCTGTGCTACTTCCAGGATACTACAGACTGGGTAATGATTAGGAAACTTGAGTCCCCTTCCTTTGTCTCTTTTGTTCTATAAAAACCTTGTCCTAAGAATCAATAAATGGAGTTCATCATTCTTCCTTGAACTACCCACATGGCCTGGTCATTTCTTATTCACGTCTCCAAATCATGCCAAGTGCTGGACACTGAGCAGCCTATGGCAGTCATTATTATTAAATGCCAGAAATGATGCTCTATAGGGTATGGAAACTGAAAAATCAGAAAAATCTACATGAATTTAATGCTGTTCTAATCAAAAGCACATTCCAAAAAAATGTTTCTTTTTCATGATTAAGGGGTATTATATTATTTGATGAGTATTTAAGGAAAATATAAGTGCTGTAACATATTACAGATGCTATCATATCAGTTCCATTATGTAAGTTCAAACTTGGTTCTGGATGGGGTTCAGGCCTACAGTCATGATAAACTCTTTTGAATCCATTTAAAAATTGAGTGCACTATCAAATATACATGCAATTTTTAAATGGATTTTTAAAAGTCTGACACAGGAATTCTGTTTCACCTAAAATGAATTGCAATCAGTACAACTCAGTGCATAGGTAAAACAGATAATGATGAAAAACAAAGAAGAACAGGAAAGAAAAGCCAAGTGAATATAAAGTGGATCCATTTTCCTAAACACCCACACACAGACAGTAGTTTCTGACAAGAACATTCCCTGAAAAAAAAATACATAAAGTTTTGGTTTTTTTGAAAGGAAGAAATGCTGTCCTGTATGAAGATTAGGAGTTATTTCTTTTTGTAAATTCTTTTTTTAAGACCCAAATACTCATTCTTCAGATTTCATAGCATTTAATCAGTTGGACAACCATAACTTTTCCTGTAAGGAAAAAGCTGACTTGATATACCTTGCCTGTCTGGTATACTCATTTCACGTCCTAGATTTCATCATTTTTATTAGATTTAAAAACAAAATCTAAAAGAGTATACATATACCTAGCCAAGAAAATCACATCACTTACCTTGACACTGGAAACCTTGTTTCCCAAACCCCCTGAAAAAAAAAAAATCTCTTAAGAAATTTTGTGTTGGATAATAACATTCAAAGAAAATAAGGGGCAGGCTATTCTTATACATTTAATGATTATCCAATAAAACGCTCTGGTCTTGTAGCAAAAACACACTTCAGAGCAGTGAATGCTCCTATTCCCACCTTTATAGATTCAACTTTGGAAAAATGCTTCCACAAACAAAACCTAGACCTACACTATATAAATATTTTACAGTGTCACACTTTTCAGCTTTGCTACCTGTACTGTTGATACTCAGCTTTCAAAAGGTTACAGGTATGACATTAAAAATGTTACTACTGTTTGTTTCCAAAGTATACGCACTGGAACAAAAAGCAATTGTATTCTTTTATCACTAAAGATTGAGTAGTACTTTTTCCCTCTACAAACAGCTTAATTAAGCTTACTAAACTATTAAAAGTTTATTTAGGGTATACTGACTTTCCAATGCCTAGAATTTGTGAAAGCAGACTTTCTTAAAGTTTAATTTTGGCTGTAAATACCCAATTTTACAAATAAACCATTCTATCTGTTGTTTGCACTTGAGATGAATAATCATTTAATATTTACTGAGTTAACCTTATGTATAGACATAGTTTTTTAGCAATCATTTGATATTACCTGTGTCCATAGTAGAAATGGTTTCAAGATAACACCAATTTAAAATAGATATTAAGTTGTAAAACATTTCTTCCCCAAAAATAAATGAATTAAAACTAGTTCTGAAATGCAGATTAGTTTAGAGTGCTTTCTAATATGACACACTAAATATGAATATTTAGCTTCACTGCTGTAAGACTCAAATAAAAACTTTGGTAAATGCAGAAACTGTAAACCAACTGATAGAAAATGCTTCTAGACCACACTAGCATAAGGGAAGGTGGTAACTGAAGCAACTGTTAAGATACAAGGCAAAAAAAAAAAAAAAAAAGGAAGGAAGAAAGAAAGAAAAAGAAAACATTTTTTTTTTTTACCACAAACATCTAAATAATTGAAGTAACAATCAAGGCAGGGAAATTATTTGAATTGTCTGGATAATTTATTGTCCATTTTTCTTTGACTGTCAACACAGAGGAGTTTTGTTCCTTTAGTCTCTGATACTAGGAACATGTAAACTAAATGATGTATGTTGGAATTCAGAACTAAGCAGAAGAGTTCTATTTTTAAAGGCTGTAACAATAAAAATGAAGCATTAAGAACCTGAAGTAAGCAAAAGATACCTATATTAAATAATGGAGATAGAAAACATCCCCTTAAAATATCTCCTGCCTTCCTTTGCCCTGATGCTCTATCTTATTTCATATATTCAAATCTATAACTATTCATTCCAATGAGTATAACTTCATTCAAATTATGATTTCTGATCTAATTTCTTTTTTTTTTAATGCTATTCTTTTTAGAAGGATGACAGCACCAACCCACCAATTTGAGTCAATTGTCCAGCACTGACAGATTTACACTGGGCTACTATATTTTTAACCCCTTGGGGACAAGATGCCTACAAAAAACAGCTGACTGGAGTTAGGATGTAGTTTGAAAGCAGGTCTTTTAGGGTATAAGACTTAAGGAGCTACATTTGGCAAACTATTGCAGACTGTCTACATTTATGAACAAGAGGCAGAAAAAGATGGAAAAAGTAACGATGGGGATCTGGGGGGACTGAGGAAGAACTGCTTTCCCCCACTCAGCAATCTTATGCCCAAATGGATGTATCCTTAGTTTTAAATAATTATCAGGTGCCTTTATTCCTTATAGCATTTCTCTTAAATAAGGAATCTTTTCTCATCTACAGACCTGCAAGCCTAATCTTGTGTTGACAGGGTCTATTTTAAATGCCTCCTGCCCTTTCCCTGCTCTGTTTTAATACACCTCCTCCTCCCCCACCACATGCTTACATGCTTGCAACAGTTTCTTTCTCTCTCTCCCTCTCCCCTCCCCTCCCCCTCTCCCCTCCCCTCCCCTCTCTTCTCCTCTCTCTCTCTCTCTCTCTCTGCTTGCTTACTCGGAAAAGTAGTCTTTCTGTGCCCAGCACTTATAAGCTACAGTAGGCGGAGTAACAAGGTTCAGTACAGTATAAACTGGAAGGAAAGGCACACACATACAGTCAACACACGCCCTCTGGCATACAGGAGGCTTGGAATGAGTGACAGCACAGTTGCAGCAGCTCCTCAGTTTCTCCTGTGTGCGGTTCTCCTGACAAGATCGGGGAAACTCTTCTCCCTTTGGCTTTTTAATTTTTTTTTCCCTTGGCCCACAAAGTCACACACCATTACTCTACTACCTGTGCGAGTGTGCGCATGTAGAAGTGGGCAGCCTGAATTTATCAGCACTGTGTGTGTGTAAATGTCAATGCTTGGCAGTGCCAGCCTCTACTTCAAAGCCTGTCTTGGGAATGCAAAGATGAAACTGTCAGTGTAGACCCCGCCAGTGGGTTTGTCATGGCGTGAAGGGGGTATCAGTAAAGTGAATGAGAGTAGGTGTGGGTGTGTTTTGTATCTTTTAGTGTGTGTCCATTGGTGTTTCTCCGCCACTAAGCTCTGTGGGCGGATCAGCCTGCGTGTGTGTGTGTGTGTGTGTGTGTGCACATTACTGTTGTTCAGCTTTCCCCCGGGGTGTCCATGAGTGTGAGTGTGCATGGGCGAGTCAGCTGAGTAACAGGGCGTTGAGTGTGCATAGGTGTGAAAGTGCAACTGCCCACGGGCACCTCGGGGTGAGTATGTTGGTGAGTGTGCCTATACGAGTGCCTCTATCTACCACCACCCTCCCCCCACCACGCCCCGCCTTTACCCCACACTTCCCTCCTCCCCCGCCCGCCACTCTCTCCGACCCCAGCCCAACTGGGGCTTGCGCTTACCAGATGAAATCAGTGCAATGGCTGCAGAAGGTGGGCTGCTTGAAGAAGCGGGCGATGAATTTGTGGTCCTTGACTTCGTGCACGTTCTTCTGCCTTAGCGCCCCTTTGCGGGCGAAGCGGTTGGCCACGTCCTGAGTCAACGCGGTGGAGTCGTTGGCCGGGAAAACGTCGGCCATGGTCCCCCGCAAGCCACCACCTGCCTCCCCTGGGAAAGCCGGAGCCCGACGAGGGAGTGGGGAGGCTAGAGGGGAGCAAGAGGTGCTGGGCACCCTTCCCTCCCCTCCCCGGAAAGAAGGAAGGGCAGGAGCCCCAGGTCCAGGTCGGGGACCAAGAGGTCCTGGCTGGAGAGGAGCAGACTGTGCCCGATCCGGCGCGGCTGGAGCTGCTGCTCTGGCCGCTGGGAGCTCCAGGTACCAGAGCCCAAGCCGCAGCTGCGCGCACGCCCTCGCGATCTCCACTCTCACTGACAGCCCGGCTTGCTCTGCTCAGGCTTCCGACTCAGCAGTGGTGGCCGCGGTAGAGGCGGGGCGACTGCTGCTGCGGCGGCGGCGGCGGCTGCTGCTGCCGCTGCTGCTGCTGCTGCCGCTGCTGCTGCTACCGCTACTGCTGCTGCTGCTACTGCTAACTGCTACTCCTGCTGCTGGTGGTGGTGGTGGCAGCAGCCTGAAGCGGCCCCGCCGACTGAGCATGCCCAGAGAGTGCGAGAGACTGTGTGTGAGTGTTTTGTGTGTGTGAATGTGTGTGTGTGTGTGTGTGTGTATGTGCGCGTGTGTGTCCCGGCTCCTCCGAGGTGCAGGAGTTAGTCATGGGGCGGATTCAGAGTCTCCATGTTTTCACCGCAGCCCGGAAAGGGGGGTGGGGTTGGGGGCGTGGGGGCAGACAGAATTTGCAAGGGGAGGAGGAAGAGGGGGGAGGAGGAAGAGAAGGAGGAGGAGGAAGCATCTCGAGGGGCCGGATCTGTCCGCCTTTTTCGTTTGCTCCTCTTTTTCTTTCTCTCCCATTTCTTTTTCCTTTTCCTTTTCTTTCTTCCTTTCTCTTCTCCGGAGTTTTCTGCGCATAATGTTGGGACTAGAGAGAAACTTGAAGATCATATTCCAAAATCCTGATGTTACAGATGAGGAAACTAAGGTCTAGAAAGATTGAGTGACTTGTCCAAAGTCACACAGCTACTTAACTGTGTGTTGGACTTGAGCCCCCTAAGTCCCACTGAGTACTCTTTTCACGTTAACATGTAGTACCAATCTTGCTTGAGACAGTGTGCACTACCAGGATTAGTAGGTACGCAACTCAGCTTTCATGACGCCTCTCTCCGGTGTCTGCTGGCCTGCCTGTCAGTCCATCTCACTTTCAACACCTACCTCTCTCCGTTATTGTGAGGATCAAATTAGATAATATTTGTAAAGCGCTTAGCACGTTCTCTGGCCCATAGTAGGTGCTATATAAAAGGCATTCCCTTCTCCTTTTCCCCTTCTACTCTGCCTCTCCGTTTCTGTGTGACTCTCAGTCATTCACACTGCTGGTAAATAATTCTACACTTCCTCCTTCCTGATCATTATTGGGATGGGGTGAGTCGGTGTTAATTGGATTCAGTACTCGCGTTTGTACTTATGTGTTGTGTGACACAAGACATTTCAATTTCTAATATTTGTTCGTGTCATGAAATTCTTATCTCCGGCATAAGGTACCGCATATATGTGAGGAAAGGTATTCATTTAAAATAACTGGATATTGAATTTCTGAGCTACAACTCATTAGCTAATACAAAAAGAGAGAGAGAGAGGGTATATAGATATCTCACTGGTTCTTTAGCTCAATTAGTCTCCAAAATGGGGGTTGTATTCTCAGTGGACTATAGCTTGACTCCAACACAGCTGTGGCATAATTCAAAGGGAATTAGGAAAATATCAGGAAGATAATAGGAAGATGGGAAGATCGGTCCCAGTCGGGTGACAGCTAATTGTCTCCAAGGCAATTCCACACGTTTTTTCATTGCCCAACACTCCTCCACTCTGTTCCATCACAGACTGGCCTCCCATGACTGTAGTCAATGACTGTGTTCTTCAGTCCCTAGGGGACTGAAGTTATAACCAAACCAGGACTATGCAACCTACACTAATATCCACATGCAAAATTTCCCCACCCCATTGGACCTGCCTGGCCTGCCCCCAGGTCACATCTGGCACCCTCTGTGAATTTTGTGTTCTAGAAAGTGTTATGGGGCTAGTGAATAAGAGCTATCATCCAATCCTGCTTTTTATTTTCAGTGAGACAAAGTCAGTAGCACAGAATGAACAGAAACGAATAGATTTTGATTTACATCAGTGATCTTGTTCCATAGTCTTTTCCCCAAGCCCACTCCTTCTCAGAACTTTCATATTTTTGGAGAGGGTACCTCCAGTCCTTAAAGTCACTCATGTTTAATTTAAAACTTCTGTCATACTTGACTTCTGACTCTCCCTCACCCCACATATCCTATGTTGCCAAACAGTATCAATTCTACCCCCACATAATCTTGTCTATTCATCCCCTTTTCTGTACTGACAACCACATTCAAGCCCTTATGATTTCTCATAGGCACTATTGCATTAGTTTCCTAATTGTTCTCCCTACCTTAATGCTTTCCCCTATTCCAATCAATCCACGACATAGCTAACATTGACATTCCTAAATTGTCTAGAGGGCAACTAGGTGGCACAATGGATAGAGTACCTAGCCTGGAGTAAGGAAGAGTCATTTCTCTGAGCTCAAATCTGGCCTCAGAAACTTACTAGCTGGGTGACCTTGGGCAAGTAACTTAACGCTGTTTGTCTCAGTTCCCTTATCTGTAAAATGAGCTGGAGAAGGAAATGGCAAAGCACATGGATCTTTGCCAAGAAAACCTCAAATGAAGTCAAAGGAGTCATGCAACCTAACGACAAAGACATCTCTGGCCAGGTCACTGCTCCACTGAATAAACTCTACTGGCTATCTATTGATTCTTCCAACAGTTATTTCATCTTTGCCTTATAATTTTTATTTACATTTTCTCATATTGTGTGCATAATTATTAACATGTTGCAATGTATAAAGTAAATATAGACATATATAAGGTGAATACTTTTAAATATTTTTTAACAGAGTGCATGATCAAAAAAGGTTTGGAGACCACTACTTTTTACAATGATTAATATCTGTGTGTATATCTCATGATGAGTAATCCTGCTGGTTAATTATTATATTATGTGCATGATAACTTAGGCACAATGTTGAAAGACTTCTTTTGTTTAATAAAAGATTCCATACTCTTAATTTAGAAAATAATTTTGCATTCTAATGTTAATTACTGTAGAACATCCTGGTACAGGATATAACGAACACATTTGCAAATTACCAAATAAAACTGCATGAGTAACAATAGTGGGTATTAACTAATATGCAAAGACGCTACAAGGAAATATAGCTCATATTCACCTGTTGAAAATTTGATAGTTTTTTTTCCTTGAGGATATAGAAATAGATGAGGGAAACAGATATCTCTTGTCCATTTTTTAATTTATTAATTTCCCTAAATTCAAAGAATAGATTGACAAACAACACCCTGAAAGAGAACATAGCATCTCTTTTTTCCCCTAGATTAATTCAAAGCAGCTAGAGGAAAATAATTCTCATTACCCCAGCGTATCTACAAGCAAGAATCCATTGCCAATTTCATCATTGAGATTATTGACAATGAGGAGGATGATGATTGTCTAAATCAATCATGGAATCTCAGAGTTGTTAAGGAAAATCAATGGCCATCTGGCTCAAAGAATTCTCTCATAAAGTCCCTGACCAGTGGTCATTTAGCCTCCATTTGAAAACCTCCAATGAAAGGAAACTGTCTTCCAATATCTTATTCTACTTTTGGACATATCTCCCTAGGAAATGTTCTTTATACTGAGCTTAAATCTACCTCCTTTTAACTTCCACTCACTTCTCCTTGTTCTGCCTTCCGTAGTCAAAGAGGATGAGTCAATTCTCATCATAGCCCTCTAAATACTTGTAAAAGTTATCAATCCACTCTGAGTCTTTTCTTCTTAAGCTAAACAAACCTCCTTAGTTTCTTCAACTAATATTAGTGTGCCATATGTATACAAAGTAATATTATAAGCAGACTCTCCATACTGGACATTTACTTCTGAGGTCTACACTGCCTTCCCTTAGCCCTAGCTCAGATAACAGGAGATAAATGCCAAATAAATAGTAGGAGATGATTGCTCTAGGGGTTCAAAGGAAAGAGACAGAATTGTAACTATGTGTCATGCATTGTAGAATGGAATGTAACAGCTTGGAGTTTCCCAGAGGGGCCTGCTATAGGGATTCAATACCCAGAACTTGGAGCTATTGCAACAATACACTGTGTGTGTATCATATGTTCATATGTATATATATATATATATATACATATATATATGCACACATACATACATGGAAATGCAAATGAACAATCAAAAACTACTTCATAAGGATAAAATGTTTTCATTCTAATGAAGAGTAAAGGATGAGAACAATTTGTTCCAAGGACCATGAAGGCAGCTGAAACAGGGACTGTGGAGAACTGAGAGCTTAGTCAGACATCAAAGACACCAAAGTCATCCAACGCATCCCAGGGCCATCAACAGTCATCTTGAGTTTTGTCCTGCCACTGGACTTTGATGACTATGGAAGGGAGAATGAGGCTAATCACTTTGTAGCACTCTGCCTCACTTAAAGCCAATATAGTGATGTCATCAGTCCTCTTCAAAAGCCAAGGATGAGGGGTGGCTAGGTTGCACAGTGAGTAAGAGCACCGGCCCTGGATTCGGGAGAACCCGGGATCAGGAAAACCTGGTTCCGGCCTCAGATACTTAACACCCACACAAAAAAACTGGCCACGTAACCTTGGACAAGTTACTTAACCTCAATTGCTTTAAAAAAAAAAAAAACAAGGATGAACAAAAAGAAATGATGCAAATGATCCCTCAGAACTCTAAGGTTACTAGGGGCCATAGAATCAAATAAGATATAGGGTCTGGTCTGGGGGGGGGGGAGGAAGGGGTTTATTTTCTTAAAAGAGAAAAGAGGGGTGGCCAGGTAGCACAGCGAGTAAGAGCACAGGCCCCAGTGCCGGGATGACGGGGGATCGAATCCGGGCTCCGATACTTAGCACCACACCCAGAAATAACTGGCCGTGTAACCTTGAGCAAGTTACTTAACCCCAATTGCTTAAAAAAAGAGAGAGAGAAAAGAGATGGCAAAAGATACACAAAGAATGGGAGAGGGGGCTTATCTCACATGCTTGGACGTTTATGCAAGTAGAAGTCTATATAAATGAGGAAAGAAACAGGTATCTTTTGAACCTCACTTTCATCAGAACTAGTCAAAGGAAGAAGAAAATGTGCACACACACAAACGAATTTAGTGTAGAAATATATTCCACTACTTAATGGGGAAACAGGAAATAGGGAAAGGGGAAAAGAAGAAATGAAAGGATGAGAAATGTTAGAACTAGGGATGGCTTAATGTTAAGCAAAACAAACCCAAAGTTGTGAGGGGGGAGATCATGAAGATAGGTTTCAGAGGGAAAAAAAAGGGCAAGAGCCTATGATTACAGTCTGGGTAAAAGAAAGAAAACAGGAGCAAGGGAATGGAAATTTTACATCAGGCAATGAGCTTTGGTGCTGACTCTCCTGTTCCACACCCCTCTTCTTATTTTTAAAAGGGAATGGGGAGCAAAGGGACAAATAGCATAAGAAAATAGATTTGAGGGGAGTACATAAATTTTGAAAGGTTTTGTATAAACAAATCCAATGTAACTAAGATTAGAAGGGAAATAGAACAGTTAACTATGGGGAAAATCTATGCAGGCAGTTTCTGTGATAAAAGTCTTATTTCCAAGATATATAACAGACATTCAACTTTATAATAAGAACTGTTCCCCAATTGATAAATGGTCAAAGGATATAAATAGACAAAAATCTAAACTATCAATAGCCATATTAAAAATGACTAATAATTAGAAAAATGCAAATTAAGGCAACTCTGAGGTTCTATCGCATACCCATCAGACTGACAAAATTGACAAAAAACAGAAAATGACAAATGTTGGGGGAGCTGCAGGAAAACACTAATTGCATTAATTGGTGGAGCTGCAAATTTGTACAATCATTCTGAAAAGCAGCGTGGAACTATGCCCACCAAATTATTTAACTGTGAATACCCTTTGACACAGCAATACTACAATCAGGCCTATATCCCCAAAGACATCAGAGAAAGTAGAATTATGTCCTATATGTACAAAATATTTATAGCAGATAGTTTTGTAGTGGCAAAGAACTTAGAACTAAAGTGGTGCCCATCAATCGGGGAATGGATGAACAAATGGAAGTCCATAAATGACATGGAAGACTTTTTTAATATAAGAAATGAAGAAACCTGGGAAGATATGTAACGATTGAAGCACAGTGAAGTGAGCAGAACTAGGAAAATGATTTATACTATAACAACAACATTGAAAAAATGAACAGTTTTGAAAGACTTAAGAATGCTGATCAACCCAATGACCAATTATGATTCTAGAGAACAGATGAAAAAGAGTACTATCCATTTCCTAACAGGGACATGATCTACTAATATGTATAATGAGACATATTTTTGGATGTGTTCAATGTAGGAAATTATTTTGCTTGACTATACTTACTTGTTACAAAAGTTTTGTAATTTTTAAATGGGGGTTGAGGTGGAAGGGAGAAATATGAATACTCAATCCTTGAAAAAATTAATGTTTAAAATTTTAAATTTTAAAATATAAATTTAAAATAAAATGAAATGCAGAGAAGAGTACAGAAGGAAGGCTAGAAATAAACACATACAAGCATACCAGCTTTGAAAGCTACAGGTTGTCTTTATTAAATACTTAAAAAGAAAACAATTTGGTGTCATGTCCAACTCTTCATGACCCCATGGACCATATTGTCCATGAGGTTTTCTTGGAAATGGTTTACCATTTCTTTTTCTAGTGGATTAAGGCAAGCAGAGATTAAGTTGACTTGGCCAGGGTCACACTAAGACTGGATTTGAACTCAGGTCTGTCTTCCTGGCTCCTGGCCCAGCACTATATCCATTGAGTCATCTAGCTGCCCCATATGAAAAAAAAGAAAAGAAAGCTGTACACAGCAGGAAGCTATAGCTTTATGTACAATCTTCTTTTTCTGTTTAACTTTGTGTATAGAAATCCTCCCTCCTTCTGTTATTTGTTAAAATTAAGAATAAAAAGAAAATTTTTAAGCCGAAAAGAATCAGACCCCCTAGGAGCTCAGTAAACAGAGACCTATGTTTCTATGATGAGAAAAAGAACTAATAGGCCCTGCAGTACCCGAATTGTGAGTTTTGTTTTACATGGATTCTACATATCTGCCTCACTGTCATTGTACTCAATTTGAACCCGTTCTTTCCATTGCTGTTTTATATATCTGTGGCAGAGTGAGCACCAGGTTTATGGAAGAAATATTTTGTGATTATTATTCTTAATATGCAGGGCAACTAGGTGGCACAGTGGATAGAGTGCCTGGCCTGATGTCAGAAAGACTCATTTTCCTGAGCTCAAATCTGGCCTCAGATACTTAGCTGTGTGACCCTTGGCAAGTCTCTTAACCCTATTTGCCTCATGTGCAAAATGAGCTGGAGAAGGAAATGGCAAAGCACTCCAGTATCTTTGTCATGAAAATTTCATGAGTTCACCAAGATTAGGACATGACTGAAAACTAGTAAACAACAAAATGCTTAATACACAATTTTAGCAAATGTTTTTACTAAGGAAAAAAAAAAAGGATGAGACAATGTAGGGTAAAATACCCTGCATCTATTCCTTCTCCAGGATCAAATCACTGAGGGATCTCCCTTGACCTAGGGATAGACAGGACTTGCTCTAATTGAGAAGTTGAGGCATGGTCTCTAGGAGTTTAAGTGCTGTGGAAGATAGGATCTTCATGCCAGCATAAATATTCAGAAACTTCAGTTCTAAATGGTTCTCATTCCTTCTGATGTTTGTCCCCAGGAATTGGCTTACCTGCTTCCCTTTCCACCTTTTGCTTCCCTTTTCTCTATACACATATGGTCTTAGAGACTGTCTCAGCCTCTATAAGTTCAATTATCATCTCTGTGCAAGTTAACTCCAAAATCTACCCAGGGTGGATTTTGCTAGCTTAAATCTACATTAAGACTTTTAGGATACCCTGTATATGCAGTTCTAATCTCTGCAGGACTTCATTCCATAATCACTAACTGACCATCTATACCTAGATGCCCTAGATGCATCTAAAATAAAACTCATTATCTTACATTCCCACCCACCCACCAATCTATCCCTCTGTCATATCTCCCCCCATTATATTTTTCATCCATCTCCTTTGGTTCACTCACAGTTACCACTCCAGTTCAGGCCCTCATCACCTTTTGTCTGCACAATTGCAACAGCCTGGTTTTTGTTTTTTTGTCTTGCTGTTTCCAGTCTCTTCCCAATCAGTTCACCAAAGAATTGCCTAAGTGATTTTCCTAAAACACTGTTGCAACCATGTCACTTGTCTACTCACAAATCTACAGCAGCTCCTGGTAGATGAAGCCCTAGATTTAGAGCTGGGAGGGACCTTGGAGGTCAACATGCCTAACCTCATTTTCCAGAGGCTCCACTGAGAGGTGGAGAGATTTGCTTTTAGGTTAAAATACAAACTACTTAGATTGATATTTAAAGCCTTTCATTATCTATTTCCAGCCTACCTAGCTGTCATTTAGTCGCTTTTCATTCAGGTCCGACTCTTTGTGACCCTTTTGGGGGTTTTCTTGGAGAAGATCTTGGAATGATTTGCCATTTCCTTCTCCAGCTGATTTTACAATTGAGGAAATGAGGCAAACAGAATTAAATGACTTGTGTGGAATCACATGACTGGTAAATTTCTTCCATCAGACTTAAATTCAGGTGTCCTTGACTCTGCTCTACTCTTTCCACTGCTCCACCTACCTTCCCACCTTACCAATCTTATTTCCCATTAGTCACCTTCCCATTCTATACTCCAGCTGAATAGATGTATTTATTGAACTAGGCATTCTGGCATTCTGTTTCCCACCTCTATAACTTTGCACAGGTTACCCCCCATTCCTAGAATGTACACCCTCCTCACCTCAACCTCTAGAAATTCCTTTAAAGGTTTAGTTCCTGTGCAGCCTACTATAAGAAGCTTTCCTGTTTTACCTGGTAGTTAGAGCTCTTCCCTTTCTCAAATTATATTGTCCTTTCTTTATCTTTACATGTGTGAGCACACACAAACACATACACACACATTCCACCCCTTGAGAAAATACATGCCTTGAGGTCAGGGACTACTTTTCATTTTGTTCTTTATATAGCCTTCAACTAGAAGTGTGCCTTGTAGTAAGAATTACTCAAGTTAGTGTTGAATTGAATTGAATTAACGGAGGTTCTCTTTTTCAGAGTTTTGTTTAGATCCCTGTAATGAAAAGCCGAAGTCACACATAGATACAGTTGTAGCATATGCTCCAAAGGTAACCCCCAACACCCATTTGCACAGGTAGGATGAGTTCCCAGAGCTTACCTACTACTATTCCTTCCAAATTCTAAGAATAGAACTAAGGGTTCATGAATAATTGTTTTCTAGTACTATAGCTATGAATTCCAAGCAGTATATAGCTCCCTTGATTATCAGTTAATATCAATTAGTCAGCCAATTAGCTTTCAGAAAGAACTATTTACTAAGGTAGTAGAATAAGAACAGTGGGCATAAAACATCTTCTACAAGTTAGGGATATAGTCTCCCAAAATTATATACAGTCTCGGGGAACATGAGTTCAAGTTTATATCTCCCATTTGCTAGACATCCTTTGCTGAAATCCTTAACATGTTACCCCTTAAGTATGGTGAAGAAAGAAAGAAAGAAAGAAAGAAAGAAAGAAAGAAAGAAAGAAAGGAAGAAAGGAAGGAAGGAAGAAAGGAAGAAAGGAAGAAAGAAAGAAAGAAAGAAAGAAAGAAAGAAAGAAAG